>NC_046320.1:70378463-70691354 GCF_009819535.1 Lacerta agilis
CTGAGTGCTCACTAGAAGGACAGATCCTCAAGTTGAGGCTCCAGTACTTTGGCCACCTCATGAGAAGAGAAGACTCCCTGGAAAAGACCCTGATGTTGGGAAAGATGGGGGGCACAAGGAGAAGGGGACGACAGAGGATGAGATGGTTGGACAGTGTTCTCGAAGCTACTAACATGAATTTGGCCAAACTGCGGGAGGCAGTGAAGGATAGGCGTGCCTGGCGTGCTCTGGTCCATGGGGTCACGAAGAGTCGGACACGACTGAACGACTGAACAACAACAACAGAGTTGGAAAGCACCCCGAGGGTCATCCAGTCCAACCCCCTGCAACGCAGGAATCTTCTGCCCAACGTAGGGCTCGAACCCACAACCCGGAGATTAAGGTCCTCACGCTCTACCGACTGAGCTATCCCAGCACGCACCACCTATGAAAACATCACACACACAAAAAACGCAACTCTGCCGGCAAGTCCACAGGCCTACCTAGAAACGTCCCAGACGCAAGAGTTGAGGACCAAGACATCCGGTTGCGGTCCGGCTTGGAAATCTTCCAGAACGCTCTCCAGATACTCCGAGTAGACCCGCGTGAGGAAGTAGAAGCGGACAAGGTGGTGGCTGGTCCGATACTGGCGCACCTCGCGGTAACGGGTGCCGTTGTGGAGGGAGCCCAGCACCCCTCCTTCCACCAAGTGGTCGTCTTCGAAGCGCAGCTCCCCCTGCCGAGATTTGGGTGAAGGGGAGACTGAAAGCAGCCAGAAATATATCCCTCCTAGTAAGTAAGTTTTATTTACGGCCATTGGCCCAACACATAAAAACACAATTCCAAAACACATATAATATTTAAAACCTTCGACAGAGGCTGAAACCCTCTGCTCGTTGTTGCTAAATAAAAGCACAGACTGTCCGAGTATTTTCGCATTTTGGCTCCTGGATTAGCGAGGTTCTCCTGACCATACCAGAGCCGTTTTCCTTCTTTAGAGCTAAGACTCTGTGTTCAGGTATTTGGCAACAGTTTGTGATCTAGATGGATCTTCGTCGTTCAATAGAAACCTCAGTTTGGTTTCTTTGGCATCACCCGTGCATCCCACTAGAAATGGAGCAAGAAACTTACTCCTGAGCGAGGAATAACGAGGACAGCTAAGGAGAATGTAATGCAGCTATTCAGGTGATCCACAGTTACAATCACACAAAAGAGATATCTGTCCGTTAGAGATTCTATTTTCCATTACCTTGGAAGGGAAGGCGTTGAATCTTGCCTTTATAAAGGCAAATCTGTGGGCTGCTACAGAAAGAGAATCCAAGTACTGGGGGAGTTTTCGCAAGGGCAGTAAGCCAAGATTCAAGGGGGAGCAAGTGCCATTACCCAGTGCCATCTTCTGGAGCAAATCTATCTCATCTAGTTTATAAATTACTGTTCTTTTGGCTGAAGCTAGATCCTGCTCCAGTAGATTTGACGGGGAGAGTCCCATAGCCATAATTCTCAGTTGCAGTGACTTAACCCATGGGCTTTGGAAATCATCCCTCCACATACACTGTATCAAATACAGATTTGAGAGGTTATGCCAGAGCGATACCCAGTGGCAGAGTATATGTTTCCAAAGGGCATTTTCAAGGGATGTGAATATATCCCTCCTGTGATGCTAAAGATGCAAGGACAGTCGTGCAGGATCAACCCAACGTCCCAAGGGTGTTGGAGGGAGGCTGTCATTGGGTTGTTTCCATTTTGACCGTGTGTTTTATAATAAAAATAAGAATAAATTTTTATTTATACCCCGCCCTTCCCAGCCAAAAACCGGGCTCAGGGCGGCTAACACTAATTAAAATCACAGCAAAACATAAAAACAATCAATTTAAAATACAGATTAAAATACAAATTTAAAAATTCGAAATTAAAACTGCTGTCTCATTTTCAAATAGCCCACCAATAAAAGAATGAAGCATAACTATCAAACAGAAACCAACCCAAAGGCCAGGTGGAACAGCTCCGTCTTGCAGGCCCTGCGGAAAGATGCCAAATCCCGCAGGGCCCTGGTCTCTTGTGCCAGACTGTTCCACCAAGTTGGTGCCAATACATTTTTTGTGTTGTGAATTTATCCTGTGAACCACCCTGAGACCTGCGGTTATAGGGCTCTATATATAATAAATAATAATTTATTAATTTATTATTAATATTGTCTAGTTGGGTTTCCCCAGCCACTCTGGGCAGCTTCTAACAAAAGATTAAAAAATACATTAAAATATAGAAATTTAAATAATAATAATAATAATAATAATAATAATAATAATCAGGCCAATGGCCCACCTAGTCCAGCATCGTGTTCCCGAAGTGGCTGACCAGATGCCCCAATGCAGGCATAGGCAAACTCGGCCCTCCAGATGTTTTGGGACTACAACTCCCATCATCCCTAGCTAACAGGAGCAGTGGTCAGGGGTGATGGGAGTTGCAAGTCCCAAAACATCTGGAGGGCTGGGTATGCCTATGCCTGCCCCAATGGGAAACCCACAAGCAGGATTCGAACACAGGAGCAACACTCTCCCTTCCTGCGGTTTCCAGCCAGCGGGATTCAGAAGCGCTGCTGCCTCCAAATGCAGAGGCGGGCAGGGCAGAGCCATCTTGGTTACTGGCCATCGACATCCCTCTCCTCCTCCTCCAGGAACCTGTCTAATCCTTTTCTAAAGCCACCCAGGTTGGAGGCCATCACTGCATCCTGTGGGAGGGAGTTCCACGGTTGAACTGAGCATGAAGTAGCAAAGGCTAGCGTGGGGCTGGAGCACAGAACCAGCCGGGTTGGGGAAGCCGGGAACAGGGCTGTGCAAACAACCCGTCCCTGAGGTTTCGGGGAACACTAGCCGGACTGGTTCAGAGATTAGAAATTAGAAGTGTCATCCCATTTTAAACTGCAATGGTGTCCCCCAAAGAATCTGCGGAAGTGCATTTATTAATTTGGTTTAAAAAACAACAACCTGTATGCTGCTATGCCATGCTTTTTTACAGCAATAATCATAGAATCATAGAGTTGGAAGAGACCACAAGGGCCATCGAGTCCAAAAAAAGGAGGGGTGTCTCTTAATTTATTTTATTTTATTTTATTTTATTTTATTTTATTTATTTATTCATTCATTCACAGGCCTGGTGAAATAGTTTTCAGCTGTCGTTTAAAAGTTGGCACAGAAGGCACTCGCTGAATCTCTAGTGGCAGAGAGTTCCACAGGGCTGTGCCAATGACACTAAAGGCTTGGTTTCTTGTTGTCCAACAAACCTCACGAACTCAACAACAACAATGCGGCTGCAGATGATGTCAGGTATGGAGCTGCAATTTCAGGGTACAAGTGTAGTTTGTTACAGCTGCTGAGAGTTGGTAAGGTAAAGGTAAAGGGACCCCTGACCGTTAGGTCCAGTCGCGGACGACTCTGGGGTTGCGGCGCTCATCTCGTGTTACTGGCCGAGGGAGCCGGCGTACAGCTTCTGGGTCATGTGGCCAGCATGACTAAGCCGCTTCTGGCGAACCAGAGCAGTGCACGGAAACGCCCTTTACCTTCCCGCCGGAGTGGTACCTATTTATCTACTTGCACTTTGACGTGCTTTCGAACGGCTAGGTTGGCAGGAGCTGGGACCGAGCAACGGGAGCTCACCCCGTCGCAGGGATTCGAACCGCTGACCTTCTGATCGGCAAGCCCTAGGCTCTGTGGTTTAGACCACAGCGCCACCCGCGTCCCGTTGGTAGACCAGCACTAATCCCCTCTCAGAGCTATAACTCCCAGAGCTTCATGGGGAGAGGGGCTGGTTGTGAAATGACTCGGGGAATTGTAGCACTTGAAAGAGGCACCCTTAAACTACACTTCCCAGGCTTCTCTGGGAGGAGGAGAAGAGACTGTATAAAATTGATATTTTGGTGCTTTAAATATAGCGTGGATGCAATCTTAGAAGCCCCAACTCTGCTATAACAATCATTATTACTTCTATTACTTCTATTTATTTCCCTGACAGGGGCACAAGGTAGATTAAAGAAAGGAGTAAGAACACTTCAAAATGACCTTAACAGATTAGAGAACTGGGCCAAAGCAAACAAGATGAATTTTAACAGGGATAAATGTAAAGTACTACACTTGGGCAAAAATAAATAAAGGAAAGGCACAAATACAGGATGGGTGACACCTGGCTTGAGAGCAGTACATGTGAAAAGGATCTAGGAGTCTTGGTAGACCACAAACTTGACATGAGTCAACAGTGTGATGCAGCAGCTAAAAAAGCCAATGCAATTCTGGGCTGCATCAATAGGAGTATAGCGTCTAGATCAAGGGAAGTAATAGTACCACTATATTCTGCTCTGGTCAGACCTCATCTGGAATACTGTGTCCAGTTCTGGGCATCACAGTTCAAGAAGGATACTGACAAGCTGGAACGTGTCCAGAGGATGGCAACCAAAATAGTCAAAGGCCTGGAAACGATGCCTTATGAGGAACGGCTTAGGGAGCTGGGTATGTTTAGCCTGGAGAAGAGAAGGTTAAGGGGTGATATGATAGCCATGTTCAAATATAGAAAAGGATGTCATATAGAGGAGGGAGAAAGGTTGTTTTCTGCTGCTCCAGAGAAGCGGACACAGAGCAATGGATTCAAACTACAAGAAAGAAGATTCCACCTAAACATTAGGAAGAACTTCCTGACAGTAAGAGCTGTTGGACAGTGGAATTTGCTGCCAAGGAGTGTGGTGGAGTCTCCTTCTTTGGAGGTCTTTAAGCAGAGGCTTGACAGCCATCTGTCAGGAATACTTTGATGGTGTTTCCTGCTTGGCAGGGGGTTGGACTGGATGGCCCTTGTGGTCTCTTCCAACTCTAGGATTCTATGATTCTATGAACCATTAAAACATAGAAAAAACAATTTTTTAAAAAATGACTAGAATTAAAACTATATAGCAGCGATTCTCCGCTGCTGTTGGACTACAACTCCCATCATCCCTAGCTAGCAGGACCAGTGGTCAGGGATGATGGGAACAGCAGTCCAAAAACAGCTGAAAACTCAAGTTTGGGAAACCCTGCTATATAACTCTAAAAATATATCTCTATATATTACAAATATAGATATGCTATGCAGATAATTACAGTAAGAACAGCACCATTGAGTAGAAGCTGTCAGTTCCCTGTTGGAACAAGGTCTTTGCCTGATGGCGGAAGGACGAGGAGGAGGGAGGAGCCAGTCTGGCTTCTCTTGGGAAGACTGGGAGGAGCCAACATCAAGAAGGCCCTGCCCTGCGCCCCCACCAAGCCTGCCTGTGAAGGTGGCAGGACCGAGAGAAGGGCCTCCTTCGAAGATCTCCAGACCCGGGCAGATTTGTACGAGGGGATACGGTCTATCAGAGAAGCTTGAACCCAAGCCAGGTATTTCAGACCAGCCCTGGGGGATATGGCAGGCGTCACTTCTTCAACCCCACCCCCTGATGTGGAATGGCCTCCGTCGTCTACCTTGGACTTCAGCTGGGAAGCCGTGAGCAAGGAGTCGCTCTGCAGCAGCCGGACCAGATCCTTGTACACACATCGCTGGACTGCAAGAGGAGGAGGAAGAAACGCAACAAGGAGGGAGAATTAGCCTCCGCCTTCGCCTCCGATCCAAGTGCAGGAGAGGTGATGGACATGCAAACGTAAGCTGCACCTCCCGGATCAGGCCCATGGCCCATCTAGTCCAGCTTCCTGTTCTCACAGCGGCCGAGCAGATGCCCCAGTGGGAAAGCCCTGAGCAGGATCCGAGCCCAAGATCCCTCTCCCCCCTCCTGCGGCTAATAGCCACGGATAGTTCTCTCCTCCTCCATGAATTTGTCCAGTCCTCTTCCTCCCCCCTGTGGCAGGGAGTTCCAGAGTTTAACCACGCGCTGCGCAATGGACTGCCTTTTTCATCTGTCCCGAATCTGCTTCGCTGGGTGTCCACAAGTGTTACGAGAGAGGGAGAGAAGCTTTCCTCTCTCTCTCCCCTTTCGCCATTCCACCCTTCCTCGCAGAAGTTGAACGGGATCCCCAGAGTCATCTAGCCCAACCCTCCTGCCTCACCTCCTCCAGAAGAACTGACCCACTCACTTGAGTCGCCCAGAATGACCACAAACTTGTTGTGCAGGAGCTGGTGAGCCTCCTTCGAACTGAACGTCAGCATGGTTCGAGTCTTCCGGCCGAGAGTAGCCTTGCGCCTGCCGGAGAAGAGAGGAGAAAGACTCTCCCGCCCAGATTGCGCCAGTACAGTCCCCCGCCCCAAAGTCCCTGGAAGGCCGCAGAAACAAAACCATCAGGGGAACGGAAGCTGCCCAACCCAGGCCATGGATCTGAGGCCAGCCGGCACACCGATTTGGCCCACGCTGTTTCGAACCCTGAAAATCACGAGAAAGAAGTAGGGAACTTACCTTCAGGCGTGGGTCCAACAGGGAGTACGTGGAGGTTTCTGGGCGCCGGGTTGGCGACCACCGTTTAAAAACCTCTAACTTACTCCATCGTTCAGTCCATCGTGTACATTTCTGCTTCTTGCATACTGGGACGAGCGAACTGTTGTGAGAGCAAGTTACAGTCAAGCAATGTAGTTGAGATCATAGAATCGTAGCGTTGGGAGGGCCCCCCCATCTAGTCCAACCCCCTGGCGAAAAGCACCTAGCTTATATATCTGAATTTCTAACACAGCTTAATCGCCGATCGCATTTGCACCCCGTGCCGTTTTCCCTAGCCGCCTCCAGCTCCTCTCCGGCTCACAGGAAGGGTTGTGTCCAAACATTCACACATGTCCAACATTCTGGTCTCTGGTATCCAAAGGGCAATGTTATACAGTGGTAACTTGGTTCCCAAACGCCAAAAACCTGGAAGTGTTCCGGTTTTCGAACCTTTTTCGGAAGCCGAACATCCGATGCGTCTGTCGGCTCTTGTTTCCAGGGCGCCTGCGCCAATCAGAAGCTGCGCCTTGGTTTTCGAACATTTCGGAAGTCAAACGGACTTCCGGAACGGATTAAGTTTGGCACTTTTGTTTTTGCTATCAATTTTGCGCTTTTGCTTTTCGAGGCTTTTTCGGTTCATTTGTTTTTGTGACGGTGTGGAAACCAGTTCAGCTACTGATTGGCTGATAGTGTGACTGCGGAAATGGATAAAAGCGCCCCCCCCCATCCAAACAATGGAGATGATCAGTGCAGGTAAGAAAAAATAATAATTTTAATTTTTATCATCTACAACACTTTCTTATTTAATTTATAGCACAGTACATTGATTCTTGCTTTCATTTTATGGATCAATGGTCGCCTAGTGAAATTCATCTTAAATTGCTGTTTTAGGGGTTGTTTTTAAAAGTCTGGAACCCATTAATCCGTTTTGAATGACCTCCTATGGGAAAGCGCGCCTCGGTTTTGGAACGCTTTGGTTTTGGAACGGACTTCCGGAACGGATTAAGTTTGAGAACCAAGGCAGCACTGTAAAGGAATCCGTCCAATTCATGCCCCAAGTGGAATTATTGCCGTCATCATTTGAGGACCAGATTAAAGAGATTCAGTCGGTTGAGGACTGCAATAATTCAAAGACTGCCTCTCCCCCTATGAACCGACCCAGACTCTGCAATCATCCTCTGAGTCCCTTCTTCATGTGGCTCCTCCAGGAGAGGTTCGGAGGGTGGCAACACGAGAACGGGGCCTTCTCTGCAGTGGCTCCCCATTTGGGGGAATGCTGTCTCACCTGGCACCCAGGGTGGATAAAAATCAATGATTTTTTTTTTTAAAAAAAACAAAAATCGGTTACTTTTTTAAATAAAATGCTTTTTGAGGAAAATATATTACCATCCAAAGGTTATTCAGTCAGGAAATAAAGATTAGTTTTTTAATTATGTAGAATAAGGCTGTATATGTTTAATTTTTTTGGTAAATAAATTCCATTAATCCATTCACAATGTCATTTATATGCTCTTCCAGAGGTTTTTGTAAGATTATTGGGCAGTTTCTCTGCCTACAAGATATTATCACAGGTGCTTGGTTTACTTCTGCAGTTCCCAAAACTGAATTTGACTCAGCAGAGATCACATGCCTCTTCTTCACAGCAAAAATGCTATAACATGAACAGAGTTGAGAAAAAGACCTTAATCCTATTGTTCTACAAACCTATGAATACAGAATCAACCCCTTCAGCGCTAAGTTTCTAGAAGTTCGGTGAACAGAACAGAAACAATATTTTTCTGATTGTCTGGAGTGGAATGGATCTAATATATCTATTTAAATAGTTATTATTAAGGTAATGATTATTTTTCTCCTTCCTAAGTGCAACAGAAAAGTTGTCCAAATATGAATGATTAACCTATTAAACCGGGGATAAAAAAAAACTAATATGAAAAGTTGTTATTCTAAAAATCTTCTTCTACTTGCATATTAAAGTTATACCAGCAAGAATTAGTCTTTATGTAGAAAACTGATTTAAATTAAATCCAGCCTGCTGGCACCTTCAAGCACAAGGTGAAAACGTTCCTCTTCAACCAGGCCTTTGGCTGATTGACATCTGACGCCTTTTTAAATATGTTGCGGGAGGAGGGATTATTGGTTGGTTCATTTTTCCCGTTTTTATTACGTATACTTGGGAGGAGCTACTCCCTATGAAGACTGATTATTTTATTTTAAAAATAAACCAGCGACTCACAAAAACAGCATCACCGTGGCAGGTAAAGTAAATGCTGTACATTTGAACGCACCACAAAACTACAAAATCATTTTATATTGTTTTAATTCTAGTAGACTGGGGGTGGGTGTTTTTTTTTAAATTAACTTCTACATGTTTTTCTGTTTTATTTATTTCGTTTATCTGCGTTTTGTCTGCCTGTGGGACGCATCCTTGAGTCCATGTCTGGGAAAGAGGCAAGTTTATAAATCGCAATACACAGAGCGAATGAACCAACACAGGATAAAAATGTTTGGAGAAAAGGAAGTGTTTTCAGCTGGCGGCAAAAATACACCATTGCGGGGGGCCAGTGTCTGGTTTCATGGGGAAGAGGGTTTGGAAGTCCAGGCGCCGATTTGCTAAAGCTGCAGAAACGGAACGAACCAGAGATAACAGCGGGAGCCCCGCAGTCTAAATGACTTTTACGGAAACCCACAAAACTTGCATGTCGGGGTTCGGGTGCTGGAGCTCCTCGTGCACAAACTTAAGCTGCCCACGCACGAGGTACCAGTAGCGGGGAAAAGCGGCCAGCGTTCCACGTGCTTATGAGCAGGGGCGCCGGCCAAGTCTCACAATCTGAAGGAAGCTGAGTAAGACGGAAAATGACTCCGAAGGTATATGAGTTCTTGAATGCCTTCTAACTAAAATAATGCCTCGAAAACTAATGGATGCCTCGAAAACCAAAGGACGCCCTGAATCTGAACCATGTAAACCAGACCAAGGACATTGCGTTGAAATTAAAATTCTTAAAACCTTTACCCCCTTTTCCCCAAATGACGACAGACACTGGATCTTTCTTTTTTGGCTTTGGCAAAACCCGCGTAGGCTCGTCTTCTGGCCCTAAGCTAAGTTTCCCTGAGCTCTAAGTCCCTGCGCGCCAATTCTTCCGCGATACTAAATTAATCTAAATCTAAACCGAATATCTTCCGCAATTCTAGCCCTAGGCTAAACCTAAGAAACCTAACTAAGGCTAAACCGAATATCTTCCGCGAACTAAATCTAACTAAAAGCAAAACCCATCCAGCCCAACCAGCCCGCTCCCAAAATCCCTTAAACTAACCCTGAACTGAAAGTAAAAGTTCCCAAAAGAATAAAAACGTAAAGAACGATTGACTAACCCAAACTGAACGAACGTGCCTAAGCGGGGAGCCTCAGCCTTTTATTAGGGAACAGATGTGACATCACGATTGACACTTCAACCAATAAAACCACTGTTGCTGCCCTCCAAAAAGGCGGGAAGCAGATTTAACGTTCATTGATAACTTCAAATGTTGCCGGAACTACAAATAAAAGGCGGATTAATCTTATTGGTAAACCAACTATTCATTCTTACTTTCACTTTTGCTTTCACGCGTAAAGATACTAAAAGTAGTTCTCAAAAACCCATTAAAGCAAATGAAACAACCGCGGATCTTTTGACGGATCCACGCAGCGTATTCCGACACTTGCAGACAGAAATGCAGCTACAGAAATGCAAACAAAGCCTGGGGAGGTCAAACCCCCCCCCCCGTCTGCCACCAGCTCCTCCAAGAAAGCTCAGGGTGGGAAATGTAAGGATTTCCTAATTTTGCACGCACAACAACCCTGTAAAGTAGTCAAAGCAAAATAAAAAAGGAAATAAAAATCCCTTCCAGTAGCACCTGCGAAACAGAGACTCATCAAGGTCTTTTCTTTTTAAAACAAAATAAAATAAAATAAATTCCTTTCAGCAGCACCTTAGAGACCAACTACCGTAAGTTTGTTCTTGTTATGAGCTTTCATGTCTGAAGAAGTGTGCATGCACACGAAAGCCCATACCAAGAACAAACTTAGTTGGTCTCTAAGATGCTACTGGAAGGAATTTTTTTAAATTTTTTATTTTGTTTTGACTATGGCAGACCAACACGGCTACCTACCTGTAACTTTTCTTTATAAGTGCAAGGTCTACTCCACCCTAACAGCCATGGGAGGCCTTTATGCTCATTTGTTGGGATTCCACGCTCAAATTTCAGAGCTAGGAAATGCACCCGACAATTTGAAGTGCCTCTGGCCTCTCTCTAGTCCACTCCTTCTCAACTGCGGCCAGAGCCTAGCAAGCACTCAGGAGACTGCTGCAAGTTCTGTACTTACTTCCGGTGCATGAAATGGAGGCCCCGATCCACTGGAATCCTAAGAGTCCAACAGCAGGAAAACTTTGGGGAGCTCTTGCTAGCATTTAAAAGCAAGGAGGGGCAAGCAGAAATGACTCCCCAGCTTTATCCCAGGTGAGATGTTAAGTGCCCAGCCCTTCATTTGCAGTGAAAAGGGGCGGATCCAAGACCCAGAAAATGGCTGCAATACACAAGGCACTTGTTCACGAGTAACCCAATTCGTCTTGTTGGGCTTCTCCCAGGGAGAGCAAACTGAGGACTGAGGCTACCCAAAGCCAAAAATCACTGAATCATCTTCTGTTTGTTTACTGGAGAGTAAGCCCCTTACCAAACTCAGCGGGTCTTACTTCTGAGTAGGTCAGACCCACACCAAACATTTAAAATAATCTTAGCCGTGATCAAGAAGTGTGCCAACACCCAAGAAGTGTGCATTCACACTCTGAAGAAGTGTGCATGCACATGAAAGCTCATACCAAGAACTAACTTAGTTGGTCTCTAAGGTGCTACTGGAAGGAATTTTTTTTATTTTATTTTGTTTTGACTAGGGCAGACCAACATGGCTACCTACCTGTAACTGCAACTCCCAAGAGACTGCTTACAGAATTAAAAACTGACAGTGATCTACTGCCTATTGGGGGTTCAGGTCAAAATTTTAGGCAGGAGGAAAGCCCTGTTTTTTGTGAGTTAAATGCCAAATTGTTGAGCTATTTTTTTTAGGGAGGAAGGGGAACAGCCACTCACCAACAGATCAGTCTACTCTGTCTTCCATCGTGGAGGGTGGGCCAAGGGGGCGGGGCAGGATTCTAATTTAACAATGGAAAGGGATCCAGCGATCGACCTCGATCCACCAAAACCTCCCGGGGATCTAACAGTAGATCACTTCACGATTGACCTGTTGGATATCCCTGCCCTAGAGAATACGGGAACTATAGTTTGCTTAAGGTCTCCTTTGACCTCACAGAGCTACAATTTCATCTCTTTTGCCGTTAATTACAGTATCCTTAAAACTGCTTTTAACAGTTAATTTTAATAGTCCTCGGAATCCGCCCAGTGGTTTTATTACAATCAAGCGGTGTATATTTTTTTGTTAAATCGTTTTAAAAAAAATGTGTGTGTTGGAGAACTTTAAAAAGAGGTTCCTAGACTGCAGGAGGTATCGAAAGGATGGGGACAGATGGGGCTTTGCTGAAACGCAAATGGGCAAAAGGGCAGCCTCAAAAAAAACGAGGATGCTGCAAAGAACCACATCGAAAGCAATGTTTCTTGTACGCTTCCAGATTATATGCGTCTTTTCATTCCACCAACCAGAGGACCACAAGTTGTTTTTTTCTCTTTTTTTAGTTACAGGTGGGTAGCCGTGTTGGTCTGCCATAGTCAAAACAAAATCGAAAATTCTTTCTAGTAGCACCTTAGAGACCAACTGAGTTTGTTCCTGGTATGAGCTTTCGTGTGCATGCACACTTCTTCACCTGTGTATCTGAAGAAGTGTGCATGCACACGAAAGCTCATACCAGGAACAAACTCAGTTGGTCTCTAAGGTGCTACTAGAAAGAATTTTCTCTTTTTTTAGCTTTGCCCAAAGTTGTTCGCCCTTTTAGAGCTAGAAATCAGCAAAAACAACACAGCCAACGTCGGTTGCCATACATCCAGATTTCCCGGGGCATTTAAGCCAATTTCCGCCCGGACGCTTCTCTGGATTCTTAACAATTTTATTATTTACAGCAGTAACTAAAAGCAGCTAGTTCTTCTGTAGTGTAAAAGGCAGTTGCGGGGCCTTGGAGCTTGGGCAAGGCCACAGACTCGAAAGAAAACGGAATCACCCCCCCCCAAAAAAGTGTTTTATGAAATGATTATTTCCTCCAACACATACAAGGATTGCAACCTGTTAATTGTTGTAAGAATTTAAGGTCTTATATGTTATTATATATGTTATTATATATTATATAACATATATATGTTATTATATGTATATATATATATATATGTATATAACATATATATGTAATAACATATATATGTTATTCATTTACCAAACAAATAAGGCCACATGTCTGAAAACAACACAGAAACCCAAGGGACTCCCCCCATCTCTACTCTGCAGGAGGAGCACAGCAACCCTATATGTGCTACTCTGGAAGTAACGGCAGTCCTTCAACCACAGCCCTGATCTTCATAAGGTTTTCCTTCCAGCCAGAGTAATGGCTCAGAGGTTCATTTTGCTGTAAACGTTTAGCTGATTTGTCTTAGTTTCTGCTTTGTTAACAGAGTTTTATGGGTCGCAGTGGTTTTATTGCTGATTTGTTAAATTATTTCGTATTGCGCTGTTGTTATTTACTGTTTGTAAATCGCTTTGGGATTCATTCATTCATTCATTCATTCATTCCATCAATCAATCACCCCACCGACCAAACGTCCTCTCCCCCCCCCCCCGCTTTGCAAAGAATCCCCTCCGGCTGTTAGAGGCCACTTACCGACGTTAGCAGCCCTTGCAATTGCAGCCTGCAGCGCCTGAGCACGTGCAAAGGGCAAACCGTTCCCCCAAACCGCTCCCCACCGGGACTTCAGCGCCCCCTGCTGGCCGCGTTTATTATGGCACTTAAGGAACGCGCTTTGGGCATCTCCCGCTGCTCGTGGTCTTAAAGGAGCGGAGCTCTGGGTCAAGGAAATGGGTCCATGGAGCCCAGAGTCCTGCTCCTCCCGGCAAAGGGCTTCCAAGGATCCTGCAAAAGGGCAAGAAGGCATGAGAACCCCACCTTCGCCAGCTCTGCTGGCCCCAGCTTCTGGAACATGAAGAGAGGTAGACTGCCTCTGAAGCTGGGGGCTCCATTTAAACCAACAGATTTTTTTTCTGGACTACAACTCCCATCAAGGGTCTGGAAGCCAAGCCTCATGAGGAACGGTTGAAGGAGCTGGGTATGTTTTGCCTGGGAAAGAGGAGACTGAGGGGAAATAAGGAGAGTCATCTTCAAATATATATAATGCAAGATGGAGCAAGCTAGTTTTCTGCCAAAGCAATGGATTCGGATTGCAAGAAAGGAGATTCCAACTGACGTCAGGAAGAACCTTCTGAGGGCAAGAGCCGTTCGAGAAGGGAACAAACGACCTCAGAAGGTGATGGACTCTCCTTCACTGGAGGTTTTTCAACAGACGTTAGATCAGGCTTCCTCAACCTCGGCCCTCCAGATGTTTTGAGACTACAACTCCCATCACCCCTGGCCAATGGTCCTGCTAGCTAGGGATCATGGGAGTTGTAGGCCAAAAACATCTGGAGGGCCGAGTCTGAGGAAGCCTGGGTTAGATGGTCATCTGTCAGGGATTCTTTACTTGCGAGGGCTGGGCTGGATGACCTTTGGGGTTCCCCGATTCCAACCCTGCAATTCTACAATGCAGCGAAAGACTTGATAGGAAGATGAATAAATGGGGTCTGCAGCCCTTGAAGCGCCCCCCCCCACTTTTCACTTTTGCAAATAAGGCTCTCAACACCCCCCCCCCAAAGGGGTTTAGATATTTGGGAGCCTGGCGTTGATTCTCCACCTCTGGCACAGACTTATTTCCGCTTCCTCAGTTTCTGTACCTGTAAAGTGGGAAGAGGGGTTTTGTTTTTTCTGCAAGCCACCACAAAACGAAACAGACAAAAGGCCTCAAAGATTAGAAACAAACTTTCTCACCTTTATCCTTTAACATTCAGACAGAGAAACGTCCTCCTCCCCGAGCTCAGTAATTTCTCCAAGGATAACAAGTCAAAACTTCCTCCCTTCCACAGAACTCAGCTGGCTTATGTGATAAGGACATTTTTCCCCTCCACCGGAAGGCTTTTATAAATTTGTTTCTGCTTTATTTCAGACCGAAACACTTTCTCTCAATGCCTAGCAGTCATTTCAGGCAGCAGGCATTACCCAGTTCAAGGGTCTCTGGTGCGAATTCTGCTGTGTTTCCATTTATTGATTGCATTTATATTCCACCTTTTTTTCTCCTGGGAACTCAAATCATTCTCCCTCTCCTCATTTAACCCCCACAACAACCCTGTGAGGTGGGTCAAGCTGAGAGGTGGCAACTGGCCCAAGGCCACACCTGGTGAACTTCGGGGTCGAGTGGGGATTCGAACCCGGGTTCAACCCTCTAACCACTACACCATACTGCCTCCTATCTCAGTGGGAGGGATTTGCAGGGGATCATGCCCAGTTGCCTCCCTTTGCCTGCCTTCCCTGGCTAATGAGACCTTACATCAGGGGTCTCCAACCTTTTGGGGGGCAATGGGGACACCATTGGAAATCTGAGGAATTGATTTGGGCTCTACAAAATACCCATTTCACAACGGAAGCTGGCAACTTAAGTACAGAAACCAGCCCACTATCAGAGATTTTAAACACTTAAACCCTCAGCCATAAAACACCCCACATTTTAAAAAAAAAATGGAAAGGGGCTGTGTGATGGCTCTGCGGTGAGCCCAGGCACCCTGTTAGGGAGCCCAGCCCTAGTGCAAAAGACAGTTTCCATGTAAAGTACAAATAAGGATATCATTTTATTTGTGTAGCCAAAGCCACTACAAAAATACAAAAATGCATAAAAACAATATACACAGAAAACTCACGAAACAGAATATAAGACATTACGCAGTTAAAATAATTAAAACCGGGCGTTCTTTCAGATACGTTTGCTCCCCTGGAGAATTTAGCTTATCATCCGCACAGAATTTTCTCCTTAAAACTGCTACTCTGAAGGCAAAAATCGACAACTTTTTCAGAGGCTTAGGGGAGACCTAGTTTTAAAAAAAGTTAATCCGGTACCCAAAAGATCTCTCCGCTGGGAGATTTAAATCTTTGAACAAGGATGCTCTGAAGTCTGAAGACCACTAATTCCCCCATGGAGAGTAAGAATCAGTGAATCAAGGTGTTTCTAGAGACTAAACAAAATAAAATAAAAAATTCCTTCCAGTAGCACCTTAGAGTCCAACTAAGTTTGTTCTTGGTATGAGCTTTCGTGTGCATGTGCTCATACCAAGAACAAACTTAGTTGGTCTCTGAGGTGCTACTGGAAGGAATTTTTTATTTTATTTTGTTTTGACTATGGCAGACCAACACGGCTACCTACCTGTTTCCAGAGACTGTCCTTCCTCGTGGAAGGGCCACAGGTGTAGCTCACCTGGGCAGGTAGGTTGCAGATTGGAAAAAAGGAGGTACCCTTTGCCCAGAGAGACACAGGGAGGGGGGTTCCCATTCTGTCCACCCACCACATCTGAGGCTTGCCAAAGGAAGATGTTCATTAAAAGCCACATTCTTGGGAGCAACTTCATTCCATGAGGAATGAGAACATAACACACAGCCCCCCTCAAAATGCTGGAGTTGTTTGTGGGGAACCCTTCTGATGGCGCCTGCAGGCTGGTTGTGGGCGTGGCCAGGTAGGAAAGTGGGCGGAGCAAAGGGCAAGGCTCTCGCCTTTGCATGGGAGGCCCCGATCCAGCCACATACAAGCCGGAGAGGGGTCCTGCAACGTTGCGGGGATTCTTTGCTGGAGCCTCCCGTGTGCAGGACAAGGTCAACTGCACACGGGATACCAGTTGCTGGGGATCTGCGGCCAGCGCCTCACGGGCGTCCTTGCACGGGCGCCGGCCAAGCCTGCGAACGGGACGGCCGGTAATTCCGGAGTTTGACTCACACCGCGCCGTTGTCCGCCAGGCTGAATCTGAAGGGTGCGTGAGTAGTTCGGATGAAAAGGTGCCTCGTAGAATGAACCTGCAAGCACTTGCGACCTCCTAAATTGTTCCCTTAAGTAACGTACCCAAATAAAAGGTGGCCAAAACTACGACCAAGCAAAAGAGCTAGTAAGCTACGAAAAAATTAAATTAAGACGAAATAAAGACAGACAACCATTGTTTCTTTTGATGGCTTTGGCTAACCCGCATGGGCTTCTACTTTTCTCTGTGCCTCGACTGTTCTAAGCTTACCTAAACTAGCCGACCCTGTACCGCCAATTCTTCCGCAATCTCTAGGCTAACTAAATCTTTACCGCCAATTCTTCCGCAAGCTAACCTATGCTAAAGCTAAAGCTAGCTAAACCTTTACCGCCAATTCTTCCGCAAGCTAACCTCTCTACCTCCTGCACGCGCTTCCAACCCAACCAACCCAACCAACCTGTTCCCCAAAACCCCGTCTACCTGAACGACTGATCAATCCTGACTATCTGCCCAAAACGTGGAGCCGCAGCCTTTTATTGACAACGAACAAGCAACGTCATGATCAATACTTTTACCAATCAGAACACTGTTGCTGCCCTTGAAAAGGGCGGGAAGCAGATTAACTGACCATTAACAAGTTTAAACCTTTGGAGCCAAAAAGTCTAAGCGGAGGGATCTCAGTGGCAAGACGCCTACTGAGCCCTGCTTTCACTTTCCCTTTTAGACGGAAGAATACGTTAAATAGTGCATGTTTTGACATTAACCAGATACAAATAATCGCGGGTGCAAAGACACCCACGGAGTGTATTCCCACACAACGTCTCTCCATCCATGCAAGCAAAAGGCATGATCCTGTTCCAGCAGCGCAGGACTGGCCTGAGGGAAACCCCAAGGGGCCTGACAGAGGCGTGCGGTGGGCCACATTTGTTAAGTGGGACCTGCAGCACAAAGTTATTATTACTGAAATTTCTATTCCACCCTTCATCTGAAGATCCCAGGGCAGTTCACAAAAAAACAACAACACAAAACTGAGTATATAAAATACATAATAATATTTTTTTAAAAAAAAAACCAATAGCAAACACACCCTTCCACAAACACATTTTAAGAGCCGTAGAATGTTATGAATCAGCCCCAAGCCAAGTTGAAGAGAATCAATTCCCCAAGGATATGTAAATTAGGGTGCCAGCCATAAGGGTGCTGTTTAGGTGATGGGTGGGTGGGTGGGTGGTGGGGAGAGATGTTAATGAGGTTCAGAAGTATCCCATCTAAGCTTCCTCTGGATTGAAGCTGGCTGGCTGCATTTTTTATGTATTCCTCCTAAGAATAGGAACATAGGAAATTGCCCTATGCCGAGTCAGGTCCTTGGTCTCTCCAGTATTAATTGACTGTATAAAATATTCTGTGATCATAAAACTGTAGAGTCGGAAGAGGGACCCCGTGGGTCATCTAGTCCAACCCCCTGCGATGCAGGCAAATTGGAAAGCTCCGTTTTCTTGTTTTATCTGGATTCGTTTTGCAGCTAGCCCTTTTCAGTAGACTGATGTTTATAGATAGCGACTATAGCAACCAAATTCCCCATGCTCCGGTGGAACGCAAGGAATCCAGCAGGTTAGAAGGACTGAATCAATCATAAGTCAATATAGAAGAATGGAGTCAGCCACGGAGAACCACTGCACTTAATCATTAGTTAATTAATGAGGATGTTGAGGAATAGTGGCATTTAATCAAAAGTTAACGAATAAAGGATGTGACGGGTTTGGGTTTGTGAAAAATTTTCATTGGCTTTGCCTTGCCACTGTGTGTTGTAATGCTTATAAAATGTCTTGTTCTAACCCAGGGGTCCCTAAACTAAGGCTCGGGGGCCGGATGCGGCCCAATCGCCTTCTCAATCCAGCCTGCGGACGGTCTGGGAATCAGCGTGTTTTTACATGAGTAGAATGTGTCCTTTTATTTAAAATGCATCTCTGGGTTATTTGTGGGGCCTGCCTGGTGTTTTTACATGAGCAGAATGTGTGCTTTTATTTAAAATGCATCTCTGGGTTATTTGTGGGGCCTGCCTGGTGTTTTTACATGAGTAGAATGTGTGTTTTTATTTAAAATGCACCTCTAGGTTATTTGTGGGGCATAGGAATTCGTTCATATTTTCCCCCCAAAATATAATCCAGCCCCCCACAAGGCCTGAGGGATGTGGTCCGGCCCCCTGCTGAAAAAGTTTGCTGACCCCTGTTCTAACCATATGATGGGCTGATAGGAGAAACATGTGTACCATAAAAATGCATAAGAACAGGTGTCAGCAAACTTTTTCAGCAGGAGACTGGTCCTCTGTCCCTCAGACCTTGTGGGGGGGCCGGACTATTTTTTTTGGGGGGGTGAATGAATTCCTATGCCCCACAAATAACCCACAGATACATTTTAAATAAAAGGACACATTCTACTCATGTAAAGAGCCAGAGGAGACCTTCGAACAGAGGACTGTTCTCTGAAAGCTCTGAGAGCCACTGTGGTGTAGTGGTTAAGAGCGGTAGACTCATAATCTGGTGAACCGGGTTCGCGTCCCCGCTCCTCCACATGCAGCTGCTGGGTGACCTTGGGCTAGTCACACTTCTCTGAAGTCTCTCAGCCCCACTCACCTCACAGAGTGTTTGTTGTGGGGGAGGAAGGGAAAGGAGAATATGAGCCGCTTGGAGACTCCTTCGGGTAGTGATAAAGCGGGATATCAAATCCAAACTCTTCTTCTTCTTCTTCTTCTTCTTCTTCTTCTTCTTCTTCTTCTTCATCTTCATCTCCTCCTCCTCCTCCTCCTCCTCCTCCTCCTCCTCCTCATGTAAAAACATGCTTATTCCTGGACCGTCCGTGGGCTGCATTTAGAAGGTGATTGGGCCAGATCCGGCCCCCAGGCCTTAGTTTGCCTACCCATGCATAAGAATGTTCTTCACTTATAAAGGTAAAAAGCACACCACTGTGCTCCTCTGGCTCCTTCAGAGACTTGTCCCTGCGTGTGCTTGTGCCTTTGGGGATCCCCTGCCAACAGACCCCTTAAAATTCATCACAGGAGTCACAGCTCAGGGAAATCTCTGTTGTACGGCCATCTGAATCTTTTCTTTCTTTTTTCAAATTGATTTTATTAGTTTTTCTTGGGTCCATCTGCTTCTTTCTGATGCAGGTGACCAACTCAGCAAACCCACTGGAGTTTGGATTATTACATAAATACATACATCAAGGCCGCTTCCAACGTGAAAAAATGAGAGTTGGCATTGCGATCCATAGTTAAAAGTAAAGGTAAAGGTAAACGACCCCGACAGTTAAGTCCAGTCGCAAACGACTCTGGGGTTGTGGTGCTCATCTCGCTTTACTGGTCGAGGGAGCCGGCGTTTGTCTGCAGACAGTTTTTCCGGGTCTTGTGGTCAGCATGACTAAGCCGCTTCTGGCAAAACCAGAGCAGCGCACGGAATCACCGTTTACCTTCCCGCCGTAGCGGTACCTATTTATCTACTTGCACTTTGACGTGCTTTCGAACCGCTAGGTTGGCAGGAGCTGGGACCGAGCAACGGGAGCTCACCCCGTCGCGGGGATTCGAACCGCCGACATTCTGATCGGCAAGCCCAAGAGGCTCAGTGGTTTAGACCACAGCGCCACCCGCGTTCCGTAGTTAAAAGTAGAAGTCGACAAATGTGTATTCTTTTTTTTTTGCTCTCTTCAAAATATGGCAACCCTAATTTATTTGTATTTTTAATTGAGCAATTGAGCCAACCACATTTTCTGGTTCCAGATGACAGAAAGGAATAATTCAGTCTTTGGGGTTTGTAGTTAATTGTTTCCCTGGAGTGAAACAAAGGAATCTCACAACGGAATTTAAATGCAAGCAATGGATTCTGATCTACAAAGAGATTGTTCACTTCTGGACAATGCTGGGGTGGTTTCTTTCCTTAGCTCCTTGACTACCGTATGTTCAAACACCAGCATGCTTAATAAGAGATAGATAATGTTATAAGAAGTTAAGATGTGTATTAAGAAGTTATATTTTGATATTTTGATGTTAATTGACTTAAATTTTAGAGATGAAGATTATGAATTTAGGTGAATGAATTGTTGAAATAGATGGAAAGTTATTAAAGTAAATTAGAATTAGAAACAGAGGAGAGAACAGGGGAAGTCCCCCCTAATAAGATTTGAAATAAGATTTAATTAAATGTATGGAGTGTTGGTATTCCGTTGTAGGTATGTATTTTCTTTTATTTCTGTTTTTCTTGTTGTTGTTGTTGTTTTTTTCAATTGTATTTGTTTTGATGTGGAAAACCAATAAATTTTTGTTAAAAATAGAAAGAAAA
Organism: Lacerta agilis; assembly: GCF_009819535.1. NCBI lineage: Eukaryota > Metazoa > Chordata > Lepidosauria > Squamata > Lacertidae > Lacerta > Lacerta agilis. Next base: position 70,399,249 of record NC_046320.1, read on the forward strand.
AACAAACAAACACCAGCATGCTTTAAAAAACCCAGCTAGCCAATAAATAGCCATGCGGCACGTTGAAGACTGAGGAATGCATAATGGCGCAAGCTCTTATGGACTGCTTTAATTGTTTTTCTGGGTTAGAGGAATATATGCGCATGGTTTTCCTCTTTTTTTTTTTGCAAAGTGTGAGGTCGCTGGAAATGAAGCGCTGAAAAAAACACAGCTGACAGCTGCAATTCGTAACACAGTTATTGGAAGCATAGATATCCTGGCATGTTGTTTAGTCGTTTAGTCCGACACTTGACCTTGGCTAGATTCTCCCTGCCCCTGGTGGTCAGAGATTTGCTAAAAGTCTCATAGTATTGGTTGTTGTTGTTGTTCAGTCATTCAGTCATGTCCGACTCTTCGTGACCCCATGGACCAGAGCACGCCAGGCACGCCTATCCTCCACTGCCTCCCGCAGTTTGGCCAAACTCATGTTAGTAGCTTCGAGAACACTGTCCAACCATCTCATTTTCTGTCGTCCCCTTCTCCTTGTGCCCTCCATCTTTCCCAACATCAGGGTCTTTTCTAGGGAGTCTTCTCTTCTCATGAGGTGGCCAAAGTATAAGAGCCTCAGCTTCAGGATCTGTCTTTCCAGTGAGCACTCAGGCCTGATTTCCTTAAGAATGGATTATTTTGATCTTCTTGCAGTCCATGGGACTCTCAAGAGTCTCTTCCAGCACCATAATTCAAAAGCATCAATTATTTGGCGATCAGTCTTCTTTATGGTCCAGCTCTCACTTCCATACATCGCTACTGGGAAAACCATAGCTTTAACTATACGGACCTTTGTCGGCAAGGTGATGTCTCTGCTTTTTAACATGCTGTCTAGGTTTGTCATTGCTTTCCTCCCAAGAAGCAGGCGTCTTCTAATTTCGTGACTGCTGTCACCATCTGCAGTGATCGTGGAACCCAAGAAAGTGAAATCTCTCACTGCCTCCATTTCTTCCCCTTCTATTTGCCAGGAGGTGATGGGACCAGTGGCCATGATCTTAGTTTTTTTGATGTTGAGCTTCAGACCATATTTTGCACTCTCCTCTTTCACCCTCATTAAAAGGTTCTTTAATTCCTCCTCACTTTCTGCCATCAAGGTTGTGTCATCAGCATATCTGAGGTTGTTGATATTTATTCCGGCAATCTTAATTCCGGCCTGGGATTCATCCAGTCCAGCCTTTCGCATGATGAATTCTGCGTATAAGTTAAATAAGCAGGGAGACAATATACAGCCTTGTCGTACTCCTTTCCCAATTTTGAACCAATCAGCTGTTCCATATCCAGTTCTAACTGTAGCTTCTTGTCCCACATAGAGATTTCTCAGGAGACAAATGAGGTGATCCGGCACTCCCATTTCTTTAAGAACTTGCCATAGTTTGCTGTGGTCGACACAGTCAAATGCTTTTGCGTAGTCAATGAAGCAGAAGTAGATGTTTTTCTGGAACTCTCTAGCTTTCTCCATAATCCAGCGCATGTTTGCAATTTGGTCTCTGGTTCCTCTGCCCCTTCGAAATCCAGCTTGCGCTTCTGGGAGTTCTCGGTCCACATACTGCTTAAGTCTGCCTTCTAGAATTTTAAGCATAACCTTGCTAGCGTGTGAAATGAGTGCAATTGTGCGGTAGTTGGAGCATTCTTTGGCACTGCCCTTCTTTGGGATTGGGATGTAGACAGATCTGTTCTCCAATCCTCTGGCATATTGAGTGTAGCACCTTAACAGCATAATCTTTTTAAACTGTAAATAGTTCAGCTGGCATAATTAAATAGTTCCTGGCATAGGTAAGCCAATTAAAACACAATAATGTGCTGAAAATAGTTTAATCCACAAGTATTAGCACTGAACTGCTTGATACATTGCAATTCAGAGGTTTCTATTCACGGTCTCCTTTTGATGTTGCAGGACTCCAGAAAAGCCACTATCGAGGACCAGGGACATTTCAGCTGCTCAGAACACTCTGCAAATGACTTTAAATCTGAAGATGAAACCATGCATCCTTTTAATACAAGATCTTGCGCACAGGGGCATAGCAAGGGGGGGTGAGGGGGGCGAGCCGCCCCGGGTTCCATAATGGAGGGGGTGCCAAATTATCAAGGAACAATTTTTTTTGGGGGGGGGGGAAATTATTTTTGAATTATTTTTTAATTTTATTTTTTAATGCCTGCTCCGAAGGTCTTATCTTAGTATGCTAGGGATTATATAGCTATATATGAAATTTCATGCATATCGGTTAATATCTTGACCCTCCACCACCAAAATAGCTGTTCACTTTGCTGTTTTCCTGTGTCGTGAAGGCTGAAATTTCAGTTCAGAGAAGACTTACTGTTCCCAACCCTAACCCTGTGGAAAGCCATCTAATTAGACTTTAATTTGATTTTGAGATGTTTTTAGGAGGTAATTTAATTATTGTTTGATTTTATACCAATGTTATGTATCTGATGTTAGCCACCCTGAGCCCGACTTCGGCCGGGGAGGGCGGGATATGAATAAAAGTTTTATTATTATTACTTGTTATTATTCCTTTGTAAGAAAATATGGAATAACGTAAAACCATTTTTGGGGGGGGGGGAAATCAATGGGGGGGGGTTGACAAGAAATTTTCCGCACCAGGACCACCTGACCTTCCCATGCTTGGGGGGGGGGGGTTGACAAAAAATGTTTTGCCCCCGGGTACCAATTTGCCTTGCTACACCCCTGCTTGCGCATCCTAAAGAAGCTTGCAATTTCTGTCATGCCCTTCCTCATCTGCTTGGCTTTGGTGTGCAAGGTGTAAAAACATGTCTGCTCAGAGAGACCACATCTTGAAAAAGGGGGGAAAGAGGAGACCCAGGTAACAATTAACCGGTCAGCTTGATGTTTATACCGGTGTTATAAGAAAAAACTACTCCTTTTCTCCTGTATAGAGCCTGTATAGAGTCCTTATGTAGGTTTTCTATCGGTAGGAGAAAATAACAGAGGCCAACCAGAGAATATTGAGAAGCAAAGCCGCTAGTAACCCTGATCTTTATTAAACTGTTGCAACAGGGTCCTCCCCTCACCCCACGCAGGGAGGGGGGAGAGGAACCGACAACATAGGTGTGCAAGCTCTTACATAGACTTTTGAAATTGCCTCCAGACCTCCCCCCCCATACATACATCACAGAAAGAGGTGGTCCCCAGCAGAAATTTGAGTGTGTTGCTTCTCTCCTATCTGCCAGGATACCCAGGCCCAAACAGGGGGTGGGGGGTGTTGGCCTGGGCCTCCGATTCCAAAGGGGGCCTCGGTCAGCATATTCCCAATCGCTCACCATTATTTAAATAAAATAAAATAAAATAAAAAATTCCTTCCAGTAGCACCTTAGACACCAACTAAGTTTGTTCTTGGTATGAGCTTTCGTGTGCATGCACACTTCTTCAGATACCATTGTTTTGACTGTGGCAGACCAACACGGCTACCTACCTGTAACTGGAACATTATTTAAATGTAAATACTTAAAATAATCCTTTCCCCTATGTATTTTTAAAAAACACTATTGTATATCTATATCAGGGGTAGCCAACTCCCAAGAGACTGTGATCTACTTACAGAGTTGAAAACTGGCAGTGATCTACCCCCTTTTGGGGGGTTCAGGTCAAAGTTTGTTGAGCTTTTTTGGGGAGGAGGAAAGCCCTGTTTTTGGGGGGTGCAGGACAAAAAAATGAACTTTTTTTTTTAGGGGAGCCAAAGTTGTTGAGCTTCTTTGGGTGAGCCAGTGATCTACCAGAGATCTACCACAGATGTCCAGTGATCTACCAGTAGATCACGATCTACCTGTTGGATGTGCCTGATCTATATTTTCCATTTTGTCTTTATATGCAGATACGGTTCAAGCCTTGAAATCACCAGGGTAAACAAAAAACAGGGCCACATTATCTACCTGGCCCCGGCCTCTGCCTGGCTCTGCAAGGGCCTGAGGATTGCCTTTTCTGGGTAGCCCGGCCATTCCTTTGAGATGGTAAATACTTAGTTCCTGAATCTCTTACGCATATTGATAGTGTGCTCAGCTTAACAGATACTTGCCAGACTGTATTCAGAAAAGGGAGGTCTAAGCCCCTACAATCCAGACAATTGGAAAGCTTTTCCCATTTCCTTCCTCCTTGCAGAGAAATATTTGAGGTCACTTTGGAAGAGTCAAAATGGCTTCAGGATTGTTCCCCTGTACTATTTCAGACACGTGGTTTAAATACTTATGCATGTGTTTGCCTTGTACATTTATGAACATTTATTTTATATAAAATATACGAGGGTGGCGCTGTGGGTTAAACCACAGAGCCTAGGGCTTGCTGATCAGAAGGTTGGCGGTTCCTCGCGACGGGGTGAGCTCCCGTTGCTCGGTCCCAGCTCCTGCCAAACTAGCAGTTCGAAAGCACGTCAAAGCTAAATAAATAGATAAATAGGTACCGCTCCAGCGGGAAGGTAAACGGCGGTTCCGTGCACTGCTCTGGTTTGCCAGAAGCAGCTTAGTCATGCCGGCCACATGACCCAGAAGCTGTACTCCGGCTCCCTTGGCCAGTAAAGCAAGATGAGCGCCGCAACCCCAGAGTTGGACACGACTGGACCTAATGGTCAGGAGTCCCTTTAGTTTTACCTTAAAGTATACATATTTAAAGACCTTAGAATTCCTATAACACCAGGAAAGGTCCTAGAACAGATAATTAAATGTCAGTTTGTGAGCACATAAAAAAGATTGCTGTGATCACAAAGACCTAGCATGGGTTTCTCAAAAAGAAGTCATGACAAAGGAATCTCTTTATTTATGAGTTAAAATGAATGAAGTAACTGAGAAGCAGCTCAACAAATTTGCAGATGACACCAAACTGGGAGGGATAGCTAATGCTAGAGAAGACAGAATCAGGATTCAAGTTGACCTTAACAGATTGGAGATCTGGGCCCAAACTAATAAAATGAATTGCAATAGGGACAGATGTCAGTTTCTGCATTTAGGTGGGAAGAACCAGATGCACAAATACAGGATGGGGGAGACCTGGCTTATGAGCTGTACATGTGAAAAGGATCTAGGGGTCTTGGTGGACCACAAGCTTAACACGAGTCCACAGTGTGATGCAGCAGCAAAAAAAGTTAATGCTATTCCTGGCTGCATCTACAGAAGTATAGTGTACAGATCAAGGGAAATAAAAATTAAAAAAAATTCCTTCCAGTAGCACCTTAGAGACCAACTAAGTTTGTTCTTGGTATGAGCTTTCGTGTGCATGCACGAAATCTGAAGTATCTGAAGAAGTGTGCATGCACACGAAAGCTCATACCAAGAACAAACTTAGTTGGTCTCTAAGGTGCTACTGGAAGGAATTTTTTAATTTTTTTATTTTGTTTTGACTACGGCAGACCAACACGGCTACCTACCTGTGTCGGAATACACTTCGTGGATCCGTTAAAGATCCGCGGTTATTTGTTTATTTTAATGGTTATTAAGAACTACTTTTCGTATCCTTCCACTTAAAAGTGAAAGTGGAAGTAAGAATGAAGAGGCACTTTGCCATTAGGATTATTCCGCCCTTAACTTGTAGTTCCAGTAATGTTTCAAAAGTATCAATGGACGTTTATCCTGCTTCCCGCCTTTTTGGAGGGCAGCAACAGTGGTTTTATTGGTTGAATTATTTATCGTGATGTCATACCTGTTCCTAAATAAAAGGCTGAGGCTCCCCGCTTAGGCGAGTCAGTTAACGTTCTTTTACGTTTTGTTTAGTTGAAGCTTAGTTCAGTCAAGTTTAGTTTAAGGGTTTTTGGGAGCGGGCTGTACGGGTTTCTTTTAGTTAGGTTTAGTTTGCGGAAGATCTTTCGGTGAGGTTTTAGTTAGGCTTTTAGGTTTAGCCTAGGGCTAGATTTGCGGAAGATATTTCGGTTTAGTTTTATTTAGTTAGCATCGCGGAAGAATTGGTGCGCAGGGACTGAGAGCTCAGGGAAACTTAGCTTAGGGCCAGAAGACGAGCCTATGCGGGTTTTGCCAAAGCCACTAAAGATAGATACCTTTCCCTGCAAGACTAATTACAGCCGTTAAGAGTCGTCAACAGGTTTTCCACACCTATCAGCTGATCACCCATTCCCACCACCCTTCTGAGCAATACCCCTCCCCACTCCCTCACTATATTTAAGGATCTGGTGACTTCTGTTTCAGTGTATCTGAAGAAGTGTGCATGCACACGAAAGCTCATACCAGGAACAAACTCAGTTGGTCTCTAAGGTGCTACTAGAAAGAATTTTCGATTTTGTTTTGACTATGGCAGACCAACACGGCTACCCACCTGTAACTGCCACTAAAGATAGATTCGGTGTCTGTCGTTAATTGGGGAAAAGGGTAAAGGTTTCGGGATTTTTTAATTTCTGTCGGAGAAATCCCATGCTTAGATAACATCCTTGGTTTGGTTTTCTTTATTACTAAATGATAGTGCAGGAGGTTACAAGTAGTTCCAATTCAGATTCGAGGCATCCATTAGTTTTCGAGGCGTCTATTTTATTTTGAGGCATTCATTCACTCACGCACCTTCGGAGTCATTTTCCGTCTTACTCAGCTACCTTCAGATTGTGAGACTTGGCCGGCGCCCGTGCCCATACGCACGCGGAACGCTGGCCGCTTTTCCCCTGCAACTGGTACCTCGTGCGTGGGCAGCTTAGGCTCACGCACGGGGAGCTCCAGCACAGAACCCCGGCATACCTGTAACCAGATCAAGGGAAGTGATAGTACCACTCTATTCTGCCTTGGCCAGACCACACCTGGAATACTGTGGGCACCACGATTTAAGAAGGGCGTTAAGAAGCTGGAAGGTGTGCAGAGAAGGGAGACCACAAGGGTCTGGAAACCAAGTCTTATGAGGAACAGTTGAGGGAGTTGGTATGTTCAGCCTGGAAAAGAGGAGACTGAGAGGAGATATGAGAGCCATCTTCAAACATCTCAGGGGACGGCTGTCACATGAAAGAAGGAGCAAGCTTGTTTTCTGCTGCTCTGGGGGGGGGGGTAGGACCCAAACCAATGGATTCAAGGTACAAGAAAGGAGATTCCAACAACTTTCTGGTGATAAAGAGTTGTTTTGACAGTGGATTGAACTCCTTGGGAGGTGGTGGACTCTCCATCCTTGGTTTTTAAGCAGAGGCTCGATGGTAGTTGAGATTCCTGCACTTGTATTGGGTTCCTTCCAACTCTACAGTTCTATGATTCTGTGTCTCTTAATTCTAACCCAGTGTTCTCTTGTGGCACTTGTGTTACAAGTTGTACGGCTAGCATCTGTTGTCTCTGAACCTTGTGTAGAAATTCATTCTCTCCACCACCAGAATGAGTTTCAAGCTTTAATACAGAACAGACTTAAATACGAAGTTCCAAAATAACGAAGTAACACATTGCAAAAAACAAGCAAGCTTCAGTTCCATAAAGTTCCTCTCTTTACTACCAGAGTAAGATATTAAGCCTCTTTATTAAAAGGGAGATTCTCTGTGTATCTCCAATAATTTCCTCCCTCCCTTCCCCAGGTGGGCGGGGTTCGTGGCACCCGGCAGGATCGCCTGGTTGGGTTCCCCCCCCCCCAAACTCAGGTGGGCCATTGGGCCTGCCCCTGACCAGGATGGACAAAGGACAGTGGCCGGGGGCGGGGTCAAGGGCCAGGAGCCGCCCAGCCATGCCCCCTTTTGGTTTTCTCTCCCACAGGTTCACCCGCCCTCCCTCCCTCTAATTAACTCAACTTTCTCTTTATATTTTCGGCTGAAGGCTGCGTTCATCAAGTCAATAATTCTTTTGTTTGCAGGTTAACATTTTGCGTTACAGGTCAGCGGGCGCTGCTGTGGTCTTAGATGGTTGCCGTATTCGGAACCGGGAAGGAATTTCCCCTTTGCATTGGCAGGTTTTGCCTCCCCCGCAGCATTTCATCACAACTTTGGCGGAGTTAGGCCTTGGCAAGGCTGCCTTTAGTCTAACATCAGGGGAAGGGGAGAGGCCATGCTCCCTTCCCAAGCGGCGGCGCGCGCAGGGCCCGTTAGAGGGCAATAATCCGGGAGTCCCTGACCCTAGGGCGGCGGCACATAGGTCAAACTCCCAGATGATGCCAGTGGGTGGGCATGCTGTGTAAGTGTGTGCTTTGCAGTCCCCTCCCACTGCGCCTCTACATCCCGCATATCCTCAGCTCACGGGCTGAGAGGGTCGCCTGCCAAGGCCTATGCCAAGTTCTCCCACTTCCGAAGTTTGAATAAAGTTGTGGCCGATTTGAACCCATACTCTGGTCTCCTCTCACGTTCTTGGTGAAGGGGTGGGCACCTCGGGCAGGGATTCGCACGTGTGACCGCAATACACCGCTTCTGCGGTTTGCAAGCCGCTTCTAGGGGTAAATTCACTTACACAAGTTCTCAGGTTACGTCCCGTGATGGCTCATGGGATTAGTTTTGCTCATTCACAATGGAAAAGCACTGGGTTTCTGTTTAAAGAACTTGCTATGCAGCGTTTCTAAATGCAATGCTGCTAAACGCAGCCTTTTATGCACAGTGCATTAATCTTAAAACTTCAACAAGCTTTGTGCACGCGCATTTATTCTACTACTTTACTTAGTTTCAGCCCTGTCCCCTTTAGAAACCCCTGCAAAGAGATCACTCTGGAGAGACAGGTCCACGGGAGGATCCTAAGAGGGTCGCTTCTTTCTCTCTGCCGGGGAGAGCTGCATCCAGTGGCGTCTCTGCTTTCATAGGACGACTCAGATCTGGCAGAGTCCGGATTGGGCAAAACTATGGAAACGGAGCAGAGGGCTCTCTCCGCTTTCGGTTTCCTTTCCCTTTGCTGAGGCAAAAACCTCCCGGATTTCTGACTTTTTTTTTTTTTTAAGGCGGGAACAAACAGTGGCTGGGAAAGGCTTTGCTGAAAACTGGCACCAGTTGCTGGAAACCAAAGGGCCCAGAGCTCTCCTCCAGGAGCATCTCCAAAAGGAAAGTGCGCGCGCTCTCCCCTGCTTCCCGCGCGTTGCTTTTTCGTTCTGCGCTCTTTGCAAGAAAACTCCGCAAAGTTTGCAGAGCTGCATGGAAAGAGGGCCGACCCCCCCCTAAATCCCCGCCTCCCTGGCCCTCAGGCCGTCCAATCCAGCCGGGGCTGGCCGGGAGTGGCGTCTCGGGGAGCGAATGGAGGGGCGGCTTGCAGCTTCGCTCGTCTTCCTCGGGGAAAAGGTCTCCTCCTGCGGCTCCCGGGCGCATCTCTCTGCGTCCGCCTGCGGGGCTTGGGCGCACCGGGCGGGGTGCGAGCTGCTGCCTGCCTGCGTACGCGCGCTCTTCTCCCTGCTGGAGCGCCTCCTGCCAGCTCGGGCAGGCAGCCTGTGAGCGGTGAGAAGGGCTTGGCGGGGAGGCGTCGTCTTGGCCGGGGCGTGCTGGGCGTTGCAGAGCTCTGGGTTCGAATGTCGCGCTCCGGGCCGTGGATGCGCAGGGTGGCCAAAGGGAAAGGGGGGGGGGTGTTGCCGTCCCGGGGGGAGAGCAGCCTCGGGTGTGCAGAAGCCCCCTCGGGACTTGTAGAACGAGAGAATGGTAGCGTTGGAAGGGATCCCCGAGGGTCCTCTAGTCCAACCCCTGAGGCCACTTTCCGATGGCGACCCTGGAACTCCCCGAGACTGGAGCGGCCCCCACTCGGGATGGCTGCCTGGGTCTTTTCTGCGCATCCAAGGGGGCATGGCAGGGGCTTTGCCTGGTTCGCGTTTTGGCTTTCGAGGAGGTCGTGGGCAGGCAGTGTCCGAAACATGCCCAGGCGACCCCCCGAAGCATTCCGGCAAGCGAGTTCTCTTATTTGGAGATGGGGGAAAAGGAGGTTGTGGGTTGGAAAAGCTGTGGTTTTGCGGGGCTTGGTTTGCGAAATTGAAGAGCGGCGGAACGGCGTGGGGGCAAACGCTGTGAAGGCGAGAGGAGAGGTCCTTTTGGGGACCAGGAGTTGGTCGCAGGAAGCAAATGGCAGGAACAAGCGAACGGCTCTCCAAATGGAGAGGTGCATGGAAAGGTAAAGGAGCCCCGGACGGTCAAAGGCGACTATGGGGCCCCTCTCACTTTTCAGGTCGAGGGAGCCAGCGTTTTCCCACGGTTTGGGGAGCTGCGCTTTTAAGCTTGCTCTTAAACGATGCAGAGTTAGGAGTGAGCCGTGAGTTGGCCAAGTTCGCTGATGATACTAAACTGTTCTGCGTCCTTATAGCAAAAAGAGATTGTGAAGAACTCCGAAAGGACATCTCCAAACTGGAGTGAATGGGTGGTAAAAGAGCAAATGCAATTCGGTGTAAACTGATGCCTGTCAGGACCCAAAAACCTTCATTTCACATACAGGGGGAGGGGGGAAGTATTCGATTTCCTGCTAAATTTGCCCGTTTGCCCTCTGACGAAGAAATGACCAGTCCATAATTTTAATGGTTTATTGCAGTGTTTTTCAACCTTTTTTGGGCAAAGGCACACTTGTTTCATGAAAAAAATCAGGAGGCACACCACCATTAGAAAATGTTAAAAAATTTAACTCTGTGCCTATATTGACTATATATAAAGTAATTCTCTTGAATAGGAATCAAATAAACACAATTTTTCCCACGGCACACCAGGCAACATCTCGCGGCACACTAGTGTGCCGCGGAACAGTGGTTGAAAAACACTGGTTTATTGTAGCTGTGAGAGACAGAATAACAACTGGAAAACCCCCAGAAACCCAGAAGACAAAAGTCAGAGATTGATGTGCATTATAATGAGTGAAATAAATATTTGATCCCTTTTCAAAAGATGACTTAGTACTTGGTGGCAAAACCCTTGTTGGCAATTACAGAGGTCCGACGTTTCTTGTAGGGGGCCACCAGGTTTGCACACATCTCAGGAGGTATTTTGCCCCACTCCTCTTTGCAGATGGCGATACTACCATCAAAACAACAATGAACAATCGCTCTAAATTCCCAAAACAAGAGACAAAGAAGGACTTTGCACCAAAATAGACGTTTAGTGTAATGCATAAAAGCATATTTTTAGCATGATATTATATGGTGCACTGTACAATGTATATTGTGCATAAGGCATAATTTTATTAATTACACAAAATGTAAGCATTTAGTACAATTTATACCTAAGTAATTAAGTATAATGTGATGTTTTGACGCAACACATAATATGAGAGGCGTTTTATTGTTTATGTTTAGTACTCCGTTTGCTTAATTGTTCCATATATTTTTTTCAAAACCATTGGTTTTTCATGTAAATTATCAACATGTTTTATCTTAAATAAATATTGCAGAAAATAATAGTATGCAACTATTATTGCTCTACATAAAACCTAAAATTTATGTTTATTAGTTCACAATTTAACATACTGAGAATTAAATGAGTCAAATTCCTATGTTTTTATCACTCGTGATGAGGCAAAATTTCAATTTGTAGGAGCAGGGTCTAAATATGAACCGATTTGTCCCAAATTTGAAATTTAACTATGTTTATACCATATGCCTGAGATAAGATCAAGGGAGGAAACATTTTCGAATTATTTTTGTTTTATGACCCACCCTACTAGCTAGGTCACTCCATAACCTTAATGTGCTTTTTCCTGCGCCACTCCTTTGTTGCCTTGGCCGTGTGTTTTGGGTCATTGTCATGCTGGAATACCCACCCTCAACCCATTTTCAATGCCCTGGCTGAGGGAAGGAGGTGCTCACCCAAGATTTGACAATACATGGTCCCGTCCATCGTCCCTTCGATGCGGTGAAGGTGTCCTGTCCCCTTAGCAGAAAAACATTCCCAGAGCATAATATGTCTCCTTCCATGTTTGACGGTGGGGATGGAGTTCTTGGGGTCGTAGGTAGCATTCCTCCTCCTCCACGGTGAGTTGAGTTGATGCCAAAGAGCTCGATTTTGGTCTCATCTGACCACAACACTTTCACCCACTTCTCCTCTGGGTCATTCAGCTGTGCACTGGCAAACTGCAGACGGGCCTGTACATGCACTGTCTTGAGCAGGGGGACCTTGCGGGCTCTGCAAGATCTCAGTCCCTCACGGCGTAGTGTGTTACCAACTGTTTTCATGGTGACTATGGTCCCGGGTGGCGCTGTGGGTTAAACCACAGAGCCTAGGGCTTGCTGATCAGAAGGTCGGCGGTTCGAATCCCCACGACGGGGTGAGCTCCCGTTGCTCGGTCCCTGCTCCTGCCCACCTAGCAGTTCGAAAGCACGTCAAAGTGGAAGTAGATAAATAGGTACCACTCCAGCAGGAAGGTAAACGCCATTTCCGTGCACTGCTCTGGTTTGCCAGAAGCGGCTTAGTCATGCTGGCCACATGACCCGGAAGCTGTCTGCGGACAAACGCCGGCTCCCTCGGCCAGTAAAGCGAGATGAGCGCCGCAACCCCAGAGTCAGACACGACTGGGACATGATGGTCAGGGGTCTCTTTACCTTTTTATGGTCCCAGCTGCCCTGAGATCATTGACAAGTTCCACCCCGTGTAGTTCTGGGCTGCTTCATCGCCGTTCTCCTGATCATTGCAATCCACAAGATGAGATCTTGTATGGAGCCCCAGACCAAGGGAGGTTGACACGTTATTTTGTGTTTCTTCCATTTGCGAATTATTGCACCAAACGTTGTCACCTTCTCACCAATCTGCTTGGCAATAGTCCTGCAGCCCAGTCCGGCCTTGTGCAGGTCTACAATCTTGTCCCTGACATCCTTGGACAGCTCTTTGGTCTTGGTCATGGTGGCTACTTTGGAATCTGCTGGACTGATTGCTTCTGTCGACAGGTGTCTTTTGTACAGGTACTGTAATGAGCTGGGATTACAGGTAAGACCGCTCCCTTACAGCAGGTGCTTCTAATCTCAGCTTGCTACATACAGTGAAGATACCAGGTAGCCTGACATCTGGCTGGTTGATAGGGGATCACATACTTGTTTCACTCATTATAATGCACATCAGTCTCTGACTTTTTGTCTTCTGGGTTTCTGGGAGTTTTCCTGTTGTTATTCTGTCTCTCACAGCTACAATAAACCTGTCCCTCTCCCTGCCCCGACTTGCGCTCCGCCAAGGGAGCCCGCACAGAGACTCCCGAATCCACCTCCTGGCACCCCTTCGTGCAGTGGCACGAAGGGGAGCTGCCGCTGCCCGGCGCCCCCAGGGGTGCCTCTTGGCTTCCCACCCCGGGCAGCCGAGGGGCTAAAAACGCCCCTGCTAAGAGCTGTTTGAGAGTGAAATGGTCTCCCTCGGGAGGTGGTGGCACTCCCCTTCTGTATGGGCAATTTATCCGGAAGATAAAATTGTTAGTCATCTGACATGGTTACCCTCCCTGCCTCTTGTTAATTTCTTTGATGGCACGAAGAACAGCTTTTAGTGTCTCCTAATCAGCTGGGAGGAAGGGATAGTTCTGGGTACCTTCTTTGATGTTGGACATTGTTTTGAGAAAGTGAGGCATTGGGAGGGGCTGGCCAAGGAATAACCTGCACGTAGTCAGTGGGGCTAGTTAGTGTCAGACTAAATCAGGAGTCAGCAAACCTTTTCAGCGGGGGGCCGGTCCACTGTCCCTCAGACCTTGTCGGTAGCTGGATTACAGGTGAAACTCGAAAAATTAGAATATCGTGGAAAGGTTCATTTCTTTCAGCAATTCATTTTAAAAGGTGAAACTAATATATGAGATAGACTCATGACATGCAAAGCGAGATACGTCAAGCCTTTATTTGTTATAATTGTGGTGATTATGGCGTACAGCTGATGAGAACCCCAAAGTTGAGATTGTTAATTTGGGGTTCTCATCAGCTGTACGCCATAATCATCACAATTATAACCAGCAAAGGTTTGACATATCTCGCTTTGCATGTCATGAGTCTATCGCATATATTAAACTCCAGTTGCTACTGAAAACAATTGCTTACATAAATGGACTTTTCCACGATATTCTAATTTTTCGAGTTACAGGCAGGTAGCCGTGTTGGTCTGCCATAGTCAAAACAAAACAAAATTAAAAATTCCTTCCAGTAGCTCCTTAGAGACCAACTAAGTTTGTTCTTGGTATGAGCTTTCGTGTGCATGCACACTTCTTCAGATACTAAGGTGCTACTGGAAGGAATTTTTTAATTTTATATTGTTTTGACTAATTTTTCCTGTTTCACCTGTATATTTTGGAAAAAATAAAAACCAACGAATTCCTATGCCCCACAAATAACCCAGAGATGCATTTTAAACAAAAGGACACATTCTACTCATATAAAAACACGCTGATTCCTGGACCGTCCGCGGGCTGGATTGAGAAGGCGTCTGGGCCGCATCTGGCCCACGGGCCTTAGGTTGCCTACCCCTGGTCTAGAAGACAGCTTTTGCAAAAAGGGCTTGAAACCTCCTTTCTCTGCTCACACCCCTTGCTGTGGAGGTTGTCCAAGAGAGCTTCTGGTTTAGTTGTGTACTGGTTGTTGGGGGTCTGTGGTTTTTGAGCTTTTTGTGGCTCCTTATTTCCTCCTTTCGGTTGCAATTTCCTCGAGTGCCTCTACCTTTCTGCATTTTCCTTTTAACCTCGTCGTGACTGTTCAACAAAAGGCTTCCGAATTCCTTATTTCTGTAGTTCCGATTTTAAGCAAAAGTTAGTGGCAGACGTTAGGAGCGTGTTGAGGGCCAACCAACTTCTCTGCTAAGCATGCTAGAGAAGTATTTACGGTATATTTCAGCGCTGGGGTGAGGGGTATGCAGCGCCTTGCAGAGAGAGATAGAGACACAGAAGCAAAGCTGCTAAGTCCCTGCCCTCAAGGCGCCTGCAATCGAAAACATGTTTATATTATTTATTTCTCAGGATTTATATGAGGCTCGATTGGAACAAAGCCTCAAAGCAGCTCATGAAAAGAATCAGGGTGGATTTGATTTAAATCAACCACTTTAAATCACAATTTAAATCACTAGTCAGTAAGGCTCAGGGTGGATTTAATTTTTAAAAAAATCCGATTTAAATTAAAAAAAAATCAATTTTAATTTTAAAAAATCTGATTTTTTAAAATTTAAATCCATCCTGAGCCTTGCTGACTAGTGATTTAAATTGGTTGATTTAAATCAAATCCACCCTGAAAATAATAAAACAATAAATAACCCGTTTTAAAAGAAAGAGAGGGTTGGAGGAGGAAAGCTAGGCAGATACAGCATCTTCACAAAAGGATTGAGGGGAATAAGCCAGAGGTTCACATATATTTGGAAAGTTGGTCTGTTTTTAGGCTAATGTTATTTTAGCTTTTCGGATGATTTTACTGTTTCTTAGGGATAATTAAATTTGTTTTAATCTTTTCTTGTGAACTGCTTTGAGGTTTTTGTTTTTACAGTCAAGCATTGCATAATTTTTTTAATGGAATAAATAAAATAATTTTTCTGGGAATGTGTTTCAGACCGAAGTCACAGGTGGGTCTATCTGCATAATTATATATGCCTCTGTCTTGTACATCTTTACCTGCCTTTTCTGTAAACTAGAAAGCCCCCATTTTTCCTTGCAGAAGTTTCTGCCCATTTCCAACTTTGGTACACCCCTTTTGAAGGTCAAAGAGCATGGAACAGTATTCCATACATGCTGCATTGCAATATCGGCACGTTTGTTTTCGGTGAGAGCCAGTGTGGTGTAGTGGCTAAGCGCGGTGGACTCGTAATCTGGGGAACCGGGTTCGCGTCTCCTCTCCTCCACATGCAGCTGCTGGGTGACCTTGGGCTAGTCACACCTCTCTGAAGTCTCTCAGCCCCACTCACCTCACAGAGTGTATCTGAAGAAGTGTGCATGCACACGAAAGCTCATACCAAGAACAAACTTAGTTGGTCTCTAAGGTGCTACTGCAAGGAATTTTTTTTATTTTTTATTTTGTTTTGACTATGGCAGACTATAGCTCCTGCCCACCTAGCAGTTTGAAAGCACATCAAAGTGCAAGTAGATAAATAGGTACCGCTCTGGAGAGAGCCAGTGTGGTGTAGTGCAGTGTTTTTCAACCTTTTTTGGGCAAAGGCACACTTGTTTCATGAAAAAAATCACGAGGCACACCACCATTAGAAAATGTTAAAAAATTTAACTCTGTGCCTATATTGACTATATATAAAGTAATTCTCTTGAATAGGAATCAAATAAACACAATTTTTCCCACGGCACACCAGGCAACATCTCACGGCACACTAGTGTGCCGCGGAACAGTGGTTGAAAAACACTGGTGTAGTGGTTAAGAGCGGTAGACTTGTAATCTGGTGAACCGGGTTCGCGTCTCCACTCCTCCACATGCAGCTGCTGGGTGACCTTGGGCTAGTCACACTTCTCTGAAGTCTCTCAGCCCCACTCACCTCACAGAGTGTTTCTTGTGGGGGAGGAAGGGAAAGGAGAATGTTAGCCGCTTTGAGACTCCTTCGGGTAGTGATAAAGCGGGATATCAAATCCAAACTCTTCTTCTTCTTCGGTTCCTTTTACTAATGATCATCAGAGCTGCAATAAACTGGGCTAACAGTCTCATTCATCTGCCCACCATAATATATCCCCAACTTCCTTTTGCTGGTGATTTGCTGACAACTGGGAGCCATCAGTATACATGTGAAGTCAGGATCTATTTATTCAGTCATCCATTTATTTCAGAAATCTGCACCTCTTTTCTTTAGGCTTGCTAAACAGTGAGCCATGTTTGGCAGGTTTAAAGCCAATCCCCCCACTGCATGGTTTAGAGCAGGGGTCAGCAACCTTTTTCAGCCGTGGGCCAGCCGACCGTCCCTCAGACCATGTGGGGAGCCGGACTATATTTTGAAGAAAAAAATGAATGAATTCCTATGCCCCACAAATAACCCAGAGATGCATTTTAAATAAAATCACACATTCTGCTCATGCAAAAACACCAGGCAGGCCCCACAAATAACCCAGAGATGCATTTTAAATAAAATCACACATTCCGCTCATGCAAAAACACCAGGCAGGCCCCACAAATAACCCAGAGATGCATTTTAAATAAAATCACACATTCCGCTCATGCAAAAACACCAGGCAGGCCCCACAAATAACCCAGAGATGCATTTTAAATAAAATCACACATTCCGCTCATGCAAAAACACCAGGCAGGCCCCACAAATAACCCAGAGATGCATTTTAAATAAAATCACACATTCCGCTCATGCAAAAACACCAGGCAGGCCCCACAAATAACCCAGAGATGCATTTTAAATAAAATCACACATTCCGCTCATGCAAAAACACCAGGCAGGCCCCACAAATAACCCAGAGATGCATTTTAAATAAAATCACACATTCTGCTCATGCAAAAACACCAGGCAGGCCCCACAAATAACCCAGAGATGCATTTTAAATAAAATCACACATTCTGCTCATGCAAAAACACCAGGCAGGCCCCACAAATAACCCAGAGATGCATTTTAAATAAAAGGACACATTCTACTCATGTAAAAACACCAGGCAGGCCCCACAAATAACCCAGAGATGCATTTTAAATAAAAGGACACATTCTGCTCATGTAAAAACATCAGGCAGGCCCCACAAATAACTCAGAGATGCATTTTAAATAAAAGGACACATTCCGCTCATGCAAAAACACCAGGCAGGCCCCACAAATAACCCAGAGATGCATTTTAAATAAAATCACACATTCTGCTCATGCAAAAACACCAGGCAGGCCCCACAAATAACCCAGAGATGCATTTTAAATAAAAGGACACATTCTACTCATGTAAAAACACCAGGCAGGCCCCACAAATAACCCAGAGATGCATTTTAAATAAAAGGACACATTCTGCTCATGTAAAAACATCAGGCAGGCCCCACAAATAACCCAGAGATGCATTTTAAATAAAAGGACACATTCCGCTCATGCAAAAACACCAGGCAGGCCCCACAAATAACCCAGAGATGCATTTTAAATAAAAGGACACATTCCGCTCATGCAAAAACACCAGGCAGGCCCCACAAATAACCCAGAGATGCATTTTAAATAAAAGGACACATTCTACTCATGTAAAAACACCAGGCAGGCCCCACAAATAACCCAGAGATGCATTTTAAATAAAAGGACACATTCCGCTCATGCAAAAACACCAGGCAGGCCCCACAAATAACCCAGAGATGCATTTTAAATAAAATCACACATTCTGCTCATGCAAAAACACCAGGCAGGCCCCACAAATAACCCAGAGATGCATTTTAAATAAAATCACACATTCCGCTCATGCAAAAACACCAGGCAGGCCCCACAAATAACTCAGAGATGCATTTTAAATAAAATCACACATTCTGCTCATGCAAAAACACCAGGCAGGTCCCACAAATAACTCAGAGATGCATTTTAAATAAAAGGACACATTCTACTCATGTAAAAACATGCTGATTCCTGGACCATCCACGGGCCAGATTGAGAAGGCTATTGGGGCCGCATCCGGACCACGGGCCTTAGGTTGCCTACCCCTGGTTTTGAGAAATCCTTGGGCGTCTGTTTGTTTCCCCTTTTTTTATCAAATTACTCAAGATTGTTTCCTTGGTGATATTGGCTGCACTTGTTGCTAAACCCCTATCGTCAGCAAATTCCCAGTGTTAAAAAGCACCCGGCAGTCCACTTGGCTTTTGCTCTGCTACTTATTTTTGGTGCCGGAAGTTTTCAATTTTGTCTGCTGTTTTGTCTGCTGCCGCCCTCAGCAGATGACACACTCCGCTGAGGAGCGTGGGTGTTGCTCTGTTAAACTCTGCCTTTAAGGCAGATAACGATTTTGGATTCCGGCTTTGCAAAATGAGAGGATGCTGGTCTGATTTGTTAAGGATTTGACTCTTAGGTGAACTAACTGCCTCATCTGTTTTTCAGTCCCACATTCCCCCCACCCCACCCCAACTTGCTTTTTGCAAAAAATAAAAATAAAAATGCCCCCTCCGCCCCCGGTGCATTACGGCAGAACACGAGTTGGCTTCTTTCCTGATGGTGACATGACAATGCAGTGAAGCATCTAAGGTCGACTTCATCGCATTCTTTGTCTCTCCATTGACGGCTCAGTCTGGAGGGTTTGTTGTTCCAAGTGTTCGAAGAATTCTCAGGTCTCAAATACAGAATAAATGTTCATAAATGCACACACATCTAAAGCCATGTGTCTGGAGCAGTATGGGAGAGCAATCCTGGAGCCGTTTCGACTCTCCCAATGAGCTCAAATATTCCTCTGCAGTCGGGGAGGCAAATGGGGAAAGCCTCCCCATTGTCTGTTTGCTTGCAAATCCTGTCTTGAGGGCGTATTTGTGTATGAATAGGGTGAGCCTGTGACCTGGACTCGGGAACTAAAGTATTAACCATCACAAAAAGAAGGGGCAGGCTGCCCAGGTAATGCAATCAGTGACCATTATCAGGTATCCTGGCAGACAGGATTTCTGGCTGTAGACCGCCTCTTTCTGTGATGTGTGTATGATGTTTTGGGGGGTGGTCTTGGGCTGCAGGGTGGGCAATTTCAAAAGTTTATATAAGGGCTTGCGTACCATTGTTCAGGGTACTCCTTCCTCCTGCGTGTGGGGAGCGGAGACCCTGTAGCAACAGTTCCTTTAATAAAGATCAGGTTTACTAGCCGCTTTGCTTCTCAATATATTCTGGTTGGCCTCTGTTTTCTCCTACCGATAGGGAACCCACTTAAGGACTCTATACGGGCTCCGGAATATCCCATACTGAGGCAGGCATAGGCAAACTCCGCCCTCCAGATATTTTGGGACTACAGTTCCCATCATCCCTGACCACTGGTCCTGTTAGCTAGGGATCATGGGAGTTGTAGTCCCAAAACATCTGGAGGGCTGAGTTTGCCTCTGCCTGCCATAAGGGAAAAGGAGCAGTTTTTCTTACAGCACAAGTTTGCACTTACAGTAGATCAGTGTCCGGGCACCCCACCCCTTGGGTTGACGATCGATCTAAGTGCAAACTTGTGTTATAAGAAAAACTGCTCCTTTTCCCTTATGGGGTATTCCGGGCACCTTGTGTCGTGTTGGCGATCCTTGGGGAGCCACATCGCTCAATCCTCTCTGCGCCTTCTGGCAGTGGCTACCTGAGGTTTTGGGTAGCGGAGAGCCTTACCCAAGGGGGAATCTACCCAAGATCGTAGAGCTGGACCAGGGGCTGTGAAAGTCCAGCCTGCCAGCTGAATTAGACCCAGAAGGGGGTCCCAATTTGGCCCACAAGGAGGCTAGTTTCCCCACCTGCCCTGCACGCTCAACCATGCCCTCATCTCCTGGCTCCATTTCAATTGCCTTAGTTGCTGTTTTGACTATTTCAACTGATGTGTTCTTGTTAATGGACTTGCCTGCTTTGTCCATTTAGAATACAGTCGTACCTTGGAAGTCGAACGGAATCCGTTCCGGAAGTCAAAACGTTCAGAAACCAAAGCACGGCTTCCGATTGGCTGCAGGAAGCTCCTGCAGCCAATCGGAAGCCAGCCGGAAGTTCGGCTTCCCCCCAAAATGATCAAAAACTGGAACACTCCCTTCCGGGTTTCAAGCATTCGGGAGCTGAAACATTCAGCAACTAAGCTGTTTGAGATCCAAGGTATGACTGTACATGTTTTTGTTTTAACGTTTCTGTGAAATTGTATTATTTTGCGTTTCAATTACGCATGGCTATTTTTTAATTTTTTAAAGAATTGGATTTATGCTCCTAGACCGGGCATAGGAAAACTTGGCCCTCCAGATGTTTTTGGCCTACAACTCCCATGATCCCTAGCTAGCTGGACCAGTAGTCAGGGATGATGGGATTTGTAGTCCCAAAACATCTGGAGGGCCGAGTTTGCCTATGCCTGCCCTAGACAGTTTGGAAGCTATTTGGATAACTAAGCAGTGTACAGATAAATGTCTTGCAAAAATATAAGAAATAAAAAATTCCTTCCAGTAGCACCTTAGAGACCAACTAAGTTTGTTCTTGGTATGAGCTTTCGTGTGCATGCACACTTCTTCAGATACATGCACACGAAAGCTCATAACAAGAGCAAACTTAGTTGGTCTCTAAGGTGCTACTGGAAGGAATTTTTTTTTTAATTTTTAATTTTGTTTTGACTGTGGCAGACCAACACAGCTACCTACCTGTAATTGCAAAAAGATGCCAGTCCAGACAATGAGTTACGCAGCACCAATGCCGCTCCCGATCTGCGTTGAAGCCCCAGACGCGGGGTCAAATTCTAGGGGTTTACATGCACGAAGTGGTTGCTAAATCCAATTGGCAAATTATTAACTAAGACAGTGTTTCTCCAACTTGGGTCCCCAGCTGTTGTTGGACTACAACTCCCATCATCCCTGACCTGCTAGCTAGGGGTGATGGGAGCTGTAGTCCAACACCAGCTGGGGACCCAAGTTGGAGAATGGCTGCATTAAGGTCTCGTGGTCTGGGCTGCGTGCCGACAATACTTTTAACACTGCGGTCCTGCCAATAAATCACAGCTGTGTTGTGCCTCTGGAATGCAGGTACGAGGAGCTCCTGTTAGGAATTTGGGCGTTGCAAATATAGACAACTGTCAGGCCTGATTGAGAGAGAGAGGTGTTGGGTCTGCTTCTCTAACAGCCCTCATTTAATAGCGGCAGGAAGAATTTGCTGTCTCAGTCCAGCTACGTCTCTTGGAGTTACAACCCATTTTCCAGTGTGTTTCCAATACAGTAAATACAGTGGTACTGTACCTTGGTACTCAGATAACTTGGAACCCAAACACGGCAAACTCAGAAGTAAGTGTTCCGGTTTGCGAACCTTTTTTTCTATTTTCTATTTTTTGCTATTTATTCTGCGTTTTTGTTTTTGCGGCTCCTTTTCGTTTTGCTTGTGTGACTGTGCGGAAGAACCCAGTCCAGCTACTGATGGATGGATTGTGTGACCGCAGTGCATTGTTCATTGCTTTCGTTTTATGGATCATTGGTCTCGTCGGATAGTGAAATCCATGTTAAATTGCTGTTTTAGGGGTTGCTATTAGAAGTCTGGAATGGATTGTTCCATTTTGCATTACTTTCTATGGGAAAGCGCGCCTTGGTTTTGGAACGGGCCAAGTTTGAGAACCAAGGCACCGCTATAGTATTTATTTCATAAAAGGCACACAGTGTTTGGTTGCAGGGGGGGGGGAAATCAACCCGCAGAGTGGTTTACAAAGGAAGGCAAAACAACAAAATGATTAAGTAAAACTAATAAAAATTATTATTTTTACAAAATTAAAAAGGCTTGCATTTACTGTCTGTCGGCTGATCGGCACTGACTTCATGTCTGCTGGATCGGCCAAGTGACTTTCGCTCCCGTTGCTTCAACCTCAGGTCGGATCATAGAATTGCAGAGTTTGAAGTTTCTGGCATGTGGCAGGCCCTTCGGATATCTTGGTCTCTTCTCGGTCTCCTCTTTTCCAAGCTAAACATTCCCAGCTCCTTCAGTCGTTCCTCATAATACTTAGTCCTTCATCCAAGTCATTTATAAAGACGTTGAGCAGCCACAAGCCCAGGAGAGAACCCTGCGGCACCCCACTTGTCACTTTTCCCCAGGAGGACGGGGAACCATTAATGAGCACCTTGACCAGTCAGTCAACCAGCCTGCAAGCAGGACTTCTGCTGGAATAGCTTATTTGCTGTTAAGGTGTTTGATTGTATGGATAAAGCATCTGATATTCTTGTAAAGAAGCTGGTAAAGTGTGGGCTAGACAATGCTACCATTCAGTGGATTTGTAACTGGCTGGCTGACCGAACCCAAAGGGTGCTCATGAATGGCTCCTCTTCATCCTGGAGAGAAGTGACTAGTGGGGTGCCACAGGGTTCTGTCTTGGGCCCAGTCTTATTCAACATCTTCATCAATGACTTGGCTTGAGGGCATCCTGATCAAGTTTGCAGATGACACCAAATTGGGAGGGGTGGCTAATATCCCAGAGGACAGGATCACACTTCAAAAGGACCTTAACAGATTAGACAACTGGACCAAAGCAAACAAGATGAATTTTAACAGGGATAAATGTAAAGTACTACACTTGGGCAAAAATAAATAAAGGAAAGGCACAAATACAGGATGGGTGACACCTGGCTTGAGAGCAGTACATGTGAAAAGGATCTAGGAGTCTTGGTAGACCACAAACTTGACATGAGTCAACAGTGTGATGCAGCAGCTAAAAAAGCCAATACAATTCTGGGCTGCATCAATAGGAGTATAGCATCTAGATCAAGGGAAGTAATAGTACCACTGTATTCCGCTCTGGTCAGATCTCACCTGGAATACTGTGTCCAGTTGTGGGCACCACAGTTCAAGAAGGATACTGACAAGCTGGAACGTGTCCAGAGGAGGGCAACCAAAATGGTCAAAGGCCTGGAAATGATGCCTTATGAGGAACGGCTTAGGGAGCTGGGTATGTTTAGCCTGGAGAAGAGAAGGTTAAGGGGTGATATGATAGCCATGTTCAAATATAGAAAAGGATGTCATATAGAGGAGGGAGAAAGGTTGTTTTCTGCTGCTCCAGAGAAGCGGACATGGAGCAATGGATTCAAACTACAAGAAAGAAGATTCCACCTAAACATTAGGAAGAACTTCCTGACAGTAAGAGCTGTTGGACAGTGGGATTTGCTGACAAGGAGTGTGGTGGAGTCTCCTTCTTTGGAGGTCTTTAAGCGGAGGCTTGACAGCCATCTGTCAGGAATGCTTTGATGGTGTTTCCTGCTTGGCAGGGGGTTGGAATGGATGGCCCTTGTGGTCTCTTCCAACTCTAGGATTCTAGGATTCCTCCACATGCAGCTACTGGGTGACCTTGGGCTAGTCACACTTCTCTGAAGTCTCTCAGCCCCACTCACCTCACAGAGTGTTTGTTGTGGGAGAGGAAGGGAAAGGAGAATGTGAGCCGCTTTGAGACTCATTCGGGTAGTGATAAAGCGGGATATCAAATCCAAACTCTTCTTCTTCTTCAACATGTCCTCATCATGTCCCCAATATGTCCTCTGACTTCATCCAAACATTTGGTACACCCTGCTGTCTATCCTGTTTTGCACATCCTATTAGCTGGTTCAACAATCCCTCATTTTTTAATCTTCAGATTCAAACAGTCCCTTTATCTTATATATATTTTTATCTTCAGAGTCACATACCATCTGCTTTTACTCACTCAAAACAGACATATTTCCATTCATAGGCTTCACATACTTGCCCTCTGTTTGCATGGCCGTCTTTGGGGGGCTTATTGCTCAGGGTGGGAGATACCCCCTGCATGCCCAAACCCTTGGTTCAGTCCCTGGCATGCCCAGTTAAAACAGCAAAGGAACAGATGATAATGATATGATTTATATATATATATATATATTTTTAATAAGATTTTATTATTTTGCCATAAAACAAAACAGAAACAACATTAAACATACATAAACACAATAAAACATAATACACAATCAACAATATAAAACACAACAATACCATACAAAAAAAAAGAAGACTTATACAAACCTAACCAAATACTTGTCTTTGTTTCTCGATTTACTTTTACTTCTTAAGGGGACTTCCCCTGGTCCCTCCTCTGTCTTCAAAAACATATATACTCTTTAGGTAGCTTCCTTTCTTTTCCCATTAACTCATACTCAATATCCTAATGTTCTTTAAGTTTATCTAAACCAATATATTTCTTAACTTATATTCTGAATCTTAACACCTTCTTTTACAAATAGATCTATCACATCAAAATTTCTTCTATAACCATTATAACTAACCTTAAACTTCTAAAGCCGATTCTTTTATATATTTCTGCTCAATTATTCAAACGTTCAATTTAACATACTTAATTAGATAGTCCTTAAATTTCTTCCAATCTTTCGACACCTTCTCCTCCCTCTGGTTTCGGATTCTGGCGGTCAGGTCTGCGAGCTCCATATATTCCATCAATTTCATCTGCCATTCTTCAATTGTCGGTATCTCTTCACCCTTCCAAGTTCTTGCCAGTAAAATTCTAGCCGCTGTCGTGGCATACATAAAAAATACTCTATCCTGACTGGGTATCTCTTCATTGGTCATGCTCAAAAGAAATGCCTCTGGTTTCTTACAAAAGGTAATTTTCATTACCTTCTTAAGCTCATTATAAATCTTATCCCAGAAGGCCTTTACCCCTGAACACGACCACCACATATGATAAAAGGTACCTTTCGACGATTTACATTTCCAACACACATCCGACATTTTAGAATTCATTCTAGCTAACTTAACTGGTGTCAGATACCATCTGTATATCATTTTCATTACATTTTCTCTTAAGCTATTACATGCAGATATGATTTATATATTTATGCTGCTATTTTGTGAATGAAAAGCAACTCATCCTTCTTGTTGGCATCCGTCTGTCTCAAACATCTCTCGAGACAGCAACATGTGGCGTTTCATTCCCCAAATCCCAAAGCGGCTTATAAACAACGAATAGCAATAAAATTATAGAACGTTACAATGATGACATAAAGCATATAGAACAATTAACAAATCATCAGTTAAAATAACTAAAATCTGTGACAAAACAACTAAAGAAAAGTCACAAAGTACTACAGCATTCCTAATCTATGAAATAATATTAACAGCATTAACTCAACATAATCTAAGCACAGTTGAATTCTAATCAGAGCACACTTTTTATAGTTTGTACCTTTTAGTGCAAAGAGACGTTTGTATATTTATTTGGACCTTAAGTATTTTGACATCTGAATTAACAATACCATTTGTTATGCCCTGTGGCCTGGGGGAAGCAATTCAGGTCATCCGATTCCTTTGTGTGGTTAACTTAAATAACTTGAGCATTCAGTCTCCCTCCGCACCCTGTTGGTGACCTGAAAGTTATATGAAATTACTGGACTCGAAATAGATCAACCAGCTTTGATTCAGTTCAGTCGAGAGTTCATCGAGCTGTAGAGCTGGAAAATTAGCAGTACTGAAAATGCTACTGTTAGCAGCAGGTCACTACAAAAATGTGTGTGTGTGTGTGTGTGTGTGTGTCTATATTTGTATATATTCAAGCTTTGCATAGAGGCAATACAGGGTGTGTCATTTACATTCTGGGGCCTTTCAGCTGATGCACACGCTCTCCTGCTCTGTACGTTCCTGTGCAAAACTACTAACTCTTCCTGCATTTCCATTGGGCTCTGATAAGGAAAAATCCTGGGGTGTGGATTTTTACTCCGTCGGGGTGCCACTCCCTCTGGTCAGCAAAAGGAGGAGTCTGCAGCCAAGAAGCAAACTGGTTCAGTAGACCTGATATTTACAAAATAAAAAAATAAAAAAATCCTTCCAGTAGCACCATAGAGACCCACTAAGTTTGTTCTTAGTATGAGCTTTCGTGTGCATGCATGCTGTGTATCTGAAGAAGTGTGCATGCACACGAAAGCTCATACTAAGAACAAACTTAGTGGGTCTCTATGGTGCTACTGGAAGGATTTTTTATTTATTTTGTTTGGACTATGGCAGACCAGCACGGCTACCTACTACCTACCTGTAACTGATCTGTACAGTATTTGTTGCAACAAGGTTCAAACACACAAAGAGTAGGAACCCTGAGCATGGAGCTGCATGGACTTTTAAGACCTCTCCCCATGTCCCATAATACATTTTTCAGCAGCAGCATGCATACATCACAAATATGTCAAAAAGTAGGAGTGTTTGGCATGTAGAAACATGAGCCTATCGCCCACCCCTGTCAATAGCCCCAGTTCCTCTTCCCCAAAGAACAATGAAAGTATTTACACATCCCCCTAGCTGTAAGGCTTTTCCTTTGAAAGTATCAGGATTCAATCCACAATCCTCATGGGTTTCTGCCTGCCTCCTGTTGTGTGGCTAAGTTCACACCTTATGGAGGGGGAAGGAGTATGTGACCTTATGAGAGCCAGTGTGGTGTAGTGGTTAAGAGCGGTAGACTTATAATCTGGGGAACCGGGTTCGCATCTCCTCTCCTCCACATGCAGCTGCTGGGTGACCTTGTGCTAGTCACCCTTCTCTGAAGTCTCTCAGCCCCACTCACTTCACAGAGTGTTTGTTGTGGGGGAAGAAGGGAAAGGAGAATGTTAGCCGCTTTGAGACTCCTTCGGGTAGTGATAAAGCGGGGTATCAAATCCAAACTCTTCTTCTTTTCTTATGCTTAAGGGAGCCCTGGATTCCCTTCTTCCAGAGGAGTCATTAGCTGTTGGAACCAAAGAAATTGGCCAAACTGTTGAATTTTGGCGATTATTTGATTCTATATTGGATAGGCAGAGGAACTAGTACAATACAGGTGAAACTCGTAAGATTAGAATATCGTGGAAAAGTCCATTTATGTGAGCAATTGTTTTCATTAGCTCCTGGAGTTTAATATATGAGATAGACTCATGACATGCAAAGCGAGATATGTCAAGCCTTTGTTTGTTGTAATTGTGATGATTATGGCGTACAGCTGATGAAAACCCCAAAGTTGAAATGGTTACCGGTAATTTGGGGTTCTCATCAGCTGTACGCCATAATCATCACAATTATAACAAAGGCTTGACGTATCTCGATTTGCATGTCATGAGTCTATCTCATATATTAGATTCACCTTTTAAGTTGAATTGCTGAAAGAAATGAACCTTTCCACGATATTCTAATTTTTCGAGTTTCACCTGTATATGGTATTTGCTTATTGCTACAATTTTATAGACTGCTTTTCTGAGCCTCTTTGCTGTTGTGTATGTAAGGGGCCTGTGTCAATGGTAAATCGAGATGAGCGCCGTAACCCCAGAGTCATCCGCGACTGGACCTAACGGTCAGGGGTCCCTTTACCTTTGGGACGCGGGTGGCGCTGTGGGTTAAACCACTGAGCCTAGGGCTTGCCGATCAGAAGGTCGGCGGTTCGAATCCCCGTGACGGGGTGAGCTCCCGTTGCTCGGTCCCTGCTCCTGCCCACCTAACAGTTCGAAAGCATGTCAAAGTGCAAGTAGATAAATAGGTACCATTCTGGTGGGAAGGTAAACGGCTTTTCCGTGTGCTGCTCTGGTTTGCCAGAAGCGGCTTTGTCATGCTGGCCACATGACCTGGAAGCTGTATGCCGGCTCCCTCGGCCAGTAAAGCGAGATGAGCGCCGCAACTCCAGAGTCATCCGCAACTTGACCTAACGGTCAGGGGTCCCTTTACCTTTTATGTAAGGTGCCTGTGCCAACGGTCATTGTTCTGGCCTCAGTTAGAGGCTGTGGTGGGGATTTGGGATTTTGGGAGCTGTTTAACAGTCTTTTTGTGGGAGTCTTTCCCACAAAACCTTCCACGACAACTACTCTAGAATCGGAAGGGACCCCAAGGGTCATTTTATGTGTTGGAAGCTGCCCAGAGTGGCTTGGACAACCCAGCCAGATGGGAGGAGTATGAATAAATATGATGATGATGATGATGATAATTATGGTTATATGACGACTGCCATACAGTGTGTGCCTTGCAAGGAGTCTAACCTATTGAAGGCAGGGGGACTTTGGGTGGTAATCACTAAAATTCATTCGGAGTAGATCTGGCGAAATGAATGAACATTGCTAAGTCGATTTCAACAGGTCTGCTCCATGTTGCAGATTTGCCACTCGTCAAATCACCTGACATCACAGTGACAGCAAGGGATTTATTTTGCCTGTGGTGGCCTTGCAGGACACTTGGCAAAGTATTACCCTGAGGTGCTGTTATAAGAATATTAAGGTCATAAAAATTATTATATATAAATAAAAGACCTTAATATTCTTACAGCAGTGCAGTTTCCGGACATGGTGCCAGCAGACCCCAAGGTTCTTACCTGCCCCATCACACCTGATGCCAGGTGTAGGGCTATGACTTAGCCAAAATGTCTTGGTGCACTGAGTTCAACCCACAGCTGGAGGTTCCCCACCTTGCTATAAGGGATTCCCCAGACGCAGAAATATAACTTCCAGTATTATTGGTTTGGTTTGTTACTCGTCTGCATTTTGTGTTTCTATCTTGTTTTTTTATGCTCTGAACCGCCCAGAGATCTACGGATGATGGGCGGCACACAAATTTAATTCATAATAATAAAATAACTAAATTGGTATGCCGCCAGGGGTCACAGGGCGATTGGCAACACAAAAATGCAAAATGAGAATACAAAATGCGTTATAAAACAAATACAAACCGATAACTCCCTAATGAAATAGTTGTTCATTTGGAACTGGTAAGTGATGTTTTTCTGCATGCTTTTCTTTGGCTCCGGCCAGATCAGGAAGTGGTGGCCTGGTTTTCTCAAGTTTCTAAACCAAACTGTGGCTTAACACAAATATTGGGGTTATTGGCTTGTTCATGTTCTTGTGGTTTTTATCTTGCATTTTCATGTTGTGAAGTGTCCTGAGATCTGTGGGTGAAGGGTGGTATGAAAATTTTTAATAATAATAATGATGATGATGATGATGACGACGACGACGACTGCAGCTGCTTCACGGTCTTTCCTGCATTGTGATTTTTCCACAACACACACTTCATGATTCACAGTACATCGCCAGGCCAAAAATGATAGAACCCATATCACGATACGGACATCAAACCGGTTTATTTCACGCATTGTGATGTATCGGTATATCGTGATGTTTAGCTGGTGTTATGTCACAAAGTTCCAAACCAGCTCCACCATCTCAGACTTTGTGATATATCAATATATCTCAATGTTTATTTAGTTGGTGGCATATCAGAGTGTTGGAAGCCCGATATCGCAGCGCCCTACTGGAGAGTTACAGCTGATCCTTGGGTTGTGATTCATTTCCCCCAGACAAACCATGAGCGCTAAACCCAGACAAATTTCCGTGAGACCTTGGTTTGGAGATAACATCTTAGCAGGCAAGACAGAGGTGCCAACAGCTGCGCTATAGAGAAAGGGAAGTCAGCTCAAAGCAGCTGACTTCCTGCTGATTTGCAGCTTCGGTGTTAAATGCTCTGCTCAAAACCTTGCACCCAATTTGGTGGGGAGGGGGGGCAGTGTTAGTGAGCTGCCACTGTGCAGAAGTGTGGTGGCTGGACCCCCTTCACACCCCTGCCCCGAGGCTGTGTTTTCTGGAGGAGGAAAGATTAAAAGCAAGGCACGCTGTGGGCAGGGCCAGGAGGAACATTTGGGCAGCAGCAACAGCGGTTATCAGCGGGGTTATCAAGAAAGAGCGCCTGCTCCGTGGAAGGCCGTTCAATGCTCTGTGCCATTTGCCACTTTTTCCTCAAGCTCTGGCCTCCCATCATCCCTGACCACTGGTCCTGCTAGCTAGGCGTGAGGGGAGCTGTACTCTTGACAACGGCTGGGGACCCAAGTTGGAGAGACGCTGCAGAGTCTACCTGCTCCAGTGTGCCATTTGCTGCAGGGCCCAGTGGTTGCAGAACGGCAGACTCACCAGGCCACTTTTTCCTCAAGCTCTGGTTTCCCCAGCTGTTGTTGGACTACCACTCCCATCATCCCTGACCACTGGTCCTGCTAGCTAGGCGTGAGGGGAGCTGTACTCTTGACAACGGCTGGGGACCCAAGTTGGAGAGATGCTGCAGAGTCTACCTGCTCCGGTGTGTGTGTGTGTGTGTGTGTGTGCCTTTTACTGGAGGGGGAGAAAAAGTCAGGGACGCTGGAGAAAGCAGCTGGCCAGTGGTGAGTCCGTGCTGGCTGGTGTTGTCCTGAAGGGGAGACCCTCAAAGGGGCAATAAACCCTTTAATGTGGTCCTTCCTGTGGCAGATAGGTGGTGGAAAGCGGAGACATTTCACATGCGGAGACATTTCGCTGCAGGGCTAATTGTTTTATGCCTTCCGAAAGGCGTGGGAGGTTTTTTTGTTCCTTGTTTGTTTGTCCTTATTTGTGTGCTTTTTGCAGGAGAAAACGCCGGCCTGGTTGAGGAGTTCCGCCGCGGATGCAACCATGAGAAATCTCCCCTTGGTAGAAACGCACAGTTTCTCCTCGAAAGAAGCCCAGCAGCTGCTCCACAACAAGTTTGTCGTGATCATGGGCGACTCCAGTGAGTATCTTGTCAGTGTGGCAATTGGGATGCGGTTTGTTCCCCATCCGCAACAATTCCCGGCCTTCGAAATGCAGGTCGGGTGCCTTTTCTCTCGCCGGGAGTATGAAAACAAGTCTCTGGCACTTGTCCTTCGGTGCGTCCCGGCCTCCTCTCTGCCTCTCCATCTCCCGAGCGCAGCCTCACTTCCTCTTTCAAACTGCCTCTCTGTATATTTCTAATTTGATAAATTGGAAACGTGATCTGCGGAAACTCTGTGGGTTGCAGATTTCGATGCTTAGCATGCGGTGACTGCTGATTTGCTTCTTAACTGCTTATCGTGCTCTTTCCATCTGCTTGCTAAAACCTTAAAGCTTTTTTGTTGTTGAGGATATGCAAAGCATCATTTGCCACTCTGCATGTTATTACCAGCAATGCTTCCCAACAACAGAGATCTTTTAATAATTAATAATAATAATAATAATAATAATAATAATAATAATAATAATTTATTTATACCCTGCCCATCTGGCTGGGTTTCCGCAGCCACTCTGGGTAGCTTCCAACAAAAGATTAAAAATGCATTAAAACATCAGTCATTAAAAACTTCCCTAAACAGGACTGCCTTCAGATGTCTTCTAAAAGTCAGATAGTTGTTTATATCCTTGAAATCTGATGGGAGGGTGCCACTACTGAGAAGGCCCTCTGCCTGGTTCCTTGTAACTTTGCTTCTCGCAGGGAGGGAACCTCCAGAAGACCTTTGGAGCTGGACCTCAGTGTCCGGGCAGAACGATGGGGGTGGAGACACTTCTTCAGGTATACTGGGCCGAGGCCGTTTAGGGCTTTCAAGGTCAGCACCAACACTTTGAATTGTGCTCAGAAACGTACTGGGAGCCAATGTAAGTCTTTCCAGACCGGTGTTATGTGGTCTCGGTGGTCGCTCCCAGTCACCAGTCTAGCTGCCGCATTCTGGATTAATTGTAGTTTCCGGGTCACCTTCAAAGGTAGCCCCATGTAGAGCGCATTGCAGTAGTCTAAGCGGGAGATAACTAGAGCATGCACCACTCTGGCGAGACAGTCTGTGGGCAGGGAGGGTCTCAGCCTGCGCACCAGATGGAGCTGGTAGACAGACACAGAATTGACCTGCGCCTCCATGGGCAGCTGTGAGTCCAAAATGACCCCCAGGCTGCACACCTGGTCCTTCAGGGGCACAGTGACCCCATTCCGGACCAGGGAGTCCTCCACACCTGCTCGCCCCCCCCCAAAACAGTCCTTCTGTCTTGTCAGCATTCAACCATCCATCCTCCAACCGCCTCTAGACACTCACACGGGACCTTCACCGCCTCCACATCTTTAGGAGATGTGGGTGGTTGTGCCGCCTTCAACTCAGCATCGCCCCCCTTTGCATCAGTGAATGATCCCAAGGGATCTTCTTGGACTGGTGCAGACATGGGTGGGCCTATTGCGGTTGCCTCCGTAGAGGGCATTTTATCGTGGAAGAGCAATGCTCACTCACTTCCTACAGGGCATCGGTACCAAACGGTGCTAAAACAACTCCCTCTCATCTTTCCCCCGTTCGACATCTATTTATTTAAACAATGCACCCACGTGAGATCACAAATCATTCCCTAAATAAAGTCGTAAATGAGCTTCTCTTGCCTGGATAGCTCAGCTGGTTAGAGCGTTGTGCCGAGATCCGTATGGGACACCTGCGTATTCCTGCATTGCTGGGGGTCGGGCTAGAATAGTCCTGGGCAATCTTGGTCTGCTTTGAGACAAACAAAACTGCCACCCACACAAAGAAGCCTGTCTCTTTCGTGATCTTTTCATCGCAGTTGGAAATCCCTGTTTGCAACAATATGTCATGGAGAACTGTAGAAGCATAGCCAGTGCCCCTGAAGAGACGTGTGGATATTGTTTCTGGTTGCATATCACCCCCCAGAAATATTTTATTTTGATACTATACTGTACTGAAATGTTTAAATGTTTCTTTGTTTGCCATTGAATCTTCCCACGACGCTGGCCGTGCTCTCCTGCCAGTGTGGTGCGTTGCACCCTTTCAGAACCACTGCGCCCCAAACCCTTTGCAGTGCAGAAATCTGTTTCCTCCCCACTCC
Source organism: Lacerta agilis (assembly GCF_009819535.1). Taxonomy (NCBI): domain Eukaryota; kingdom Metazoa; phylum Chordata; class Lepidosauria; order Squamata; family Lacertidae; genus Lacerta; species Lacerta agilis. Next base: position 70,432,231 of record NC_046320.1, read on the forward strand.
AGAGCAGTTGGTGCTCAATATGGTTCCTTTCCCAGTAGTTTTCCCAGTAGTAATGTACGGAAGTGAGAGCTGGACCATAAAGAAGGCTGATCGCCGAAGAATTGATGCTTTTTAATTATGGTGCTGGAGGAGACTCTTGAGAGTCCCATGGACTGCAAGAAGATCAAACCTATTCTATTCTTAAAGAAATCAGCCCTGAGTGCTCACTAGAAGGACAGATCCTGAAATTGAGGCTCCAGTACTTTGGCCACCTCATGAGAAGAGAAGACTCCCTGGAAAAGACCCTGATATTGGGAAAGATGGAGGGCACAAGGAGAAGGGGACGATAGAGGACAAGATGGTTGGACAGTGTTCTCAAAGCGACTGGCATGAGTTTGGCCAAACTACACGAGGCAGTGGAAGACAGGAGTGCCTGGCGTGCTCTGGTCCATGGGGTCACGAAGAGTCAGACACGACTGAACGACTGAACAACAACAACATGGTTCCTTTCAATCTAGGTTGATTCTAGATCCTGCTTTCTAGGAGGGTTGCTGTGGAGTACAGGGTCAGGTTTAAGGTGCTGGTTTTGACTTTTAAAGCCCTATGCGGCCTAGGACCCTCGTACCTACAGGACTGCCTCTCCTGGTATGCCCTGCAGAGGACCTGTTCTCTGTGGTCCATAAATAACAACACTTTGGAGGTCCCAAGCCCCAAGGAGGTTAGATTGGTCTCAACTAGGGCCCAGGGCCTTTTCAGCAGTGGCCCCGACTTGGCAGAACGCTCTGTCACAAGAGACGAGGGCCCTGCAGGATTTGACATCTTTCCGCAGGGCCTGCAAGACGGAGCTGTTCCTCCTGGACTTTGGGCTGGACTCGGTCTGACCCCATTGATTGATTGATTGATTGATTGGAACCCCTTATATGGGATTTGTATATAAATTTTCCCTCGGCTCTTTTTGCTGGCCCATGTAGGACCAGCATGGATAGTTGACCCCAGTGAATATTTGACGTTTCCCCCCCTTATGGCTTGGATCTATAGGCTACCACTAAAATGAGGCTGCATTTTAACCTGCATTTCAAACTGTATTCTAACATATTTTAATCAACTGCTTTTGTTTTTTTGTTTTTTTAAATGTTTTTACTGTATTTATATTCAGTGTTAGCCGCCCTGAGCCCGGTCTTGGCTGGGGAGGGCGGGGTAAAAATTAAAAATTATTTATTATTTATATTTATTATTATTATTATTATTATTATTATTATTATTATTATTATTATTTTAAAGCCCATTAGGTTATCCAAACTGTTGCCCCCCCTGCATGGTGCTGCAGGTCAATGAGAAAGGAAGTGGTGATTACAAAGCCCCCCCCCCAAATTTCTTTTTCTTTTATTTCAAGATTCAGAGTCACCATTTATCACTCAACAGTTAGAATTCTATAATACGAATGAGTTCCTGTTCATCCATCCTCAATGTTTATAAACACAATTGCATACAATTGCTTCTTAAAATCCCACCATGTCCCATTTCATCCTCTTAAATAGGTTTCTTAATATATTCTATTTCCCCCCCTTAAACTTCGCATTTGGAAAATTATATTTTAGTAGACCAGAGAGAGTATCCAGTCCTCCTTGAAAGATTCTAGATTTGTGTCTCTGACCAGAGCTGCCAGTTTTAACATCTCTGCATATTCCATGATTTTCATCTGCCATTCTTCCTTTGTCGGTATTCCTTTCCTCATCCTACTTCTGCACATAAAGATTCCTTGCTGCAGAAATAAAGTTGAAGTTTCCTTTGCAATCTACATCTTTGCCAATCTGTTTTCAAATGAATTCTGCAGGGTAATGCCGGGTTTCGTTTTTGGAACGAGCCCAGTTTCTCCAGAAGTGCTTCTTGGATGGGGGAAATATGCAATAGCTCTAGATTGTGTGCCGACTACATAGAAAAAACTCGTATTTGGTCTCCATAGATTCTAGAATAAAATGTTGCGTGTATGCAGCCTTAGTGGACAAAACATGTTTTCTTCCCATTATAGTTTACCGATCGATATACAAAGACCTGATCTCCATCCTGCAAGCTGACAAGGTGGTCCCTGTTGATGAGCTGAAGAAAAAGGTGGGTTTTTTTTCCCTTTAAAGTATTTTCATAGAATCCTAGAATTTTAGAGTTGGAACTAGGGACCACAACGGTGAAATCTAGATGTCTCAAGGACACAGCTGCTGCGCAAGCAATAATTGTGCAAACTTTGTGCTTGGCTGTTCAGGGCAGAATCCGTATTCCCCGATCAATAACTTTTCCTTTTGGGCAATTCCTTTTATTCAGGCACAGCAGTCCTTGTCTTGTACTTAGGGAGGGGGGGGGAATCCAACTGGTTGGACAGTAGGATGGGAGCAGGGGGGGTTAGGTGGCTGTTGACCAACCGAGACCCCCTCATTCTGTGGTTCTCTGGACTGAGACTTCTAGGAGTGATGCGCCGCTGGCTGCAAGGGCCTTGCCAAAGAGGCCTTGTGTACGATTCCTGATCTCTGCTTGCAGGGAGAGCCGTCTTTTGCCAACGATAAACTGGTGAAATATAGTGGGTTAGGCTGCAGGAACGGATACCGGGAGGTGCGCGAGTTCTGCACGGATCACCACCTTGTGCGATGCTACTTCATTCCCCGCGTTTATTCGGACTACGTGGAGTGTATCCTGGACGACCTCCAAAGAGAGCCGAAGCCGGACGTGGTCATCTTCAATTCCTGCCTCTGGGACCTCAACAGGTCAGGGGGTTTTTGTTGTTGTCGTTGTCCCTGTGGCACCAGGGCTCTCTGCTTCCGCATGTGGGCTTCTCTGAGATATCTGGCTGACCTACGCTTGGAAACTGGGTGCAGGGCTCTTGCTCTCTAGATGGACCGACCTTGCTGTGATCCTGCGGCCTCTGCCTCGTGTTATCCAGCCCTTCCTTCATTGCTGGTCCCTCCCTCCTGACCAGAAACCTCATATGTCTCTGCATCAGCTGAGATTTGGGGTGCTTTTGTTGCTGCATTTTGCAGGGACTCAGCAGAAATACTGTGCTTCCCTTCTCCTTAAAAACTTAAATACCCCTTGAGATATTTGAAGAGGGCTCTCATATCTCCTCTCAGTCTCCTCTTTTCTCAGCTAAACCTACCCAACTCCTTCAAACGTTCCTCACCAGGCTTTGTTTCCACACCATTGATCATTTTGTTCACCCTCCTCTGCACACAGCAGGGTGGATGAAAATTTATTATTATTATTATTTTCTTTTTTTAAATAAGTTTTTTTTAAAAAAAATTAAATCGGATTTTGTAAATAAAATGCTTTTGGAAGAAAAATCATTTTAAAGATAGAACGGCAGGGGGTTGGACTGAATGGCCCTTGTGGTCTCTTCCAACTATATGATTCTATGATAGTTTTCTATTTAAGTTACATTATAGTCCAAAGGCTATTCATCAGGAAGTAAGAATTTGTTTTCAGTTTATCATGTGTGCTACAAAACTCAGTCTAAGTTGTTGTTGTTTTTTAAATTGGTTAACCACATCCGTTAACAAACATGGATACATATGCTACAATGCTATTGTTTTAGTTAAATAAATTGTTAAAATTGTTATTAAGGAAATGATTGTTTTTCTCCTTCCAGTAAAGTACGGCAGAAAAGTTGTCCAAATATAAACAGTTAAACCTCACAACAAGTTAATCATTATCTGTCTATGTATTTCTAATAGTTATAACCAAATCGGTAACTTTTGATTACAACTGTAGAAACTACTCTGAAAATTTACTATTCCAAAAACGAAACCTTCACCTGGTTGTAAATATTAAGGCTATACCATCAAGAATGATTCTTTCTGTAAAAAAATAATAATAATGATTTAAATCAGGTCTTACTGACTAGTGATTTAAATTGTGAATTAAATCAATTTGATTTAAATCAAACCCCCCCCCCCCCCCCCGGCACACGAGAGTCCCTGCCTTCTTCCCCTTCAGCTTTCTTGGCCAAGACAAATGCCATTATCCTTTTGTTGCGTTTTGCCACCAAGAACCTGATGGTCTCCCTTCTTCCATGCAGGTACCAAGAGAAGGTCGCCAGGGAGCTTCGGCTGCCGAAGGCCATCAGGCAGTACAAGCTCAACCTGGAGAAGCTCTTTCAGAGGCTGGATCGTGTCCTTCCTCAGACCTGCCTTGCCATCTGGAACACAGCCCTCCCCATAGGGAAAGACCCTTCTGGAGCCCTCTACAAAGAGATGGAGGGAGAGTACTGCTCAGCTGAGGTGACGGGGGCCATCTCCCACCAAGGGCGGGGTGGTGGGGTGTCAAACCTGTCCCCTAGGCCCCCCCCAGCATGTGGGAATGTTAAAGATTGTAGGAAAGGATATCTAATAATAATAATATTAATATTTATTATTTGTACCCCGTCCATCTGGCTGGATTTGCCCGGCCAATCTGGGCAGCTTCCAACAAAAATCAAATACATTAAAATATCACAGATTAAAAACTTCCCTAAACAGTACCGCCTTCAGATGTCCTCTAAATGTCTGGTAGTTGTCTATCTCTTTGACATCTGAAGGGAGCAAGTTCCACAGGGCGGGCGCCACTACCGAGAAGGCCCTCTGTCTGGTTCCCTGTAGCTTTGCTTCTCGCAGGGAGGGAACCGCCAGAAGGTCCTCGGCGCTGGACCTCCATGTTGAATAAATAATTATCCTTCCTTCACCCACGCTAGTAAAAACAAAATACAAAAATTCCTTCCAGTAGCACCTTAGAGACCAACTAAGTTTGTTCTTGGTCTGAGCTTTTGTGTGCATGCACACTTCTTCAGATACACTGAAACAGAAGTCACCAGACCCCTGTATATATAGTGAGAGAGTGAGGAGGGGTATTACTCCGAAGGGTGGTGGGAATGGGGGATTGGCTGGTGGGTGTGGAAAACCTGTTGACGACTGTTAACGACTGCAATTGGTCTTACAGGAAAAAGCAAGGGGTGAGATGGCTAAAGATAGCTTTGTCATGTATAATGAGATAAGAATCCAATGTCTTTGTTCAGACCAGGTCTCTCCGTGGTTTTAAGTTCGGTAATGAGTTGAAATTCAGCAACTTCTCTTTCCAGTCTATTTCTGAAATTCCTTTGTAGTAAGACAGCTCCTTTGAGATCTTGTATAGAATGTCCAGTAAGTGATGCAGCAGAGCCGATTCCCCTCGCTATAGCTGGAAGCTAGTTTGCAGATTCATTTGAATCTCTTAGTTAAGATTATTTCCTGGTGCCCCATTTAATCCCTCTTAAAAGAAGAGAGACACAAGAGTCTTTCTGAGTAAAGTAACAAAAACGTTTGCTCACATTTCTGTCCACGATTTGATCCCTGAAAGGCAGGCTTCATCTCATGGAGACTGAACTCACGTACTGCTGGCCGAGAGCCAGCAGGCAGCAAAACTAGATTAAGACAACTGAATGGCTGCAGGAGAGCAGCATGGCAGCAAAGTATAGAGCAAGAGAGAATAGATGGAACTGGACTGAGAAAATGGCTGCATGACTTGGCTCTTTTATGGAGTCAGACAGAGCCATGCCCATCTCCCAGGTCACATGCAGGGGGAAGGATGCTCCAGACCAGGGGTCCTCAAACTTTTTAAACGGGGCCAGTTCACTGTCCATCAGACACTGTTGGGGGTCAGACTATACACCGTATTTTTCGCTCCATAGGGCGCACTGGACCATAGGGCGCACCTTGTTTTTAGAGGAGGAAACAAGAAAAAAAAATATTTTTCTGGTTTTCCTCTTCTAAAAGCCCTGTTTTTTTGAGGATCAGCTAAAAGTTTTGCAGCTTTTTTGCAAAGGGAAAAGCCCTGTTTTTTTTGAGGATCAGCTTAATTGTTTGGGAATACAACTGCCTCCCTGTAACCTAGCAGTTCGAAAGCACAAAGTGCAAGTAGATAAATAGGTACCGCTCCGGCGGGAAGGTAAACTGCGTTTCCGTGCGCTGCTCTGGTTCGCCAGAAGCGGCTTAGTCATGCCGGCCACATGACCCAGAAGCTGTACACCGGCTTCCTCGGCCAGTAAAGCAAGATGAGCGCTGCAACCCCAGAGTCGGACACGACTGGACCTAATGGTCAGGGGTCCCTTTACCTTTACCTTTGGTTCTGGATCCTCACAGTCAGTTTGGCTAGCTCCACATAGTCCATCATCTTCATCTGCCACTCCTCAATTGTTGGTAATTCTTGTAATTTCCACCTTTGAGCTAACACAATTCTTGCTGCAGCGGTGGCATACACAAATAGTCTTTGGTCTATTTTTGTAATCTCTTCTCCCATCAACCCAAGCAAGAACGCTTCTGGTTTTTTTGGGAAGGTATATTTAAACATCTTTTTTAGTTCATTATAGACCATTTCCCCTTTTTTTCCACCTTATCACAAGTCCACCACATATGGTAAAAATCTCCGTCCTTTTCATTACATTCCCAACATAATTTATTTTTCATCCTGTACATTTGGGCCAATTTTACTGGTGTCAAATACCACCTATACATCATTTTCATTACATTTTCTTTTAAGGCCATACATGCTGTAAATTTTAGATTCTAATTCCATAATTTTGACCAAGATTCATATCCAATATCCAACCCGGGACACCGTACTTTTTTGCCGTTGGCCTCCCAATTTCCGGGTGGGCCGGGTTCAGGACCCTGGCGGGCCAGATTTGGCCCGTGAGCCGTAGTTTGAGGACCCTTGCTCCAGACCAGTGGAACAGAAAGTTACGCTGACTGGATGTTCCCCCCTGCCCGTGCCCACTCTAGGGAAATAAGGAATGTTGCATTTGAATGCACCAGTGGATCAGATCCAACACAACATATATCCTGGGCACACCTATGGGAGGCCTTGTCAGCATCTAATACCTTCCCTTGGAGATCTCACTGGTTGCTGATCTGCTACTGGACCAAATTCAGTGTGCTGCTATTGGGACCAGTTTGCCTACAAGATCCTCTTTCCTCACATGCTCCCCACTTGAAGCGGTGGAATTGGCGCTGTTACAGGTGGTCCAAAACAGACCCTCCAAGTGCCCCTATTTTCCAGGGCTGTCCCCGATTCACAGAAGCCTTCCCAGTTTCTGATTTGATCCCGGAATGGCCCGCTTTTCCTTAGGATGTCCCTATTTTCATTGGAGAAATGTTGGAGGGGATGGAGTTAATCCAAGCCGTCTGAAGGGAATCCTGTATAGCAGGCACATCCAACAGGTAGATCGTGATCTACCGGTAGATTACTGGACGTCTGTGGTAGATCACTGGCTCCCCCCAAAGAAGCTCAACAACTTTTGTTGTTGTTCAATCGTTCAGTCGTGTCCGACTCTTCGTGATCCCATGGACCAGAGCACGCCAGGCACTCCTGTCTTCCACTGCCTTCCACAGTTTGGTCAGACTCATGTTAGTAGCTTCGAGAACACTGCCCAACCATCTTGTCCTCTGTCGTCCCCTTCTCCTTGCGCCCTCCATCTTTCCCAACATCAGGGTCTTTTCCAGGGAGTCTTCTCTTCTCATGAGGTGGCCAAAGTCTTGGAGCCTCAACTTCAGGATCTGTCCTTCTAGTGAGCACTCAGGGCTGATTTCTTTAAGGATGGATAAGTTTGATCTTCTTGCAGTCCATGGGACTCTCAAGAGTCTCCTCCAGCACCATAATTCAAAAGCATCAATTCTTCGGCGATCAGCCTTCTTTATGGTCCAGCTCTCACTTCCATACATCACTACTGGGAAAGCCATAGCTTTAACTATACGGACCTTTGTTGGCAAGGTGATGTCTCTGCTTTTTAAGATGCTGTCTAGGCATCTCAACAACTTTAGCTCCCCATAAAAAAGCTTAACATTTTTGCCCTGCAGCCCAAAGAAATGGGGCCTTCCTCCTCCCTAAAATTTTTTTGACCTGAACCCCCAAAAAGGGGATAGATCACTGCCAGTTTTTAACTCTGTGAGTAGATCACAGTCTCTTGAGAGTTGGCCACCACTGCTGTATAGGGAAGATTTTTTTTTTTAAAAAAATGTTTAATGTTTTATTATGTTTTCATATATGCCGGAAGCTTCCCAGAGTGGCTGGGGCAACCCAGTCAGATGGGCGGGGTATAAATAGTAAAATTATCATTATGGGATGTCCCTATTTTCACCGGAGAAATGTTGGAGGGTATGCCATAATACCCTCCAACATTTGTAAGAACTCGATCTTTTAATGTGGCACTTTGGAACTCCCTGCCTATTGATCCCAGGCGGGTGACATCTCCATATTTTTTTTGGCCACCTGCCTGAGATCTATAGGCAGGCACCTATTGATGCTTGCCCAGATGCTTAGAAAATTGATGTGAATTTTAACTTTTTTAACTTTTTAAAGTCTTTCGCTTCTTTAACTTTTTTGAAAACCTTGCTTTATTTTTGTTGATTTTTTTCCCCAATTGATAAGTTTTGTTTTATCTTTTTTGTAGACGGTTTGGGACTTGATTTTTTTCTCTTTTTTTTTACACGCAATCGAGCATTGTATGCATGTTATGAAATTTAAATAAATAAATAAATACGCAGGATGTGGAGAAAGCGACTCCCATGGATGTGGTTGAGGCCAACTTCTACGGTGCCAGCCTTGCCTGCAGCTACGGGTTCGACGTCCTGGACCTGCATTTCTTCTTCCGCTTTGTGGACGACCTCCGCGTTACGGACGGGGTGCACTGGAACAGTTTGGCGCACCGGTTTATTACCAGATACCTGCTGACCTACATTGCCGATTCCTGGGGGGTCGAGCTTGAGAAGAAGAAGCCCAGCACAGGTGAGTGTGGGTCAAGGACAGGTGAAGAGCTGGATGGAAGGCAGCAGAGATTGCAGAAGGCTGTAAAATCGGGTTTTTGAGAAGGGGGATTTGGGGTTTCACTCGCTGCTGCTGCTGCTGCTTTGGCGATCCCTCGTAGCCGAGTAAGATTGTCTTCCGTGAACACTGTTTTAAAAGTGAGTCCGTAAGTGACTGCGGAGGCCAATTCAGGATCCACACATCCTTCCACAGTGGGGACATAGGTTTCCGGGCGGGAGTTGGTCCCGGTGTGGATTTGCCAAGCGTGCCTTCCTCTTAGTACGTTTCTCCCTTGCGTCCTGAGTTCGAGTGTCTTCAAAGCCCATGACCCCTTTGGTAAAGGCTGTTCTCCAACTGGAGCGCTCGCAGGCCAGTGTTTCCCAGTTGTCAGTGTTTATACTGTACTAATTTTTTTAGATTTGCCTTGAGACAAGACAGTCTTTAAACCTCTTTTGTTGACCACTAGCATTACGCTTTCCATTTTTAAGGAAACAGAATATTCGGTAACTGAGTACTTAATATGTCAAATTGTGTGTGTGTGTGTGTGTGTGTGTGGTGTGTGTGTGTATTTTGAAGTTCTCTAGGAGAAAAGCGGCTGCCCGACCAGGGACTCATGAGAGATGCTGAATACTAATATTTTCACCTGCCAGCAAAACAGTAATGGAGGAGGCCACCTGAGCCTACTGAGGGCAAAGAAGCCCAGAATCTGGGTGCAACCACTAAAAAGACCCTGCTTCTTTATCTAGAATCCTAGAATTGTAGAGTTGGAAGGGGCCCAAAGGATCATCTAGACCAACCCCGTGCAGTGCAGGAGTCCTTTGCCCAAGGTGGGGCTTAGAACCCACAACCCTGATATTAAGAGGGGGGGGCAAAAAGAAAGGGGCTGCCCCCACCCCACAGAGCCTGCTGCGGGTGCTGAGCTTCTTGCAAAGAACGACAGATGCATTCGCCCCACCCGCATTTCTCCAGATTAATGGCCTCTCTCTCACCTCCCGCTTTGCAGGGATTGGTTGGAACGGGACTGCAGCAGATCAGCCGGCTTCCCCACCCCAATTGTGCCATGACTTCTTCTCGGCTGAAGATGCTCCCATCAGGCAGCTCCTTGTGGACAGAGAAGCCCCTGACAGCTATGGTGCTCCCTACGGCAACAGACCTGTGGCTGGATTCGAATACAATCCCCAGGACCCCTCGCCCCAGCATGGCTGGCTCCTTCCTGCCCACCTGCCGTTCGAGCACCACAGCAATCCGTACGGCAACGGGCCAGGGGGCGGGTTGGACTGTCACGACTGCCTACGTGACGATGGACAGCTCACTCCCGACCCCCAGTTCAGTGACCACCAGAACGGTTTCTGCAGCCACAGGGGTGGGATTTGGAACGGACCCTTTTTCCCAGGTATGTCCCTGCAAACCACCGTTGTGCCTCTGAGATGCGTTTAGGAGAGCCAGTGTGGTGGTGTGGTTAAGAGCGGTAGACTCATAATCTGGGGAACCGGGTTCGTGTCTCCTCTCCTCCACATGCAGCTGCTGGGTGACCTTGGGCTAGTCACACTTCTCTGAAGTCTCTCAGCCCCACTCACCTCACAGAGTGTTTGTTGTGGGGGAGGAAGGGAAAGGAGATTGTTAGCCGCTTTGAGACTCCTTCGGGTCGTGATAAAGCGGGATATCAAATCCAAACTCTTGCACACAAAAGCTCATACCAAGAACAAACTTAGTTGGTCTCTAAGGTGCTACTGGAAGGAATTTTTATTTTATTTTGTTTTGAATAAAGTATCCATCTATCTGTCTATCTATCTATATTTGCACTTCTCCAAATTTTGGGTGCAGCTTTCCAAATACTGTATACAGAGATGCATTTATTAGGAAAAAGGCTGCGCAAATAGGTATATATTTGTCGGAAAGAATATACAGTCGTACCTCAGAAGTCGAACGGAATCCGTTCCGGAAGTCCGTTCGACTTCCGAAATGTTCGGAAACCAAGGTGTGGCTTCTGATTGTGCAGGCGTGCCGGAAACAATAACAGAGGCCGCGGCGGACGTTCGGTTTCCCACAAAAGTTCGAAAACTGGAACACTCGCTTCCGGTTTTCGATCGTTCGGGAGCCGGAACGTTTGACTCCCAAGGCGTTTGGGAGCAGAGGTACAACTGCAGAAATGAGAGAGGGAGAGAGATTTATATCCCGTCCACCGCTCGGGGCAGCTTGAAACATTAAAACTCGATGATAAAATACAGTTAACATTCCATAAATATAAGAGGAGGTTCAGCAGATAAAGACACAAAATGGGAATTCCTTACCCTGAATACTAATATTTTCACCTGCCAGCAAAACAGTACTGGAGGAGGCCAGCTGAGCCTCCTGAGGGCAAAGAAGCCCAGAATCTGGGTGCAACCACTGAAAAGACCCTGCTTCTTTATCAACTGGCCCTCTGCACGGGAGAGGAAACGAGTTTCTAGCAGATCCTGGATCCAAGCTGTTTAGGCAGCCCTGTTTAGGGAGGCTTTTAATGTTTTAACAGATTATTGCATTTTAATGTTCTGTTGGAAGCCGCCCAGAGTGGCTGGGTATTAATAATAATAATAATAATAATAATAATAATAATAAGGGCTGGAGAGGGAACTGACAGCACTTTGGAGTTGTCCCTAGAACCAGGGTGGATTTGATTTAAATCACGATTTAAATCACTAGTCAGTAAGACTTGAGTTAAATCTTTTTTTTTTTTATAGAAAGACTCGTTCTTGCTGGTATAATCTTAATCTTAAACCAGATGAAGGCTTCATTTTTGGAATAATGAATTTTCAGAGTAGTTTTTACAGTTATATCAAAAATTACTGATTTGGTTATACTATTAGAAATACAGATAATTATGAAATTATTGTGAGGTTTAATAAGTTAACTCTTTATATTTGGACAGCTTTTCTGCTGTACTTTATTGGAAGGAGAAAAACAATAATTTCATTAAAAACAATTTAAACAATTTATTTAACTAAAACAATAGCATTGTAGCATACGCATCCATGTTTGTTAACAGATGCGGTTAAACGATTTAAAAAATCCCAAAGGACTAGATGTAATAAAGTAAATATATTAAAAAATAAATCCCAAACGACTTACCGGTAGACTGATTTTTAGCACACATGAAAAACTTAAAACAAATACTTATTTCCTGATGTATAGCCTTTGGACTATAATGTAACTTAAGTAGAAAACTATCCTTAGAAAGACTTTTCTTCTCCAAATGCATTTTATTTTAATAACCCAATTTAAATTTAAGAAATCCATTTAAAAAAAATTATTGATTTTTATCTACCCTGCCTAGAACAGAGACTGGTAACCAGTTCAGATGCTGAAAGAGATGTGTACATTTCCTAAGTCTCCAGAGGGCTGCATCCTAAGCTCACACATGTCTCAACTGTGCAGCTGATTCTGGGTTTTTCTGCCGCTTTTACTTCCTGTAAAGCAGAAAGGTTGCAAGGACTCAGGCCAGGACTCCAATAAACAACAGTTTTCTTTATTTTTGTTGTTGAAAATTCCATTTGCGATTGTTAACTCCAGGACAAGGCCCTGTTTCGTTTATTCTTCATCAGCTGGAATAATATTATTATTATTTACCTGTCATTTAGAAAATATCTGAAGGCAGCCCTGTTTAGGGAAGTTTTTAATTTGTGACTTTGTATTGTATTTTGGTATTTGTTGGAGGCCGCCCAGAGTGGCCGGGGAGACCCAGCCAGATGGGTGGGGTATAAATAAATTATTATTATTATTATTATTATTATTATTATTATTATTATTATTATTAATAAGGAATCTCAAATTAAACTTACATCTTCTGACATTATTATCTATTGAGTCATCTCTATCAAGACGAATTGTGTAACAAGCATTTCGACACCCAAGCTTTTACTTCCTGTGCCCGCTCTCCTTTCCCGCTCTCACCTCTTTCTCGCTTTCCTCCAGAAACCCACCCCGGCGGCTCCCCTATTCCCACACTGGCCGGGCGCTCCAGGCGAGCCCAGCGAAGGTGGTGCCCCGAGTTCATAGAGCACCGCCCCCACAAGCAACGCGAACGCGCCCGCCCCTACAACTGGCCGCCGCGGGGCCGCGGCAGAAACGCCTGGCGTCGTCCCCAGAGGTCAAGATGCGCCTGGAGACGCCCCTCCCGCTCTTAGCGGGGGCTCCGACAGCCTCGAATGTTCTTCTCTTGCAGAGACCAGCCAAAGATGATGTCAGGACTGGGAATGGGGTTTTTTTTTCGGGGTGGGGGGGGGGTTCCCTGTGTGTATCGAGGGCTTCTGTGCACACAGCGGAAGAACGGGTCGCTCGATCTCAAAGCCTGCTGTTGGACACCTTTTTGTCGCATGCTCCAAGTGGGGGCCAGGCCACCTTTCTGAACCCCAAGAGGTGCCCCCCCACCCACCCGCTCCGGACGCTGCTACTTTTCCACCTCAACCACCCGTCCTGTGGAAGAAGGGCGTCTTCGCAACCAGCTCTGAAAAGCAAGCCCTGCAGTCGGACACACACCAGGCATTCAAATTAACATTCAGCCCAGGTTTTAAAGCTTCCCCCCCAAAGACCCCTGGGAGCTGTAGTTCCCCCGCTCACAGACCGGCAGGGCCCTTAAACTACAGTTCCCAGAATGCTTTGGGGGGGGCAGTCATGTGCTTTAAAGGTGTGTTGTGGATCTGCCCCTAGTCAAGGGATGAGGTGCAAGTGATCTATCGCTCTGTTGATATCGGCACAAACAGCCTGGGTCGTTCTTTGCCCGCCCAGGGCGGTAGCGAAGGTTGGGTGGAAACTCTTCTTCCCCAAAGCCCCCTGCTATCTCCCCGCCGTGGAGGGTGGGGCAGACTGCCTTTAAAGCAGTAGGGAGTGGGAGCCGAATGTGGCCCTCTGCATGTTCCTATCAGGCCCCCTGGACTTTCCCCAGGGGAGTTGAGGTCGGGCTGTGCTCTCATCTTATCTTTGAGAACGTGGCTGCTTCTGGGCATTTTCACTCAGCAAGCACAGGGAAGCCTATGTTCACATTGCACCCGTAGGGTGGGCGGGTAGGCAGACACTGTGTTTGGGGGGCAAAATGTGCCACCTCTTTGCATTTTCCAACCTGCGACCCACCTGCCCAGGTGAGCCCCGCTTGTGGATCCACAAAGGAAGGACTGTTACTAGAAGTATCTTCATTTCCTCTCCCAGTGCAGTTAACTCTGCTTCCTTGACTGTATACGGAGACTAGTTTTTTGCACTAGGGTCTCGGGAGCATGGTCTAGTGGGAAGGTCTCCTGCACAAGCCCCAGTTAGATAGAAGCTATGCAAGAACTTGCTCCAGAGACCTCCCTACAGGGCCAGGCAAGCTGCCGGAAAAGACTCCCGAGGAGAAAGCTTTTTCAGTTTGAATGTATAATGTTTCCTAAGAGATTTTTGAGCAGAAAAAGCTGTTTCGCATAGGCAGCATTTTCCAATCTGAAAGGAAAGAATAAAAATGTTTGTTTGGTAATCTTCTTTTTGTCTTTCTGTTTAGAGGAGGGCTGTTTGTCCTTGCAGTGAAAATGTCCCCATTTTACAGGTGGAGAACCGAGAGACAGTGTGGTGTGAAACCAGACCTCACCTGGAAGACTGTGTCCAGTTCTGGGCACCACAGTCCAAGAAGGATACTGACAAGCTGGAACGTGTCCAGAAGAGGGCAACCAAAATGGTCAAAGGCCTGGAAACAATGCCTTATGCGGAACGGCTTAGGGAGCTGGGTATGTTTAGCCTGGAGAAGAGAAGGTTAAGGGGGGATATGATAGCCATGTTCAAATATATAAAAGGATGTCATATAGAGGAGGGAGAAAGGTTGTTTTCTGCTGCTCCAGAGAAGCGGACACGGGGCAATGGATTCAAACTACAAGAAAGAAGATTCCACCTAAACATTAGGAAGAACTTCCTGACAGTGGAATTTGCTGCCAAGGAGTGTGGTGGAGTCTACTTCTTTGGAGGTCTTTAAGCGGAGGCTTGACAGCCACCTGTCAGGAATGCTTTGATGGTGTTTCCTGCTTGGCAGGGGGTTGGACTGGATGGCCCTGGTGGTCTCTTCCAACTCTAGGATCCTATGATCTATTCTATGATTCTAAGTCCATGGGAGAGGAGGGGCTCAAAAGCAGAGAGTTGAAAGTGCCTTTGGGGTGGGGGTTGTTGTTACATTTATTTATGCACCCCACCTTTTTGTGAGACGGTTCGCGCAAATTGAAAGGACACGGAGGAACTGCAAAAAGCCAAGAATGTATCAAAGGCAATCAGTGCGAAGCAACTGAATGATAGTAGAACTAAAACGGGTAGGCAACCTAAGGCCCATGGGCTGGATGTGGCCCAATCGCCTTCTAAATCTGGCCTGCAGATGGTCCAGGAATCAGCGTGTTTTTGCATTAGTAGAATTTTATTTAAAATGCATCTCTGGGTTACTTGTGGGGCCCCCCTTCGTGTTTTTACATGAGTAGAATGTGTCCTTTTATTTAAAATGCATCTCTGGGTTATTTGTGAGGCATAGGAATTCGTTCATTTCCCCCCACAAAATATAGTCCGGCACCCCACTTGGTCTGAGGGACGGTGGACCGACCCACGGCTGAAAAAGGTTGCTGACCCCTGAACTAAAACAATACAAAATTCAGATCTCTTAAAGTGCAGATAAAAAACCCCTATTAATAGCCCTTTCCTTTAAAAAAAAACCAGTTCCCCAAAGCTTGTTGGAACAAGAAAGTCTCCACCTGCCAGTGGAAGGACAATATGGAGGGAGCTAGTCTGGCTTCTCCAGGGAGGGAGTTCTGAGGTTTGGGAGCCACCACCCAGAAGGCCCTCCTGTGTCCCCACCAATGCATTTGCTTAGAGGAGAGTGCAAGGGCGGAGCAAAAAGTGGGTGGAACACAGACACACCTGTTCACACAAGCACCTGCCCTCCTGTCGTTGTCCCCCCCCCACCCCGGTCTTTCATCCATCTTCCATCCGATCTCCAGGCTTGTGGGTGTTGTGAGCCACACCGGAGGAAGTGGGGGCCCTGCATGGCATTAACGTGGGACCTGGAGCCTATTTTCCACACAGTAGCTGAAGCTTGGGGGTCCCTGCACTGCTCCCTCCCCATTCAAGGAGGACCAGGCATTATGGGGAAGGGGTTTCCGTTCCAGGGCATGGCCAGGGGAGGATTCCTGTGTGCCGTAACACTGGCTTACTCCGCAGGCAAAGGGTCCCGGGTAAAATCCCTGGCAGAGTCACCAACTAAAAATGATCTTGTAGCAGGCTGTATGGGGAACCCCACTTTTGGAAGTATGCCAACCCCAAAATGCCGGAAAAGAAGTGAAAAGGACACCAAGGACTCAGGCCAAAATAACGATTTGATATAAATTATTCAAGTCTCTTGTAAGTTTTATTCCTTGAGGTTTGTAATACGAATGAAATGACAACGCCAGGACAAAGTTTTCAGGCCAAAGTGTACCAATTATTTAGAACCGTTACCTGGCGGATATCCACTATGTGGAATACCGCAGACTTCTCACTGCGGCCAGACTGAACGTTCTTGACTCGGCGGTTTTGAGGGGAAGATTTAGAGGAGTTCCATATGATCAGAGAACGTGCCATTGTGCTTTAGGTGAGGTCGAATCCACAGAACACATTCTACTGAGTTGTCCCTTTTATAACGATTTAAGGCAATATCTCATAGCCCCATATTTATCTCAGTTTAGCTCTCGATTAAGAGAAAGGCAGGTGGCATATCTGCTGAATAAACCCACTGGGAAAATAGCCTTATCTGTGGCTAAATTCCTCTTCCTGGCGCTCAAGTGTCGGAAGCGCAAAATCGAATGCCTCGATGTGGGTTATCTGTATGAGGTTTACTAGTGCTGTCCTATTCTAAGTGTGTATCCCTCCGATGTTTTTTAGTTCTATAATTTTGTATTGAGAAATGTTTTTTCCCCCCCTCTTCTTTCTGACTATCGGTCGAATAAAGGATATTTATGTATGTATTATTTAGAACTCGAAATAACTGGTACACTTTGACCTGAAAACTTGTAAGACACCAGTAGCTGAGGAAGAATACCGAAACAAGGTCTTGTCTTGGCGCTGTCATCTCGTTTGTATTACAAACCTCAAGGAATAAAACTTACAAGAGACTTGGATACCATTTATATCTATCAAATGGTGATTTTGGCCTGAGTCCTTGGTGTCCTTTTCGATTATTTTCCTGCATTATTCTACAATCAACCCCAAAATGCCAGCTTTACGACGGGCTGTTGGCTGGCCCTGCCTCGGACCCGGCTGCCCCCATCAAATTGTGCAGAGACCCAGGCAGGTGGGTCTGCATTTGGGTTTAACTCATCTGGTTTCCCGCTCTGCTCTGTTCAAAATCTCCTTCCAGGAATCCTACACTGGAGGCCCCCAGAGACTCACGGGCAGGCAGGACTCCCAGGAATTGGTGGCCTGCTTTTTTCAACTTTCTAAAAATCGATTTGAACAAAGAATAAGAGGAGAAAAACAGAAAGCGGGTTTTTAGAGGGGGGTGGAACTTATCACCCAGGTTAAAAATACTGTACCCATCAACACCCCACCTTAATTGAAACATACACAATGGTGTAAAGCAGGGGTAGGCAACCTAAGGCCCGTGGGCCGGATGCAGCCCAATCGCCGCCTCAATCTGGCCCGCGGGAGGTCTGGGAATCAAGCATGTTTTTAAATGAGTAGAACGTGCCCTTTTATTTAAAATGCATCTCTGGGTTATTTGTGGGGCATAGGAATTCGTTCAGTTTTTTTCCTTTCAAAATATTGTCCGGCCCACCACATGGTCTGAGTGAGGGACAGTGGACCGGCCCCCTGCTGAAAAAGGTTGCTGACCATTGGTATCCACGTGAGATTGCGTTTATAAGAAACATGTTCAAATGAGATTCCTGCATTGTAAGGGGTTGGACTAGATGACCCTCAGGGGTCCCTTCCAACTAAAGTTCTATGATTCTGTAGGAAGGGCAGCAAGGTCTTCTGACCATTGCCTAGCCGGTGGAGTGTTTCTCCTTCCAGGCTTGAGGTCTCTTAGCAACCTTAAGGGCTTGCAAAAACCCACTTTTGTTGTGGAATTCATGACCTGTGACGAAGATGGAAGGGAAGAGTGGAAGGATCTCTGACGACATTTTAACTTCGCTGCTAGCTGAGAAGAGAATCCAACTCTGGTTAAGCGAGGCCAATGCAGCTTCTATAAGCGCCGGCCTTGACTCTGAAGAAGCAACTGAGCAATTTGGAGTTAATACTTTATTAGCAAAAATGGGGTCTGCACCCCAGGGTGTTGGACCTAATGGGCACAGCAACTCCTCCGGCAGCTCCTGACCCCATGAAGCAGTTGCTGAGAGTGAAGGCCCCCGGTTCCCCACAGCTGCCTTTTAAGTTTCTTCCTCTCCAGGGTATTTCCCAAGCAATCGGAGACTGTGTCTGCACATTGCCCGTTTCTCAACCCTTTTCATACCTCCCCTATGAGACCAGTGGGGAGGGGAGCTTGTCTCAGCAGGAGGGGGAGACACCCGTGACTGCACCATCTCTGCCTCTGGGCCTTCCTCCTCTCCTGCTTCAGCTTCTGTCTCTGATTCTGGTCTTCTCTCTGCCAGACTCTCCCCGCTCACTAAGCCCCATTACCTCCTCACCCCCTCTTCCCAGGATTCTCCCTCTGACCACTCATAGTCTTCCCATTGCCGTGCTGCCTTCCCTTGGGGGTTCCCCGGCTGGTTCCTCCCACTATTCCTCTGCGTCCAACCAGTCCATGAAATACGTCCGTTTGAGGCTCATTTTCCCAGTCACCAGTTCTTTGCATTTCCATGTCAGTTTGCTCATTCATTCATTCATTTATTTTCAAAGTCCTCTGGAAAATTCATTAACACTGTTGCGAATCTCTCCCCAATACCGTACACACATTTTTTGCAAAGCAAAATTGAAGGCATTTCTGTACGGTTTTCTTCAGTGCTATTTTTCCTGAAAAAGAGGTGCCAGAACTCGCCACGACTTATTGTTCCCTTGTAATGGAAATGGCATCCAGCTGATGTAAGTTCCAGCTGAAAAAAAATCCCTGGTTATTTGTGCTAACAGTTGCTAGTAGTCGTACCTTGGGTTATGTCAGCTTCGGCTTACGTATTTTCGGATTAGGTACTCCAGTAACCCGGAAGTGTTTTTCGGCATGCGCCTTCTACAGTCTGCGCAGTTCGTGCATGCGCAAAGTGCGATTTTCGGGTTGCGTACTTTTTGGGTTACGAACGGCAACCCGGAACCAATTAAGTACGTAACCCGAGGTGCCACTGTATGTGCATATTTGGCAAATCAGTGCATGTTAGGTAGGCCCATTTTTAATATTCATCGGATCAACTTTCTCCCTCATCCCTAGTTGGCACCTGTCTGCAAACAGGCCACAATCTCTTCCTCCATGTTGCCGGCGTCAGCGAGACCCTCCGATCTCGTAGCGGTAGATGAAGATGTAGAACCGCAGCAGCTTACAGAGGGCGGTGGGGCATATCTCTTTGACTTTGCGGAAGCCCATGCCCTCGTACGTCCGGTGGGCCGCCACCTGCGCCATGGAGGTGCCCAGCACCACCTCCTTGTACCCGTGCTCCTGGGCGAAGAGGAGCACCGTCCTGGTGAGAGCCTTGCCGAGTCCGTGGCCCCGGTGCTCCTTTGCCACAGACATGCGCTTCAGCTCCAGTGCCTTGCCGTGCAGAGACGGGTCTACCGGGTAGGTGGCAGCGACGATGCCCGCCACCTCGCCGCCAGCCTCCGCCACCCAGAAGTTGCAGTCCTTGGGCACCAGGTATGCCTGGCGGATGTCCTTCATGTCGCTGGCGAGGGCATCGTGCACATACTCCGCCCAGAAGCCCTTCGTGAAAATCCAGCCCAAGGCCAACAGGGCAGCCACGGCACCGAGGGAAAGGAGGAGGGAAGAGGAGCCCAGGTAGGTGGCAAGGAGCACGGCCAGGAGCAACAGGTGGGTCTGGGGGCAAGAGAGAACATGCCGGAAACCCGCAGGAGCATGTTCGTTGATCCCCCGGGAGAATATCGTACGGGCGGCTTCGTAGTCCCGATCTTCATACCTGCGGATGTGGTACTTGCCCATCTTGAATTTGCCTTCCACGTCTCCCTGGAAAACAGAACAAACGGCTTGTCAGATTTCCTCTGGGGGGACTCATTGCTCATTTCAAGCGGCCTGGGGGAGCCTCTAAATTGGCAGTCCCTCTTGGGGGCAGTGGGACTACTTAGAGGGGCAGGAAGAGGCAAGGAGGCATACATTACTTTTTTCAATTGTATTTTATTAAGTTTCAACATTTTTAGCACCAAAACAAAATAAAAAAATTCCTTCCAGTAGCACCTTAGAGACCAACTAAGTTTGTTCTTGGTAGGAGCTTTCGTGTGCACGCACACTTCTTCAATTTCGTCTTTTATTTTTGTTGACTTCCCACGCTTTCCCCCTATTTTCTATCTACCAAATCATAACCACGGTTTTATAATCTAATTACTTCTTTTGCTCATAGCTCAAATCCCGTTCGCAAGTTCATCGTACTATTATATTTCTTTTAAAAGTCCAAAAAAGCTATCAGTTCTTTCATTAAAAACACTCATCATTAGATTCTCTTAATTTTGCCAGTTCTGCATATCTGACTTATCCATGCTTCTTTAGTTGGAACTTCTTTGTTCCATTTCTGCACATATAAAATCCTAGCTGCTGTTGTTACATACATAAATAACTTTAACATTTTAATTTTGATTGGGGGGGGGGGATTTCTGCCTCTGTAATCCCTAACAGAAATGCTTTGGGCTTTTTTGATCAACTCATTTTAAACATCTTTTTTATCTCGTCATGTATCATGGACGCAAAAATGACTATCGGACTTTGAAAAGCTGGCATCCCTGGATCAAGTTCATCAGTTTTGTTGGACTAATTAAACTAAGGAGCTTCAATTGGATTTTGAACAAAGGAAGGGTTGCCTTATTTCAAAAAGTGAAAATCTGGACACAAGAGTTGTTGAGCTTTTTTTTTTTGCCCGAAGTTTAGTTGAGCTTCAAAAAATTGGCGACAAATACGACAAGGCAGACGTGGGTTGCCATGCATCTGGATTTTCCTGGACATTTAACTGATTTCTACCCAGAAACTGCTTCCGACTGCAGTATTCTGTGTATGTCTGGGAAATTCTGGATGTATGGCAACCCTAACAAATTAGCTGTGACAGCTTTGAACTTTACTGGGTTATTCTCGTCCTTAGTGGGTCGTGCGAGCAAGCCACAATTCTGAATAATGCTTTCGACAGGGTTGCGTGGGGGGCCACTAGGAGTGGGTTTTGGTATTCCCAAATACATTGGGAAGCACTGCTCTGAAGCCAAATATCTAAAGGACAGCACACTCCTCCATCGTCACCCAAAACAGACAGATGCCAACAGGACAGTCTCTTCCGGGAGTGGGTAGACTTTTGGGAGTTTAGGACCACCATGGCCAACTCTTGAGTGGGGGGCAGGTTCATGTCAAAATAGCCCAAGTGATGAGCAAAACTCCAGTTCTTAAAGTTGCTTTGCAAAAGACCTTCCAATCACCTCCAGTATTTTCATGCCCTTAAAAAAAAAAAAAAAGAGGGGACACACATTTTGGGTGGTGTCACAAAACTCATTTTTTTATGGATACATTTTTGTGAGTGGGGGGACCGATAAAATGTTTTTGGTGGGGTAGCAGTCGGAGCCTGACCCCCCCCCCAAAGGTAAAAGGACCCCTGACCATTAGATCCAGTCGCGGACGACTCTGGGCTTGTGGTGCTCATCTCGCTTTACTGGCCGAGGGAGCCGGCATACAGCTTCCGGGTCATGTGGCCAGCATGACTAAGCCGCTTCTGGCGAACCAGAGCAGCGCACGGAAACGCCGTTTACCTTCCTGCCGAAGTGGTACGTATTTATCTACTTGCACCTTGACGTGCTTTCGAACTGCTAGGTTGGCAGGAGCTGGGACCAAGCAACGGGAGCTCACCCCGTTGCGGGGATTTGAACCGCCGACCTTCCGATTGGCAAGCCGTAGGCTCTGTGGTTTAACCCACAGCGCCACCCGCGTCCCCCCCCACCAAAGCGAAGTATTAATTTTAAAATATATTTTTATATTTATTTATTTTTTGAAAAGGAAACAAATTGGAGGTGCTTTGAGAGCGGACGACAAGAAACCTTTTGACACACCCCAGAAGGAGACCCATAGGAGCAGTTGGTTAAATATTAAACTTTATTTATTGGCGGGGGGGGGGAGCACCCAAAGTAATCTGTTGGTGTTATGCAAGGCAAGAAACTAAGATGGGTGGGGGGACACCCTTCCCCCCCCTCTCCCTTCATCCCCATCAAGATCAGATTACTCTTGCATTCCATTGCAGCAACAAGACTTTGCCCTCCACGCTCCCCCCCTCCTCCCCATCTGCAAGGATTAGGCTGGGCTGCTCTGAGTCATCTTGTGACTGGGGGGAAAGTCCAAAGAGGTTCATTGCTGGGTCATTTGCAATTCCAGAGGCTTCCCCTCTTTGTGCAGTGGAAGCCAGGCTGTGTTGCAACCAAGTTCCTCTCGTCTGGGATGCCACTGCAGCCCGGATGGTATCTCCTGCCAGCGGGCATCTCCCGGAGGGCAGGGTTACCTGCGCGTGAAACAAGGGACCCTAAGCATGCAGAGCGTGTCTCCGGTCACGCATTGCATTTATACCTTGCCCTTTTAATAGGAGATTCGGGATTTGAACCCGAGACCTCTTCTGGGTTTCCTACTCCTACAGGCATCTGGTTGGCCACCTAGGATGCTGGCCTGATCCAGCAGGCTTTGCTTATGTGCATAGCTGTCAACTCTCCCTTTTTTTAAAAGGGAAATTCCCTTATTCCGAATAGGATTCCTCGCAAGAAAAGGGAAAAGTTGACAGCTATGCTTATGTGGAACACTCTCAGCCCTGATACCTCCAGCGCACCTCTCTCTCTCTCTCTCTCTTACCTGCTGCCAGGTGCGTGAGCAGTCCTGATTTGCAGGACCTCCAACCTGCCTTCTCCCTGCTCCCTTAACCTGCCAGCAGCTTGGTTTCGCAAGCTGGGCAGCTGCTGCCAGTTACCGATTCTCCTCTTCCTCCTCCTCCGGGAGCAGCCAACCGGGAAGCAGGATGCACGCAAGCTCAAGGCAGAGCTCATGGAGTCTGCTCCTCCCTCCAGGCAAGCAGGGATTCCCCCAACCCGCACATCAGCCCCTGCAGGGTGCTCAGATGATAGACCCCCCCCCTCCCACCCACCGCAAGCATCACAGCTTCCCTGCCTCCCGCTGCAATCAGTGAGAAGGGCAGCTGAACAGCAAAGCTGAGTCGTGCATGCACACGAAAGCTCATACCAAGAACAAACTTAGTTGGTCTCTAAAGTGCTACTGGAAGGATTTATTTTTTTATTTTGTTTCATCTTCAAGAGGATGTGGAAGCTCCTCCCTTGAAGCATTCAAGGAGGAGAAAGCCCTTCTGGGTGCCTTCATTTACTCAAAGCTCTCAGAGGTCTGCAACTGGTGGTCTATCTGCTTGCTACTTGGCCAAGCTTAAGATGTTACTATTAGCGTAAAGGTAAAGGTAAAGGGACCCCTGATGGTCTGTTAGGTCCAGTCGTGTCTGACTCTGGGGTTGCAGCGCTCATCTCGCGTTACTGGCCAAGGGAGCCGGTGTACAGCTTCCGGGTGGCCAGCATGACTAAGCCGCTTCTGGAGAACCAGAGCAGCGCACGGTAACACTGTTTACCTTCCCGCCGGAGCGGTACCTATTTATCTACTTGCACTTTGATGTGGTTTCGAACTGCTAGGTGGGCAGGAGCTGGGACAGAGCAACAGGAGCTCACCCCGTCACGGGGATTCGAACCGCCAACCTTCTGATCAGCAAGCCCTAGGCTCTGTGGTTTAACGCACAGCGCCACCCGCCTCCACTATTAGCATATAAGGCCCTTAACAACTTGGGACCAGTTTGCCTGCAAGGTCGGATTGCCCCAGCTGCACCCAGTCGACCACTTGAATGGCAAAACTGGCCCCGTTCTGCATTTGTAAGAACCCGACTTGATTTTGACATGGATCCAGAACCCATCTGCCATCGATTTGAAAATTGTCCCACACTTGCTTGCTGTTATTATTGTTCTGTTTTACTTTTATGTACATTAAACTTGATGTAAAAACATAATCATCATAATAAACCTGGCCATTTAGTGTGGCAGCACCTACACTTTGGAACTCCCTGCCGATTGATATCAGGCAGGAGTCATTACTGATCTTTTTGGCGCCTGCGAAAGTCATTCCTACCCTGAAGTTTGAATGTGTTTTAATTTGTTTTAGTCTATTTTTATTGTGGCTTTTACTTTTTAAAAATTACAGCTGATTTTTTAAAAATGATATTTTTATTATCTTTTTGTAAACCTCTTTTGATATTTTTTCCTACAGTCAAAGTGGTATATAAATTTTATGAAATAAACAAATAAATGAATGTAACGCGCTGTACCCCTTCGACTCCCATGAGGGTGTATCATGTACAGTGAGGGGGAGAAAGTATTTGATTCCCTGCTAAATTTGCCTGTTTGCCCTCTTGACAAAGAAATGACCAGTCCATAATTTTAATTGTAGGTTTATTGTAGCTGTGAGAGACAGAATAATACCTCCTGAGAATAATACCTCCTGAGATGTGTGCAAACCTGGTGGCCACCTACAAGAATCATCTGACCTCTGTAATTGCCAACAAGGGTTTTGCCACCAAGTACTAATTCATCTTTTGAAAAGGGATCAAATATTTATTTCACTCGTTATAATGCACATCAATCTCTGACTTTTTGTCTTCTGGGTTTCTGGGGGTTTTCCAGTTGTTATTCTGTCTCTCACAGCTACAATAAACCTACCATTAAAATTATGGACTGGTCATTTCTTCGTCAGAGGGCAAACGGGCAAATTTAGCAGGGGATCAAATACTCCCCCCCCCCATTGTAACTCAAAGCCTCTCAGGTGGAGAGAATGCATACCCTAAACACTAGGACAGGCAGTGGGAAACCCTTCTGGAACATGCAGTCTTTCTGATCACTAGCGATAGACGTGCGACAACCAACTCTCTCAAGAAGCCAGCTATGGCTCCTAAAAAAAATTTTAGGGAGCAAAAGCGTGGTACCAGGCCAGGCGCCTTCACTTCTGGTGCCTGCGTCAAATGTTTTCGTTCAGGCATGCCAACCCAGGTGCTTAGAAAGTTGGTAGGAGTTTTAATCTGTTTTTAGTCTATTATTATTTTAACTTTTTGAAAGTCTTACTGTTAATTCTGTTGGTGCAAAATGTAAGTGTATAGAAAGGAGAATTCCTGGATGGCAAGAAAAAGGTTTGGCACAAGTATTCGTTGGTGAGAGCCCAGCAGAGATTTATACTCACAAAACATACAGCAAAGTGTGGAAATATAGGCTCTTACTGCACACACACACACAGCCTTCCCCCTCGCCCCGAAACACACTTTTGACAGGAAGGCGCTTGGCTCAGTGGTGGAACATCTGCATTTCATGCAGAAGGTTTGGTTCAATCCCTGGTGGCATCTCTAGGTAGGACTAGGCAAGGCTCCTTTCTGAAATCATGAAGAACCCCTGCCAGTCAGTGTAGACTGTATTGAGCTAAAGGGACCACATAATAGAGGGAACAAACTTGTTTTCTCCTGCTCTGGAGGATAAGACTCGGATCAGCAGCTTCAAGAAACAAAGATTCTGACTAAACACCAGGAAGAACATTCTGGCAGCAAGAGCTGCTCGACAGTAGAATGGACTCCCTCTCCTTCCTTGGAAGTTTTTAAACAGCGGTTGGATGGCCATCTGCAGTGGATGCTTTAGTTCAGATTCCTGCATCGCAGGGGGTTGGCCTAGATTACCCTTGGGGGCCCTTCCAACTCTACAATTCTATGATTCTTGTTTCTTGTCCTTTTTCCAGAGCAACCACAGTGTCTTGCTTTTTTGAGAATTCAATGTGCTCTACATGGGGCTACCTTTGAAGGTGACTACAACTAATCCAGAATGTGGCACCTAGACTAGTGACTGGGAGCACCAGTCCTAAAAAAAACTACGTACAGTACATTGGCTCCCAGTGTGTTTCCGAGCACAATTTGAAGTGCTGGTGCTGACCATGCTTTGGCCATGTATACCTAAAGGAGCATCTCCACCCTCATCATCCAGCCTGGACACTGAGATCCAGCTCCAAGGGCCTTCTGGTGGTTCCCTCTTTGCAAGAGACGAGGTTACAGGGAACCAGGCGAAGGGCCTTTTCGTTAGTTGCGCCTGCCCTGTGGAATACCCTCTCTGCAGATGGTGAAACAGATAAACAGCTATGTGATGTTTAAAAGACATCTGGAGGCAGCCCTGTTCAGGGAAGTTTTTGGTGCATAATGTTGTATTGTGCTTTTACTGTTTTTTCGTTGGGACCCACCCAGAGTGGCTGGGGCAACCCAGTCAGATGGGCGGCATATAAATGATAAATTACTGCTATTACTGTTTTGGCAGAAAAACTTAAAAGAACATTCCCCTGTACAAATGTATTGGAGAGATTTATTCTTGGCCCTTGCTTTATAGAAACAGTACGTCATAATTTTGCAACCATAATGTGGGGAATGCAAAGAAGGAAAAGCATTATCTCCTCGGGTAGGATCACATCTCAAAGGACACACCAGAGACACAGATCTCTGCCAAAGACAACTGCTGGAGTTATTAAGCTAGTTCAAATGAATGTAGTTAAGAGGTTATGTTCCATCTGAAAACAGCAGCATTTGGGTTGCATTGAAGAGCACGAAGAATGAATTTCCTGCACATTTAATTGGACACAGAGCTCAATGTGCTGCATGCCCTGAGGAAACAGAAATGTTTGCATCAAGGTGATGTGATGGAAGGGCCTCTGAGGCCTGAGCCCATCCCAGAAGGCAAAAATGAAAAGAACAGAGGCCCTTGGTGACAGCAGCAATATTCTCTCCTGGCACTTGGCTCTGGGGCCAGTCGCTTGCCACTTGGGCTAGCAACAGTCCTCTCAAGGAACAAGGCAAAGAGCGGCTTCTGTGCAAGTTCAGAAGTGCTGAGGTGAGGCCACCAGAGAAGCCCACTTTCTCCGGAAACGAAAACTCAGTCCTGTAAAGCCACACACCCCTTCCAAACCAGGACTCCCATTTTCTCACAAACACCTTGAAAGCAAAAAGGAAAGGATCCTTCTGGAAATATTACTAGTTACAGTTTCCTTCATTACTAGAATTCCTTGAAACTTGGCTGTCAAGTGCCCTCTGCAGCAAACTGGAAAAGTCCGAAAGGAGACACCCCTTTGCTCAGCACCAGAACAAACCACTTCCAATTCTCTTGGCACCACGTAATCAACTGCACCAAATGCCCAAGGGACAAATGGGATGAAAGGCCAGACCCAGGCAGGCACCACCAACCACTCCCTCATTTCCCTCCTCAGTCCACGGAGGGGATATCATATCGATACTTGGAAACAGTGCAGTTGGCCAACCTGCCGTAGATGGTGGGCAGGACATAGTGGTGATACATGCGGAAGCCAACGCCCTCATACATGGCGCGGGCCTCATGCTGCACCATGAGGGTGTTCAGCACCACAGACTGGTAGCCATGCTCTCGGGCAAAGGAGATCACTGTCCTGCAGAGGGCCTTGGCAATGCCAAGGCCGCGATAGTCCTTCCGAACCGACATGCGCTTCAACATGAGCTCTCCCAGGTGTTCCTCGGAGGGCCTGGCACCCACGATGGCCACCACACACTCATCTGCCTCGGCCACCCAGAAACAGGAACCCTTGTCTCCCAGGTAAGCAGCCTTGATGTCCAGCAGGTCCTCCTGCAAGCAGTGGTCAATGTACATGGACCAGATGTAGCCTAGGAGCTGGCGGCCGACGGCCAACAGCAAGGTGACAGCCAGGATGGGCAGCAGGAGCGATTTGGAGCTGGTCAGCAGCAAGCAGAAGGTGCAGGACAGGAGCAGGATTAGCCAGGGCTGTTTCAGCATGTGCACACACAGGGTGGGCACATACTCGCTCATCCCTGTGGCAAACAAGTCACGCGCCGTCTCGTAGTCCTCAGGGCGGTATTCACGGATGTGGTAACGCTCCATGGTGCACCGGGCAGAGACGGGCACCACTGAAAGATGCAGGCTTGTGGGAGAACACTAGAATCGACAAACAGAAAGGAAATGTTGTTACCACACAAACACACATATGAGAGAGATATATGTGAGAGTGTTGGACAAGGACCTGGACGAGACCACCGTGAAATCCACTCTTGGTCACACTGGGTGACCCTGGGAGCTGGGTGTTGCCTCTCAGCCTAACCTACCAAACAGTCAACAATCAGTCCACAATTTATTTGTATGCCTCATTTCCAAAGTTCAAACCTTGCTCAAGGCAGCTGCCGATATAAAATATTACATAATTACAAACGTAACAGAAGTAGTCATAAACAATAAATGAAACATCAAAGAGCTGACCAATTTCCACATAAGCCACAATAAGATCTAAAATAAAAATACAAAAAATAAAATAAAATATCATTGACAGCAACAACTCATGCCCCACCACAAATCCCTAAGCAATACCCCAGCCAGGTGCACCACTGTGGGAAGCTGAACTGGAAGTAAAGCATCTAGATCATGGGTTGTAAACCTGGTCCCTACCACCCACTAGTGGACATTTCAAGATTCTAGGTGGGCGGTAGGGGGTTCTATGGCACAAGCTGAATCCTCCTTCCATCGAGCACTGGTGGGCAGTGGTGGGAAATTTTACCAACAAGAAATATGCATTAGTGGGCGGTAGGTATAAAAAGGTTGACTACCCCTGAACTAGACAGATGAATGGTCTTAATTAAGAAGTACCTCAAGCAAGTGCTAGCATTAGGGTGTGGCCCTACCACTGGGTTTTGGTTTTGGCACAATCATCACTAGGTTATCCATGTTTATCCCACAGTTCCACTTGGAATAACAACAAATCACATGAAGTTTACAGGTGAAAGATGTGCTGATTCAGGACACCTGACAGCACAGGCACTTTGGTCTGGAAAGGTTTGGGAAGTGTCAATCAGTTTAACTTCAAGACGTCTTAAACGAAGTCAAAACAAAATCGAAAATTCTTTCTAGTAGCACCTTAGAGACCAACTGAGTTTGTTCCTGGTATGAGCTTTCGTGTGCATGCACACTTCTTCAGATACCATATCTGAAGAAGTGTGCATGCACACGAAAGCTCATACCAGGAACAAACTCAGTTGGTCTCTAAGGTGCTACTAGAAAGAATTTTCGATTTTGTTTTGACTATGGCAGACCAACACGGCTACCCACCTGTAACTTAAACGAAGTCATTGGGATTGAATGAGGAGAATGGCACAGGCCACCTTGAACTCCTTGGAGAAGAAGTAAATGCAGTAATAATTAGGAAGCAGACACAGCAGAGTGTAGGGGGGGGGGAAGAACCATGGAACTCGCTCCCGCATGAAGATGGACACCAGCTTGGGATGGCTTTAGATGAGGGCTGGACAAACTGAGGGAGGGGGAGGCGGAGGAAGCAGGGGCGGTGACTACCAAAGGGAAGGCGGTCCCTAAAAGTGCATAACCCCACCCCAACACTTTTTTGCATTTTTTTTACTTTAGTCAGCTTGTTTCTAATTAATTCGCACCCCGCCCTTTATTCTTAGCTCTCAGGGCGGTTTGCAATATAAAAACCCAAGATTTTCTTTTTTTAAAAACCACAAAACACATAACAAGAGCAAGAACAAACCAATAACCCCCACTTCCCCTCCCACAAACACATTTAAAAGCAGAGCTTTTTATTTCTTATTTTTAAATTATTTTTTCTTACGTTACTCTATTTTATGTTGTTGATTTTAGCTTAGTTGGAATTCATGCGGAAAGAGAATGTATAAGTTTATGGTAAAGTTACTTAAGAATATTTTGTCTTTGTATGTATATGTGCAAAGTTAATACTGTAATGATACCAATGAATTTCAATAAAGATTTTTTTGCTGGGGGTGGGGTGGGGGAATAAAACCAGAGCTGCCTTTCAGTCTTTTTGTGTTGTCCATTTTTAAATAAAACCTAGGCTCCAAGACTTTGGACACCTCATGAGAAGAGAAGACTCCCTGGAAAAGCCCCTGATGTTGGGAAAGATGGAGGGCACAAGGAGAAGGGGATGACGGAGGATGAGATGGTTGGACAGTGTTCTCACAGCTATTAAAATGAGTCTGACCAAACTGCAGGAGGCAGTGAAAGACAGGAGTGCCTGGCGTGCTCTGGTCCATAGGGTCACGAAGAGTCGGACACGACTAAAGGACAACAAGTTTTAATATACGCATTGCTTAAAATACTGCAAGTCATGCACAAGGCGTGGCTAATAACTATAATGCAATAATAATAATAATAATAATAATAATAATAATAATACAGTAATGGCAGCAGCCAGGAAGGCTATGCTGTGCTTCCACTATTGGAGTCAACGAAACTCCTCTGGGAATGGGAAGTGGAGACACAGCTGCTGCTGCTGCTCTCAGCCCCTGCCTTGGGGGGGGGGCTCCCCATTATTTTGGGGGTCCACCTGGCCGGCCACTGCATGGGCAGGGCTCGCTTCGCTGCCTGAGGGGGTCCCTCCGGCCTGTCCCTCCAGGCGGCCTCCCTCGCCCACCCCAGAGGGCGACGGGCCTCCCCCGCCCACCCCCGCCGCCATGGCAACCCCCGCGGCCCCGCCGCCTCACCTTCTGCCCCGGCAGCGACGCCCCACGCCACCCTGCGCCTGGCGATGACGTCGCTTCCGGAGACGAGCGTTCCCCCGCACCACGTGACCTTAGGGGGCGGGGAAAAAAACAACACACGACCACAGAACCGCGCAGAGACTGAGGCTTATAAGGAGGAGGAGGGGAAGGAGCCTCGTCTCTTTGCGCGGTGGGCGGGCTCTCCCGCCTCCGCCGCCAATCAGCGCGCGGGTGGTGGTGGAAAAGAAGGGCTCGGCCCTCTCTATGGTGGGAACCATAGAGTTTACGAGACGTACTGCATTATATATTTTTATGTATGAAGTGCGTATATCTATACGTATAGGTATGAACTATAAATATTTCTGGAACTATACACACAAATATCTATGAGAATTTTTTCATGTATGTATAATATATGTATATTGTGCGTTCATGAATATATATATATTTGAAATATATAAATGCAGATATAGATTTGTCTGAAATGAGCTATAAATCTATATAGAAATATGTATATATATGTAATATGTGTATGTGTATATGTGATATAGATAACTATGAAATATATAGATGCAGATATATAGTTGGGGTGTGTGGCTGTGAATGAAGTGTGTTTGTGTGCGCACAAAATCTAAGTGCATTGGCAGGTAAGCCATGACTCCAGAGTAGACCTATAGAACCTAGTAGACTTTGAGCCGCAGCCATGGCAAGCTCAGTGTTCTATTCATCTCAACATTCGTCTGCTCCAAGGAGGAGGAAGGTTTTGCTCAGGTGTTGATTTAGCAGGAGAAAAGCAATGACAAACCTAGACAGCATCTTAAAAAGCAAAGACATCACCTTGCCGACAAAGGTCCGTATAGTTAAAGCTATGGTTTTCCCAGTAGTAATGTATGGAAGTGAGAGCTGGACCATAAAGAAGGCTGATCGCCAAAGAATGGATGCTTTTGAATTATGGTGCTGGAGGAGACTCTTGTGAGTCCCATGGACTGCAAGAAGATCAAACCTATCCATTCTTAAGGAAATCAGCCCTGAGTGCTCACTAGAAGGACAGATCCTGAAGCTGAGGCTCCAAGACTTTGGCCACCTCATGAGAAGAGAAGACTCCCTGGAAAAGACCCTGATGTTGGGAAAGATGGAGGGCACAAGGAGAAGGGGACGACAGAGGACGAGATGGTTGGACAGTGTTCTCGAAGCTACCAACACGAGTTTGACCAAACTGCGGGAGGCAGTGGAAGACAGGAGTGCCTGGTGTGCTCTGGTTCATGGGGTCACAAAGAGTGTGGTTGTTCACGAAGAGTCGGACACAACTAAATGACTAAACAACAACAACAAAGACCAGCGCAAGAAGAAACTGCATGGCCATGGTATAAACTATTATTTGCATCACTGCTCTTTGAAATATCCGGTCATTTCTGTAGCCCCCCTCTCCCCATGCAAAGTGCTCTTAGAAGTGATTGTTTTTATGTCCATTACTTAAGTTACTTTTATTCTGCTTTTAAAAAGCAAAAGAAAAGAAAAGAAAAAAGAAATAAAAAAGAGGGGGGGAGCCAAATGTGGAGAAGACCAACTGCGGAAAAGAATGACAGCTTGGAGAAAGGATTGCAGTTTGGAGAAGACTTAAGGAGCAGGAATCCCCAGAGGCTCTAACATCTGTCAGGCATAACCTTTCCCCCAGTTTTGCTTGTTGTAAGGATCCCTAGCCTGAGTCTCTTGCATGTGTGAATATCCCCCATCCTTGGTTTGTGTGTGCATTGGGGTTAATCCTGCCAGGTGGAATAATTCCTTCACTCCAGCTTCTATTCCACTTTTTCAGGGTGGCTCTTCATTAGAGAGAAAACGGTCTTGATGTTGCATTTGGTTGGGAAACATCGTTTCAAGCCATTGTTTTTGGTCTGGTTTTTTTTAAAATCCTGGTATCCTTGTATTCGCTCATGCAAAGAAAAGATCCCACACTGAGTGTCTCAGGCCTGATCGATCAACTTTGGCAGATGCAGGAAGTGACACGCAGGCTTTGGAAGGTTAAATAGCAAAAGGTTTATTTGGTAACGCTCTGTCGGAATGCCACTTGACTCGCAAGGGCACATCAATGCCAGCATTTTCGTTTTAAACAGTTCTCTCAAAGTGAGGCTCCACTTTCCCAAATGCCCCTGCGAAGCCGGGACAACCACCCACCCACCCACCCACCAGCCTGGGGAAACCAAGGCTATGGAACACAGCATGTTCTGGTCAGGGCCTGCCTGTCAGAGCCAGCGTCACATGCCACTGGTTTGCCTGGGTGTTGAAAATGACTCAGGTGATGAAGAAAAACATGGGGGAGAAATATCCATTGTTCAAGGCACAGTCTGCCCACACCCCTCACTTCCCTAACTTTGCCTATGGTGGCCGCCATTTTCAAGGGTTGCCCAACTGAGTCACTAAGCAGAGATGAGTCGGAAGGCTTGGTGGTCTCTGTTTCAAAACACAGTATCATAGAATTGTAGAGTTGGAAGGGACCATTAGAGTCATCTAGTCCAACCCCCTGAAATGCAGGAATCTTGCCCAACATGAGGCTCGAACCCATGACCCTGAGATTAAGGGTCTCATGCTCTACCAACTGAGCTATCCCAGAGGTACCTCCAGAGACAGAGGCTGTAATTTTGGGGCTGGTGGTCCTTCAGTCTTGATTACCTATGTCAGCTTTCCCGAACTAAGTGCCCTCCAGACTCTAGCTCCCATCTTCTTCCCAAAGTCCAGGGATGGTGGGAGTTGCAATCCAAAACATCTGGAAGGCAATGAGGTTGAGGAATGCTGTACTTGAAGGGAGGCCAGCACTGTTTGTGTGAGTCTGGTCCTTAGAATGAAGACAACTCCCTCAGGATCAAGGCACCCAACTGAACTCAGAAGCTAGGAATCCAGATAACGACGTTTATTTATTGTGACGTGGGCACTGGACTGTCAAGGAACCATTTTGTTACCACCAATGTGGTGAACCTTTGGCCCTCCAGACATTGATGAACCACAACTCCCATCAGCCCCAGGAAGCAGAGCCAGTGACCAAGGGATGATGGGAGTTGTAGTGCAGTAACATGAGGAGGTTCCCCATACCTGAGTTCAGGAATGTTCTTGAAGGATTTCATCATTTTATTAAGGGGTGTCCTTGTGGGGCTTTCTCTTGCTTGCTGTTCTTTGATCCCTTGACTGGCTTGTCAGTACTTGAGAGTGTTACTGCCCTTTTAAGAGTTCTATGGAAGGGAGTTTTCCTTTTCTGGCATAGGTGAGCCTTTTCCCAGAAGAATGCTACATTCATGGAAGAAGTCACACCTAATGGCCTGGCTTCTTCCATGTCCATCGTAAAGGGACAACAACTCTCTCAAGTTCTGGGCCTATGCCACTTAGGATGGGATTTACACCCACCTCTCCATCTCTGTTCAGATTCCCTTCAACTGACACCAACTCCTGAGAAATCACTGAAAATCCACATGCAGGTTAGTCCTTTGGTAACTCAATTCATACACTAAATATTGGCCGATTATCAAGAGGAAGAAAGAACTGACTTGCTCACCTCCGGACAGATGGCATTGCTTTGAACCAGGATTTCATGTGACTTCAGGACTCAGCCAAAACCATTTTTTTCAGTGTCAGGGTTTGACCATGGGACATGTGAAGGAATGAGAAATGAGTGCTGAATGCTACAACCAACCTCTGCACACCTGAGTTTAAAGGGAATGGCTTCCGGGAGAGGCATGTACAGGTGCGCTTAAACCAAAAGAGGTTGCTTTAGAAATTCAGCACCATTTCTGACATGTTCATAATAAGTAGAACTTAAAAATGTATGGATCTTGATGAGTGCCAAGATGGCAAACATTGTGCCGAAACAATGACGACAACGATAATATTGTCACAATTGCTTGAGGGGCTGGGAACAAATTCTGGGGCTGATTTATATCTACCGGTAATTTCCCCAAAGGCCAGAAATCACAAGATAGTTTGAAGGCCAATGGCACGGGGAGTCTGTGTCTAGAAACTCAAAACGTTCAGGCTGAAGAAAGAATCCACTAAGATCAGAAGAAGAAGACAACGGGAGTCTGAGAAGCAGCTTTCTGTCCAGGAAGAGGTTGGCGATGGTCAAAGGGTCCCCCTCACTGAGCCCGTTTCTGGGACCGCAGCTTGTGCAGCCGCAGCTGGCGGAGGCGCAAGGCGAGGTCCTTGGGGACCTTGCCCCCTTTGGCCAGGATCTCCCTCAGCCGTTGCTTGGGTGTCTTTGTCAGGCGGAATTCGCACAGGGTGGGGTTGTCCTCATAAGAGACGCGGCAACTCCGGGTGACCGAGTGGTAGCCCTCGGCCGCAGCAGTGACCTCGTACTCGCCGGGGTTTAGCAGGCGCCAGTAGTCCCCGTCAAAAGCTAATGGGGTGAGAAGAAAAGGGGAGTTAAGGGGGATAAGGCGGTGGTTCCCAAATTTTTGGGACGACCCCAACCCCATTCCATAAACTCATCCCCAGTGTCCCCTGTGGGATGTAGCATCACTGAAGCAGTCAAGTTACAGGTGGGTAGCCGTGTTGGTCTGCCATAGTCAAAACAAAATAGAAAATTCTTTCCTGTAGCACCTTAGAGACCAACTGAGTTTGTTCTTGGTATGAGCTTTCGTGTGCATGCACACTTCTTCAGATACACCGAAACAGAAGTCACCAGATCCTTAAATATAGTGAGGGAGTGGGGAGGGGTATTACTCAGAAGGGTGGTGGGAATGGGTGATCAGCTGATAGGTGTGGAAAACCTGTTGACGACTCTTAACGACTGCAATTAGTCTTGCAGGGAAAGGCAAGGGGTGAGATGGCTAAAGATAGCTTTGTCATGTATAATGAGATAAGAATCCAATGTCTTTGTTCAGACCAGGTCTCTCCATGGTTTTAAATTTGGTGATTAGTTGCAATTCAGCCACTTCTCTTTCCAGTCTATTTCTGAAATTTCTTTGTATTAAGACAGCTACTTTGAGATCTTTTATAGAATGAAGCAGTCAAACACAACATTTCCTATTTGCCCAGAGTGGACACACAGGAAAATGTTGCTTCAGCCAGGAGGACTTCCTGTCACACCTGGTCTGGAGCATCCTCTCCCTATGTGTGACCGGGTAGATTGGCGCGACCCTGGCAGACCCTATAAAAGGGCCAGTCATGCAGCCATCTTCCTCTTGACTCTTTTGCTCCCATCTCTTCTTGATGCCTTTTGCTGTCTGCTGGCTCTCAGCCAGCAGCACATGGGCTCATCACTCATAGAGGATCAACCCACCACTTTTCTCTGTAACTGTAAGTACAAGCTAAAGCCTGCCTTCAGGACCATACTGTGAACTGAATGTAAATAAACCTTATAATTACTTTTAAAAAAGACTGTTGTGTCATTATTGCTTTTAAGAGGGAACTAAAGGGGATTTATGGGATGCTGGTGGCGCTGTGGATTAAACCACAGAGCCTAGGGCTTGCCGATAAGAAGGTCGACGGTTCGAATCCCCGTGACGGGATGAGCTCCCGTTGCTCGGTCCCAGCTCCTGCCCACCTAGCAGTTCAAAAGCGCATCAAAGTGCAAGTAGATAAATAGGTACCGCTTCAGCGGGAAGGTAAACGGCAACGCGAGATGAGCGCCGCAACTGCAGAGTTGGACATGACTGGACCTAATGGTCAAGGGTCCCTTTACCTTTACCTAAAGGGGATTTACCAGGAACAATCTAATCGGGACAAGCCAGACTGGATTGCTTTACTCAAATGATTCTCATTAATCCATCAACTAGCTTCCAACAATGTGCAAGGGAATGTTCTCTGCCACAAGCTCACTTCTGTGAGTGAGGAAGGATAATATTTAATCAGTATATCCTCTCCTACTATCCTCAACATTTCCACACTGGCCCAGGCATGACCAAAATCTGTTTTGGGGGCCTAGTCTGGTTGGTTTAATCTTGCCCCTGTAGCAATTTATTTCCTGTGGTAAAATCCTGAAAAAACCTCAACTCTTTCAACCTTTAAAAAGCTTAACAACTTTGGTTGGCCCTTTGGTTGGCTCTCACTTCCCTTCACTTCATCAAATCTGGCACTCCTTTGAAAAAGTTTGGACGCCACTGAGAAACATTATCCAGAATAGCAGTTTGCATGACCCACTAAGGAAGATAATAGCACAATAAAATTCAAAAGATTAACAATGAATTGCACATTTCCGCAAAATACTATTTCATTTGATTGATTCAACAAAATTATAGAATCATAGAATCCTAGAGTTGGAAGAGACCCCAAGGGCCATCCAGTCCAACCCCCTGCCAAGCAGGAAACACCACCAAAGCATTCCTGACAGACGGCTGTCAAGCCTCCGCTTAAAGACCTCCAAAGAAGGAGACTCCACCACACTCCTTGGCAGCAAATTCCACTGCCGAACAGTTCTCACTGTCAGGAAGTTCTTCCTAATGTTTAGGTGGAATCTTCTTTCTTGTACTGTAGTTTGAATCCATTGCCCCGTGTCCGCTTCTCTGGAGCAGCAGAAAACAACCTTTCTCCCTCCTCTATATGACATCCTTTGATATATTTGAACATGGCTATCATATCACCCCTTAACCTTCTCTTCTCCAGGCTAAACATACCCAGCTCCCTAAGCCGTTCCAGCATTTTCCTCTTTGGGAACCAGTGGCATAAAGTGCTTTGGGCCTTGGAACACCCTAAGGGAGTCCTCCTCTCAAACCTTGATATGCAACTAGGGCTGGAAGGAACATAGGAAGCCAACTCATAGAATCATTGAATTTTAGGGCTGGAAGAGACCCTAAGGGTCATCTAGCTGAACCCCCTGAACCAGACCCTTGCTCCATTCAGCTCAGTACTGTCTGCACCGACTGGCAGCAGCTCTCCAAGGTTTCAGGCCAAGGACATTTCCTGCCCTAACTGGAGATGCTGCTGAGGACTGAACCTTCTGAATGCCAAGCAGGTGTTCTACCACAGCTACACCCCTTCACCAAGGGATCCATCAGTTTTGGTCCTCTCATTTTCTCATCCCTCCCCCCTTCAGTTTTCCACATTTCTGCAGCGATCTGCAAATTTTTTAAATCGTGGAAATTCTTGCGCATTTCAGTGCAAATTTCTCCCGACAAGAGCATTTGTGTACGCAGTTTTGACTAACGTACCCCTTTTTGAAAGCAGTTTCTCGTAATGTTGTACATTTTTGTATGCTCGTTTCACTAATGTGCTCGTTTTTGTGCACACTTCCCCCTGGCACTAACATTTCCGCAAACATGCTTTGGTTGGAGAGGTTGCACGGCACATTTCAGCTACGTGGGGGTTTCAAAGGATGTTTCGGTCCTCGTGCTGTTTCAGAAAGTGTGATTTGGGTGGATCTGCCTTCGGATGTGAACTGTACCTGTCCTAATGTCATGGTTGATGCCATCCACCGAAATGATGGCGTCCGCGATGCCCTGCTCCGTGTCTTTGTCTCGGACAATGCCTTTGATGCCCCTTCGGGTCTGTAACGAGACACCTGGTTAGCACCACATCTAGCAGAAGGACCTGGCCTTTGAGACTGAGCAACCCATTTGCCCAGCAGCAAATTGCATAGAAAGAAAATAATGGGGCACCACCTGGTCCTGCCTTCCCCTGGTGGCGGGCGCCCTCTTCTTACCTGCTCCATGTAGACCAGCAAGGATTCCTTGTTGTTCTCCCATTCCCGGGGCAACTCCGACTCATGTGGGAACTTGTCACAGGACAATTCGATGGTGATCTCAAAGCAGTTGGTGTGAAGGTAACTGAAGTCATTCATACCTGCAGGTGGAAAGATTCAAGGCCAGAGGGTGTTTTTAGCTCGGAAAAGAGAAGACGGAGGAGATAGACCTTCAAATATCTCAAGGGTTGTCACATGGAAGAGGGAACAAGCCTGCTTTCTCCTGATCCGGAGGGTAGGACTCAGACCGGTGGCTTCAAGTTACAAGAAAGGAGATTGTGACTAAACATTAGGAAGAACTTTCTGACAGAAAGGAAGAACTTTCTGACAGAGGGCCTTCTTGGTAGTGGCGCCCACCCTGTGGAAAGCCCTCCCATCAGATGTTAAAGAAATAAACAACCACCTGATGTTTAGAAGACATCTGAAGGCAGCCCTGTTTAGGGAAGTTTTTAATGACTGATGTTTTAATGTATTTTTAATCTTTTGTTGGAAGCCGCCCAGAGTGACTGGGGAATGGGTGGGGTATGTATAAATAAATAAATAAATAAATAAATAAATAAATAATTGTAAGAGCTGTTCGATGGGGACGGTCTCCCTCGGGAGGTGGTGGACTCTCCTTCCATGGAGGTTTTTAAGCAGAAGTTGGATGGCCAACTGTCATGGATGATATAGCTGAGATTCCTGCATTGCAGGTGTCAGGAGGCACAGGATCCAACCCCCACGGCAGGTCGCCAGGAATGGATAAGACAAGGAAAAGTTCTTACCAACTGCTTTTTATTCAATATTCACAGAGAGAGGCTTGGCAATGCCGCCTCTTAGAATAAAGGCGTTGCTCCGAGTGAGTCTCCCCCCCCCTCCCTCTCTCATGTGTCATCGCTACGGGTGCTGAAAAGTGCCCTCTGCCTTTGAGCTCTTTGCTCTCCTACGTTCAAGGCCCGCCGGGTTCTGGGAGAGGGAGGGTCTGGAATGCTTTCTAAAGACACTGTGTCTGTCAGCTGCCTCCCCCCCCCCAGTGCTGCTGCTTCTTCCTTCTCCTCCTCTCCCATTATTGCCCAGCTTTCCCCCTCATCTGCCTCTGAGCTGTGACCTCCCTCAAACCCCCGTTGTAATTCTGAACTGTCTTCTCCTTCTCTGGAAGGGTCAGGCTGAGAAGGCGGTCTCCACCATTCCTCCTCCTCTGCCCAGTCCCTGACAGCAGGAGGATGTTCTAGATGACCCTTGAGGTCCCTTCCCACTCCACAATTCTATGATTCTAAGGGAACATAAACTGAAATATGGCACATTGGTGACCATGAACAATCCCATCCCACTGGGGACAGTGGGGTTCTGAGGTAACATGCAGGATTCCCCCCCCCCCAATGCACTCACTTCCAGGCACCGTGTGCCAGTTCGCCCCGTTGATGATGTTGCCTTCCCTCATGAAGTCATCGTAGTGGCAGAGGCGCCGGTCGTCGTCCACCATGGCCAAGTTGGAGGTGGCATAGACGGTGGCGAGCCACCGGAAGACGGCGTCGTCGGCTGTGGGCGTCAGCTCCTGGGCCTTCCAGTAGGTGCGCGTCATGTCGAAGGGGTAGGTGACCACCAACTCGCCTCCGTGCAGGTTGGCGCTGAGCATGAAAGGGTAGCGCTGCATCCAGTTGATGACCGCCCGAGTCTCTGGGGCCACCTGTTGCAGCAGAAACAGGGTTAGTACTACACTTGATCTTAGCCAAAGAGAGGTTGTTGTCCGTCCCCCGTCCCCCCACAGACTCCAAAGAATTCAGAATCCTTCTCTCTGGCAAGTCTTCCAGTGCTTCGTACAGTGGAACCTCGGCTGTCAAACTTAATCCGTTCCGGAAGACCATTCGACTTCTGAAAAGTTTGATAACTGAAAACTGAAAGTGGAAGCCTCAGTACAATAGGGAAACTCAAAATGGAAGCCGCGGCGGGCGTTCGGCTTCCAAAAATGTTTGAAAACCGGAGCAGTTAACTTCTGTGTTTTCGGCATTTGGGAGCTGAAACATTCCAAAACAGAGGCCTTCGGAACTGACGTTTTGATTTAAAAATTATATATATATGTTGAGTGTTTTTTCCTCAATTTGATCCTTTAACATGGCTTTGTATTCATTGTGGTATTTCATGCATTATGACTTGCAGTTATTTTTGTTGATCATCGTTTAGCAATGATTGTAATTGTTAAGAGTGGATTTCTGTTTACTACTTGCTGATGTTTTAAGAGTTAATCTCATTGTGTGTACTATTACATTCTAACAGATTATTGCGTATTACTTTTATTTGATATGTCGTTCCATTTTAAAGTTACGTTTTATTATGACTTTTCGTATTGGATCAGATTATTATAAGTTGTGTGTTCCTTGTTGTAGGTTTTGTTGCTGTAAAACGCCTTGTGCATAGTCATATGGAAAGGTGGCATGCAAATTTAAAGGGAAATGAATTGCTAGCTTGCTGTCTTCAAGTGCAGCGGAGGACCCTCGCCTTTCATCGAATGCGCTTAATTGAAGAAGGGAATGGCTTTGCACCTCAATATTCCCCAGAAGCTCTATTAGCTTGAACATAGTTACAGAAGAGGCACAATTGCCCTTCACTAATTCCACGGACTCCCTGGAAGACTCCCTGGAAAAGACCCTGATGTTGGGAAAGATGGAGGGCACAAGGAGAAGGGGACGACAGAAGATGAGAAGGTTGGATAGTGTTCTCGAAGCTACTAACATGAGTTTGGCCAAACTACGGGAGGCAGTGGAGGATAGGCGTGCCTGGCGTGCTCTGGTCCATGGAGTCACGAAGAGTCGGAAACGACTGAACGACTGAACAACAACAATTCCACACATGGACTGCAAGAAGATCAAACCGATCCATTCTGAAGGAAATCAGCCCTGAGTGCTCACTGGAAGGACAGATCCTGAAGTTGAGGCTCCAGTACTTTGGCCACCTCATGAGAAGAGAAGACTCCCTGGAAAAGACCCTGATGTTGGGAAAGATGGAGGGCACAAGGAGAAGGGGATGACAGAGGATGAGATGGTTGGACAGTGTTCTCAAAGCTATTAAAATGAGTCTGACCAAACTGCGGGAGGCAGTGGAAGACAGGAGTGCCTGGCGTGCTCTGGTCCATGGGGCCACGAAGAGTCGGACACGACTAAACGACTAAACAACAACAATTCCACATAGATCAGAGGCAGAGACGGTGCAAAATTTGTCTGTTTAATTGGCTGAAAGATTGACTGTATGTGTGGTCTGCTTCTGTTTACTGTCCTGATTAAAGGTTTGTTTAACTTGTACAGTTAACCTGACCGGCATGTAAAGATGTCGTGACACTAGCATAGTTGACATGTGATAGACAACATGGCAGCATAGCTGTCAACTTTTCCCCTTTTTTAAAGGGGAATTCCCTTATTCCGAATAGGATTCCTCGCAAGAAAAGTGAAAAGCTGACCGCTATGCATGGCAGTAATTATTTAATGAATATGGTGTATTCATGTGCCTTGGTTGAATATTTGCTGTCTGTAAGAAGGTATAAAAGCTGAAAAGATCATTATAGTTACCCTCACTTTACGAGATGGTCCTTTACTGCCGTAAAGTCAAGAAAGAAGGGGGTCGTCTTGCTTGAATATGGGTTGTGTTTTTATTTAATAAATTCCCTAACTGGGAACGGATGGAGAGAGTGACAGGTCACTCCCTGGACACCATTATTGGAGTGAGGTTTAACTACCAGCCCAGCTGGCTTCTGGGTGTGCCTTGGGAGAAGGTGCCACCTTGCCCTTCACCTCTGGCAGCGAAATCTCTTGAGCCGGCCCTGAAAGTGGACAGGCAGGACATCACTGCTGCCACTGAATGCTTGGAGGAGGCAGGCAGGCAGATGTGGGGCAGATGGGAGCCGTGCTAGCCTTAAATACGACGCCAACCAGGACTCATCTGCCCATACCCGAGGGTCAGAGGGATGGGGGCAGATCCGTGATGAGGCTCACCGTGGCATTGGGGAAAGTGTAATACTCTGGGATGGGGATGTAGTGGTTGGGGAACTTGTGTGGCACCATCTCGTTGTCCTCTGCATCCCACAGGGCCGTGTTGAGGTCAGCAAAGTTGTGGTTGAGGTCGAAGCCTTCGTATGTCCACCGGCCCATCGCCCAGCCAGAGAGCTCAGAGCCCTGCGCAGGAAGGAAGGGAAGAACGTCAGGGCATGGCTTTGCGTGATAACCCCTTCCTGCCTTTTATACTCGGCTTCTAGGAACACGTGTGGCGCTGTGGTCTAGACCACCGAGCCTCCTGGGCTTGCCGATCAGAAGGCCGGCGGTTCGAATCCCTGTGACGGGGTGAGCTCCCGTTGCTCTGTCCCAGCTCCTGCCAACCTAGCAGTTCGAAAGCACACCAGTGCAAGTAGATAAATAGGCACCGCTGCGGCGGGAAGGTAAACGGCGTTTCCGTGCGCTCTGGTTTCCATCACGGTGTCCCGTTGAGCCAGAAACGGTTTAGTCCTGCTGGCCACATGACCCGGAAAGCTGTCTGTAGACCAATGCCGGCTCCCTCGGCCTGAAAGTGAGATGAACGCCGCAACCCCATAGTTGCCTTTGACTGGACTTCACTGTCCAGGGGACCTCTACCTTTACCTTTTTACTCTGCTTCTCCTTGGATTGGATTTGGATTTGATATCCCGCTTTATCACTACCCGAAGGAGTCTCAAAGCGGCTAACATTCTCCTTTCCCTTCCTCCCCCACAACAAACACTCTGTAAGGTGAGTGGGGCTGAGAGACTTCAGAGAAGTGTGACTAGCCCAAGGTCACCCAGCAGCTGCATGTGGAGGAGTGGAGACACGAACCCGGTTCCCCGGATTACGAGTTTACCACTCTTAACCGCTACACCACACTGGCTCTCTTCTGATTCTGCCCCCTGGCTCAAACTAAGGCTGCCTTTATGAATAATAGGAATGTTGCAAGGTTGTTTCTGACGCAGCATCACTTACGTACTTATTTTATTAACTCTGAGCCCAACCGATGATGTGCAACAGCCTTGAACAGAGTGGAGCCACCCACCCGTCAGCCACCGCACAGGCCTTGCAAAGTGCTCCGCAAGACAGCCAGGGCAGCATTCCGTTAAAGTCTTACTCAGAGTAGACCCATTGAAATGAAGGGATCGAAGCTAGCCGTTGATCTCGGTGGGTCTTCCCCGAGTATGCCTAACGTTGAACGCAACACACAGTGTTTTGCAAGGGGGTTCTCGAATCGATTCAAATCGCGAGAAAGGAGACTGCAGCCAAATCGCTTTCTGGCGGTAGGAACTGTTTGATGGCGGAAGAGACACCCTCGGAAGGTTGTGGTCTCTCCTTTGTTGGAGGTCTCTAAGCAGAGGTTGGATGGCCATCTCTAAGGGGTTTTCATAATTGAGATTTCTGCGTTGCATGGCCTCGGGGTCCCTTTCCAATTCTACCGATTCTAGAATTGCCAGCTGATCGTTGGGTCTTCCGAAGCCCCTTTCAAAGCACTATCCTGCACAGAGCTTTGCAGGCCCTGCCAGTTAGTGGTGCCTGCAAACCTCCTTCCGTCTTAGCCTGCTGCGCACCTGATGCCCTTGGAGCTCCAGCGGAGAGACCCAGAGGTCAAGCTCACTGACAGAGGCACATCTACCATTCATGCCACGCCCATAGGTTGACCATAGCGTTTTCTTGTGCTCTCCCGCCACAATCCCTGCCCCAGTGCCTC
This sequence comes from Lacerta agilis, assembly GCF_009819535.1. Taxonomy (NCBI): domain Eukaryota; kingdom Metazoa; phylum Chordata; class Lepidosauria; order Squamata; family Lacertidae; genus Lacerta; species Lacerta agilis. The sequence continues at coordinate 70,476,076 of NC_046320.1, forward strand.
TGTTCCACCCACCAGTTTGTAGGCCGTCTCGTAGCCATCCGGGTTCATGGAGGGCAGCAGGTGGATCCGGGTCTCGGTGACCAGGCGTACGATGCGAGGGTTGCCCTGCTTGTACTCGTGGCAGAGGTATTCCATCAGGTTGAGCAGCAGCTCCCGGCCCAGAGCCTCGTTGCCGTGCATGCCCGCAACGTAGCGGAACTCGGGCTCCCCTGCAGAAGGGCGCAAGAGAGCATGTCAAGAAGGCTTTCCAGAAGGGTATATTGAAATCAGAAGAGAGCGGGTCGTGATGGCTTTCCAGGAGGGCATACTGAGTCGAGAAGAGCATCCCCCGCCCCCTAGATTTTATTAAAGTTTGGAAAAGGATATTGAAAAGGTTGGGATCGAGGGGTGCATGGCCGTTGCGTCCTCCTCATGATACCCTGCCACCATGGGCTGGAAGTGCGCCCTGAGGAGGTATATGGGCAATCTATCTGGAAGATATTTGTATTTTGAGGTGTTAGTGATTTGGCATGGTTATCCTTCCTTTTCCCTATCTTTTATTAAGCTCTTTGACGCTGTGGGTTAAACAACAGAGCCTAGGGCTTGCCGATCAGAAGGTCGGCGGTTCGAATCCCTGCGATGGGGTGAGCTTCCGTTGCTCGGTCCCTGCTCCTGCCAACCTAGCAGTTCGAAAGCACGTCAAAGTGCAAGTAGATAAATAGGGACCGCTCTGGCGGGAAGGTAAACGACGTTTCCATGCGCTGCTCTGGTTTGCCAGAAGTGGCTTAGTCATGCTGGCCACATGACCCGGAAGCTGTACGTCGGCTCCCTCAGCCAGTAACACAAGATGAGCGCCGCAACCCCAGAGTTGGACACCACTGGACCTAATGGTCAGGGGTCCCTTTACCTTTACCTTGACAACACCAGAACAGCCTCTAATGCAGGCAGCCCCAAACTTTGGCTCTCCAGATGTTTTGGACTACAATTACCATCATCCCTGACCACTGGTCCTGTTAGTTGGGGATCATGGGAGTTGTAGGCCAAAACATCTGGAGGGCTGCAGTTTGGGGATGCCTGCTCTAATGTCCTAATCTGTTGGAAGGAAGTGATAATGATTAGTACCTTCTTTGATGTTGGACATTGTTTTGAGAAAGTGAGGCTTTGGGAAAAGGTGGTTAATGAATAATCTGCACGTAGCTAGTGATCTGCAAGCCACACAGGTTAGCTATCTATTGGATGGTTGTAGGAAGAAGAAGAAGAAGAAGAAGAAGAAGAAGAAGAAGAAGAAGAAGAAGAAGAAGAAGAAGAAGAAGAAGAGTTTGGATTTGATATCCTGCTTTATCACTACCCAAAGGAGTCTCCAAGTGGCTAACATTCTCCTTTCCCTTCCTCTGTGAGGTGAGTGGGGCTGAGAGACTTCAGAGAAGTGTGACTAGCCCAAGGTCACCCAGCAGCTGCATGTGGAGGAGCGGAGACGCGAACCCGGTTCCCCAGATTATGAGCCTACCGCTCTTAACCACTACACCACCCTGGCAGAGTGTTAGAGAGAAGCTCGTGCACGGACTGATAGTTGTGAGGCCGTGCAAACTGAGGCTACTTTCACCACCTTGAGGGCTTCCAAGTGGCAGATTGAGGTGCTTTCTTGGTATCTATCTATTGCTTGCTGTTTAGAATGAAATCTTTAATCTTCCCACTCACTTGTGTTTTGTATTACTTCTGAATCTCATCTTAAAAGAATCACCTTGCATTTGGCAAGACAGGAGGACACCGCAGGGATGCAAACTTCAAATCAGTCCGTTCGGGAAAGTAGTTCTGAAAAAATCTGACTAATTTTTTTTATGCATGCAATGACAGCAGCTAGAACTTTGTGTGCACAGAAGTGGAAAGAAGGATTGGCAACAAAGGAGGAATGGCTTTTGAAACTGATGGACTATGATGGAATGGTGAAATTAACTGCCAAATTAAGAGGACAAAGTGTTTAAGGAGGAATGGGGATCATCGATGGATTATCTTCCAAAGCCCGTACATGAAGTTGCAGTCAGGATTTGAAATATGAGCAGTGGGTTACTGCAAGAACAAATGACAGTGAGGTTTAGATAAGCAAAACAGCTGTATTGTTGTTGTTGTTCAGTCGTTCAGTCGTGTCCGACTCTTCGTGACTCCATGGACCAGAGCACGCCAGGCACGCCTATCCTTCACTGCCTCTCACAGTTTGGCCAAACTCATGCCAGTCGCTTCGAGAACACTGTCCAACCATCTCATCCTCTGTCGTCCCCTTCTCCTTGTGCCCTCCATCTTTCCCAACATCAGGGTCTTTTCCAGGGAGTCTTCTCTTCTCATGAGGTGGCCAAAGTACTGGAGCCTCAACTTCAGGATCTGTCCTTCTAGTGAGCACTCAGGGCTGATTTCTTTGAGAATGGATAGGTTTGATCTTCTTGCAGTCCATGGGACTCAAGAGTCTCCTCCAGCACCATAATTCAAAAGCATCAATTCTTCGGCGATCAGCCTTCTTTATGGTCCAGCTCTCACTTCCGTACATTACTACTGGGAAAACCATAGCTTTAACTATACGGACCTTTGTCGGCAAGGTGATGTCTTTGCTTTTTAAGATGCTGTCTAGGTTTGTCATTTCTTTTCTCCCAAGAAGCAGGCGTCTTCTAATTTCGTGACTGCTGTCACCATCTGCAGTGATCATGGAACCCAAGAAAGTGAAATCTCTCACTGCCTCCATTTCTTCCCCTTCTATTTGCCAGGAGGTGATGGGACCAGTGGCCATGACCTTAGTTTTTTTGATGTTGAGCTTCAGACCATATTTTGCGCTGTATTGTAAGACAGCTCATAAAAAGAAATAAAAAACAAACATCTGGAAAGGAGGGGTGGGAAGTCAAGAATAAATTTATGTTGGGAACAAATGTTTATTTCGATAAATGTTTTGGAATATTTTTTGGAGATTTAATAAAAACGATATTTTTAAAAATCAGCCGGACCGGACTGATTTGAAGGGTGTATGCCTGTTGTGTCCTCCTCATGCTACCCAGCCGGTGCCCCTCCGATAAATGTGCCCGGGGCCATCGCCGCAGCAGCACCCCAAGCTACGCCCCTGCCTTAAAGTAGCAGACAAGTCAGATAAGAGTGGCAGGGTGCTTGCAAAGGCTTGTCCGAACACAGAGTCGCTCCAAGCACGGATGAAATTGGCACAGATTAGGCTCAGCTTCCCTCACCGACTTCATGCTGTCCGGGGTTGTCGGAAATCTCCATGACGTACATTTTCAGTCCCAGGTAGCTCTTCCCGATGCTGTATACTCGGGTGATGTTGGGGCAGGCGTCGTTCACCTGCTTCATCAGCTGCGCGGGGGGAAATTTCACATGTCACTCTCTCAATTCTGGTCGCCATCATCAAGGCCAGCCCAAGACATTTTGCTGCCTGAGGCAAAGGGCGAAATGGCGCCCACAATGGCCCACACCCAATTCCACATACTGTAATGGATCGCAATAGCGATGGATTTAGGACGGTGCAGGAAATTACCCCTCATTGGGCACCAATCCGTGGGGTTGCATAATGATAATAATAATAATAATAATAATAATAATAATAATAATAATAATGATAATAATAATAATAATACCTTTATACGGGTACCTACTCAAAGTTATTCCCCTGTTCAGACAGGTGATTGGGTTGCAGCTTACAGATCAAGTACCTGGGAAACCCCACACATTGTGCATTGCAAGCTTTTCACAGCCCTAGAGATGTTTCCTTCTCTGCACCTTGCAAAGTGGAAAAGGCAACGCACCTTCCTCATGTCCTTGTAGTTGTGGTGCCTGAAGTCCAATTTATCGCTGGTCACAGGTCCCGCGTCCCATGAGTAGATGTTGTTGGGGTCTGGAAAGACACGAGAGAGGAGGACGGCAAAGCTTTGGGTAAAACATACAGGTATCACTGTCTGCCAAGCTTTTTTGGCAACAGGGCGGGGGGCAACTAGAGCGGTTGGTTGGTTGGTTGGATGGGAGGAAAGGAAGCACTTTTTGGTAAAGCAATCAACCGTGAGATGTCGGCCCCAACCAACCAATGCATTCATATGGAGGTCCCAGGACATGAGGGTGGGCAGAGATTGGTTGCCTTCGCATTTCGAGGTGATCCTCACTTGCGTTTCATAGAATCATAGAATCATAGAGTTGGAAGAGACCACAAGGGCCATCCAGTTCGACCCCCTGCCAAGCAGGAAACACCATCAAAGCATTCCTGACAGGTGGCTGTCAAGCCTCCGCTTAAAGACCTCCAAAGAAGGAGACTCCACCACACTCCTTGGCAGCAAATCCCACTGTCAGGAAGTTCTTCCTAATGTTTAGGTGGAATCTTCTTTCTTGTAGTTTGAATCCATTGCCCCGTGTCCGCTTCTCTGGAGCAGCAGAAAACAACCTTTCCCCCTCCTCCATATGACATCCTTTTATATATTTGAACATGGCTATCCTATGACCCCTTAACCTTCTCTTCTCCAGGCTAAACATACCCAGCTCCCTAAGCCGTTCCTCATAAGGCATCGTTTCCAGGCCTTTGACCATTTTGGTTGCCCTCCTCTGGACACGTTCCAGCTTGTCAGTATCCTTCTTGAACTGTGGTGCCCAGAACTGGACACAGTATTCCAGGTGAGGTCTGACCAGAGCGGAATACAGTGGTACTATTACTTCCCTTGATCTAGACGCTATACTCCTATTGATGCAGACCAGAAATGCATTGGCTTTTTTAGCTGCTGCATCACACTGTTTCCTAAACAAATATGCAAAGCAATCAACAAGCTATCTTTCTGCAACCTCTGTTCACTCCTCTTGCTCCTGGCACCATAAGGATGCAAGAAGAGGCTGCTGGATCAGGCCAACATCCCATCCAGTCCAGCATCCTGTTTTCACAGTGGCCAACCAGATGCTTGTGGGAAACCCCTAAGCAGGATTCGAACGCTGCTGCCTCCAAGTGCAGAGGCTACCAGCCTTCGATAGCCCTCTCCTCCGTGAATTTCTCTACTTCTCTTTTAGAGCCATCTAATCCAGAATGTGGCAGCTAGACTGGTGACTGGGAGCGGCCGCCGAGACCACATAACACCGGTCCTGAAAGACCTACATTGGCTCCCAGTACATTTCCGAGCACAATTCAAAGTGTTGGTGCTGACCTTTAAAGCCCTAAATGGCCCAGTATACCTGAAGGAGCGTCTCCACTCTCATCGTTCAGCCTGGACACTGAGGTCCAGCTCCGAGGGCCTTCTGACGGTTCCCTCACTGCAAGAAGTGAGGTTACAGAGGGCCTTCTCGGTGGTGGCACCTGCCCTGTGGAACGCCCTCCCATCACATGTCAAGGAAATAAACAACTATCTGACTTTTAGAAGACACCTGAAGGCAGCCCTGTTTAGGGAAGTTTTTAATGTTTCATGTTTTATTGTGCTTTTAATTCTGTTGGGAGCCGCCCAGAGTGGCTGGGGAAACCTAGCCGGATGGGTGCGTGGGGTATATATTATTATTATTATTATTATTATTATTAGCCGTAGTTTAACTCTTATCTGCCCTGAATCCTCCAACATTCATTGGATGCCCATGAGTTCTAGCATTATAAAAACATTTCTCTAACCGCATTCCACATGCCATGCATAATTTTTGAAACCTCTACCATGTTGCCTCTCACTCATCAAATCCCCAAACACTGCAATGTTTCCTCATTAGAGAGTCCCACCACCCCCTTTCCTGGTGGTCCTTTCCTGAACTTCCCCCAACTCTATAGTACCCGTTTTGACGCGAGGCAACCAGAACTGTAGACAGTATTCCAAATGCAGTCACACCATAGATTCGTCTGGGCCCGGAGGGAGAGGGCAAGCAGATGGCCAACACAGGCATCAGCAGAAAACTGGTGGGCCCCAGACATGGGCCTTTTGTCCAAAGAGTCTCCCAACCCTGGAGCCAGGAATGCCCACAAGATTCGAACCCAGGGCCCTCACCTGGCACTACGCAACCCAGGACCTCCAGCCTCAGACAGATGGTCCCATTCTCAAACCACGTTTGGGGGTTGATGCGGATGTATCGGGCCACCACTGAAGTGGGGAAGAGGCCGAGGACCGGCGTCTCGGGGTCCTTGTTTCCGGCGAAGACCTGGAGCGGGTGACAGAGAGGGAGTCATTTTGAGGCTAGCCATCCAGCAAAACAGAATCATAGCACTGTAGAGCTGGAAGGGATCCTGAGGGTCATTTAGTCCAACCCCCCGCAATGCAGGAATCTCAAGCATCCCTGACAGATGGCCGCCCAACCTCTGCTTAAAGAAGGAGAGTCCACAACCTCTCATGGGACTCTGCTCCACTGTTGAACAGCTCTTGCTGTCAGAAAGTTCTGCCTGACGTTTAGTTGGAATCTCCTTCCTTGTAACTTGAAGCCATGGGTTCAAGTCCTACCCTCCAGAGCAGGAGAAAACAAGCTTGCTCCATCTTCCATGTGACAGCCCTTGAGATATTTGAAGATATCTCCTCTGAGTCTCTTCTTTCCCAGGCTAAACATCTCCAGCTCCTTCAACCGTTCCTCATAAGGCCTGGTTTCCAGACCCTTGATCATCTTGGTTGCCCTCCTCTGTAGACATTCCAGCTTGTCAATATCCTTCTTAAATTGTGGTGCCCAGAACTGGACACAGTATTCCAGGTGAGGTCTGACCAGAGTGGAATACAGTGGTACTATTACTTCCCTTGATCTAGATGCTATGCTCCTATTGATGCAGCCCAGAATTGCATTGGCTTTTTTCGTTGCTGCATCACATCGTGGACTCATGTTAAGCCTGCGGTCCGACTCAGACCCCTAGAAATAAAGCAATGAGTCTAGTTCTCTGGAACAGCTTTGTAGTTCGACACAGCTGGAGGGCACCAGGTCAGTGAAAGCAGCAATGCATGATTGTGTCTTGAACCCGGGACCTTGTGCATGCAAGGGGAGGTGCTCCTGCATATTCCCAGGGCTTCAGCCAGGAGTCCCTGTAATTCAGCATTCCCTACACTGACTGGCAGCAGCTCTCCAAGATTTCGGACAGGACTCTCTCTGCCGAAGATGCCAGCGGGGAATGAATTTGAGATGTTCTGCATGCCAAGCAGGTGTTCTGCCGCTGAGCTACAGCTCCTTCCCTAAAGGCAGGCAGTGAGGCCCCTGGTTTCCTTTGGCAAGGGGGCACAGAGGCCCTTGATTTCCCTTTGGTTGGCTTGGCACACCCTCCAGGCACAAGACCCAGCTTTGGATCTCTGCTGCTGCCCTGGTGCCAAGACCCAGCTCAGTCAAACTATTGTTCATTTGCTTATTAAGGAAGGAGGGTAGCTCTTAATGCTGAAAAGGCCACATGGAACACTTCAGGTTATGTGTACACGGTGATGTGCGTGTTGCCAGCCTTGCAGAAGTAGTGCCAGAATTTTGGACAGGGTAAGGGATTCTGAGGATCGCAGCTCCCATTGCAATTACAAGAAGGAGTTTCTATCCCTTATGACTTCCAAGGAAAGTTTGACAGAGTTCAGGCAGTGCCCTAAGGGCATCTTGGTTAGAAGGAAAAGCCACATATCATAGAACAGTAGAACTGGGAGCAACCATGAGGGTCATCTAGTCCAACCCCCTGCAATGCAGGACTCTTTTGTCCAACTTGGGGCTCGAACCCATGACTCTAAGAGCCTCATGCTGTACTATTAAAACAACACACAAGAACTAAGACAGTAAGCAAGCAGATCCTTAACTCAGAGCCCCACCAATTTAATCAACCAAAGCTTTTGAGTTGATTAACCCACTGATTCAGACTCATAGCTTTTCTGGCTTGGGAGCAGCGTTTCTCTCCACCCCCACCCCCCAAATCATTTTTATTAAAAATTTTCACTTTGACAAACCAATCAAATCAGACACCAGAGAAACTGGCATCGTAAGTCCAGCCAATCGAAGAGCCCAGCACCCCAATTTTAGCCAATCAGAAACCCCAGCACCCCAAGTACAGCCAATCAGAGACTCCAGCACCCCAATTCCAGCAAATCAGAGACCCCAGCAACCCATGTCCAGCCAATCAGAGACCGCAGCACCCCAAGTCCAGCCAATCGGAGACCTCAGCACCCCAAGTACAGCCAATCAGAGACCCCAGCAACCCAAGTCCAGCCAAGCAGAGACCTCAGCACCCCAAGTACAGCCAATCAGAGACCCCAGCACCCCAAGTACAGCCAATCAGAGACCCCAGCACCCCAAGTCCAGCCAATCAGAGACCCCAGCAACCCAATTCCAGCTAATCAGAGACCCCAGCACCCCAAGTCCAGCCAATCAGAGACCCCAGCACCCCAAGTCCAGCCAATTAGAGAGCCTGGTATCACCAAGTCCAGGCAATCAGAGAGAGCTAGGGATCCTAGGTCCAGGCAATCAGAGAGCCTGGCATCTCATCCAGCACCCCTGAGGACCCGCATGGACTCACCATCTCCTCACTCCCATTCATGCACGGCTGCCAGCTGTGAGTGTCGTTGCTGAACTGGATCTTATACGATGTCACCCAGTCATATCTGGTGGAAGAAAAACAGACTGAACAGGGGAATGCGCAAAGGTGAATTAATTGGGGGCGGGCAAACCTAATGAACCTCTCAGAATCCTTTTCGGCCCAAGGTCCACATTCGCTCACAGGGAAACATCCTGGGACTTACGTCCAAATGGAGTTCAGGCCTTGTGTGATGACCCCGGTGAAACGGGTCGGCTGCCGTGCATCCACCTCCAGCCATTGGTTCTTGTTGTCGTGTCCAGCACACCAGCCGCCGTCGTAGAAATCGCCATCGTTGATGCCGGACTAGAGCAGAGGAAAGCAGAGAGGAGTTGGGGTTTTGGCTGAGGATGCAGGACGCAATCAAAGGATTCTTTTGCCGAGAGCAGAGACTGGGTTCCGGTAGCTGCATCGACAGGGAGGGTGTTATGTGTGACTGGGGCCAGCCAAACAATTGCAACAACACATTTAGTGGCACCACTGGAACTGAGAAGTGCACTCCGGGTTCCTCTGCAATCTTCCAAGCAATGTTACAAATGCACACAGTCTGTGTTGCATGCCAGGGGTGCTCTAGACTGGTGCAATATTCCTGGAATTCCTGTCTCAGATGGTAGGAAACTAGCTTATCCTTAGTCAGGCCACGGTCCATCTGGCTTGGCATCATCTACGGCAGTGGTCCCCAAACTTTCTGGGGCCACCGCCCCCTTGGTTCCGCAAACTCATCCGCAGTGCCCCCTTACCCTATAAAAAGCATTATTCAAAATCGCAGTATGCACGACCCACTAAGGAAAATAACACCAGGAGTCCGTGGGAAGCTCGGAAGCAGGACCCAAAACGGTGGCATAGCGTTGGTTGCTGGCACCCGGGCTGGGTGCACATGCACCGGGCAGGGAGGGGCACCAGTCCACCCCTCTCTGCCAATGTGGCCCCACCCCCACGGGAGCAAAGCAGGGCCATGCTGAGCCTCCTGCCTGCCTGCACATGAGGGAGCCCGGCTGGCTGACACGGCCCTTGGTGGGTGAGGAGGAGCACCCGGTTTGTGCCCGCTCAAAAATTGTGCGCCTGGGGCCATGCTACACCTCTGGCCCAAACACGGGAACAACTCTGCCCTCCTGCAGAGTCCAGCAATTAGTGATGTCACAAGCCAGAGTCCTGCACCCAGCCCAACCTGCGCTCCTCCCAACTGCTCCTCCTGTTGGTGGATGAGGGCACTGCAAGCTGTGTGTGTTTGTTTACCTGTATGTTGAGTCGCCCACGATGGGGTCCGAGGCCCATTCGCTTGTAGCTGGAAGCCCGGAGCTGGAAGTCCTTCACCCTCAGAGACTCGAGGCCCAGAGGGGGGCATTCTGGTTAGAAATGGGAGAAGAAGAGGAGGAAGACAGTGGGATGGGAGACAAGAGAAAGAAAGGGGAAAAAATCAACAAAATTCTTGAGATATGAGGATTTCCCCACCGGTGATCTCCCTTTGCTGGTGCCTTCTAGATGCCAAACGTATCTTGGGAACTGTGCTAGGAATGGTAACTGTGTGAAGGGTTCTCCACAGTTTCCAGGATTCTTTGCGGGGGGGGGGGGATTGATATAAATGTTTGGTGTGTCGTCATCTTCTTTGGCGATTGCTCATAGCTGAGTAAGATTGTCTTCCATAAACATGGTCTTAACAGTGAGTCCGTAAGTGACTTTGGAGGCCAATTCTGGATCCACACGTCCTTCCACATTGGGGGCACAGGTTTCCGGGCAGGAGTTGATCACGGTGAGGGTTTGCCAAGCGTGCCTTCCTCTTAGCGCGTTTCTCCCTTTCGCCTTCAAAACCCACGACACCTTTGGGAAAGGCTGTTCTCCAGTTGGAGCGCTTGCAGGCCAGTGTCTGCAACTGGTACATAGCATGTCTCTCCACGGGGGAGAGAAATAAATTGAATTCCAAGCCCATGTGAAAGAAATTGAGCGGAGGGGTTTTTGCTCCTGCCTGTCTCTGTGTGAGCCTGCAATTGTAAGGGGCCGCTGAAACCGCACCGCTGTTTCTTCTACGAGTCTCTTGGATGACTCAAAAGCACCAGAGCACAGCCTAGGCTTAAGCCGATGAGAAGTTTGACCGCACTCTTTGAAAGTGGGTCTCCCCCCTCCTTGTGCTTCCCAACAGCTGCCAGGAGATTATTGTGGAGAACAAGCAGACTGAGGCAATCAAGAGGCACATTGGGGGCCAGGACTTGGTGTGTGTGTGTATGGATGCGTTATAGGAAAAAAAAACCCCTCTCCTTTTCCCTTATGGGTCATCCAAGAGACCGTATAGAGCCCTTAAGTGGGTTCTCTGTCTGTAGGAGAAAATAACAGAGGCCAACCAGACAGGGGCGTAGCAAGGGGGGGGCGTAGGGGGTGGTCCAACCCAGGTTCCATAATGGAGGGGGTGTCAAATTATCAAGCAACAATTACTGTCCTACTAGGGCGGTTCATAAAAAAACTTTTTTTAAAAATGCCTGCTCCGAAGGTCTTATCTTACTATACTAGGGGTTATAGAGCTATATATGAAATTTCATGCATATCGGTTAATATCTTGACCCTCCTCCACCAAATAGCTATTCACTTGGCTGTTTTCCTATGTCATGAAGGCTGAAATTTCAGTTCAGTGGAGCACTTACTGTTCCCAACCCTAACCCTGTGGAAAGCCATCTAATTAGACTTTAATTTGATTTTGAGATGTTTTTAGGAGGTAATTTAATTATTGTTTGATTTTATACCAATGTTATGTATCTGATGTTAGCCACCCTGAGCTTGACTTCGGCCAGGGAGGGAGGGATATAAATAAAAGTTTATTATTATTATTATTATTATTATTATTATTATTATTATTAGTTATTATTCCTTTGTAAGAAAATATGTAATAACGTAAAACCATTTTTCGGGGGGGGGGGGATCAATGGGGGGTGTTGACAAGAAATTTTTCGCATCGGGTACCACCTGACCTTCCTACGCCTTGGGTGTGTGTGTGTGTGACAAATATTTTTTTTGCCCCTGGGTACCAATTTACCTTGCTACGCCCCTGCAACCAGAGAATAAAAAGGTAAAGGTAAAGGGACCCCTGACCATTAGGTCCAGTCGCGGACGACTCTGGGGTTGTGGTGCTCATCTCGCATTACTGGCCGAGGGAGCCGGCGTACAGCTTCCGGGTCATGTGGCCAGCATGACTAAGCCACTTCTGGCGAACCAGAGCAGCGCACGGAAACGCCGTTTACCTTCCCACCAGAGAGGTACCTATTTATCTACTTGCACTTTGACGTACTTTTGAACTGCTAGGTTGGCAGGAGCAGGGACCGAGCAATGGGAGCTCACCCCATCACGGGGATTTGAACCGCCAACCTTCTGATTGACAATCCCTAGGCTCTGTGGTTTAACCCACTGCGCCACCCACGTCCCTAACCAGAGAATATTGAGAAGCAAAGCAACTAGTACTGTAAGCCTTATCTTTATTAAACTATTGCAACAGGGTCCCCTGTTCACCTCACTCAGGGAGGGAGGAGAGGAATCCCAAGCAATGGGGTGTGCAAGCCCTTATATAGACTTTTGAAATTGCCCACCCTGTAGTCCACCCCCCCAAAAACCCCCATCATACATACATCACAGAAGGAGGCGGTTTACGGCAGAAATCCTGTCTGCCAGGATACCTGATAATGGTCACTGATTGCATTACCTGGGCAGCCTGGCCATTCCTTTTGAGATGCGAAATACTTTAGTTCCTGGATCCAGGTCACAGGCTCACCCTGTTCACACACAAATTCACCCTTGAGACAGGATTTGTGAGGAAAAAGAAAACGGGAAGGCTTTCCCCATTTGCCTCCCTTACGCAGTGGTGTCCAAACTTTTTTTCAAGGAGGGCCAGATTTGATGAAGCGAAGGGCCGCGAGGGCCGACCAAAGGGCTGACCAAAGTTGTTTACCCGTTTTTAGGCCTGAAGTTGTTGAGGGATTAGGTCCCCGAAACGGACTTTGGACATGCCTGCTGCGGAGGAATATTTGAGTTCACTGGAAGAGTCAAAATGGCTTCAGGATTGCTCTCCTGTACTATTTCAGGCACGTGGTTTATATACTTATGTACGTGTTTGGCTTGTAAATTTATGAACTTATGATTTATATATATGAGACCTTAGAATCCCTGTAACAAAGGCTCCTGCGCCTTTAAGAGTTGCGCAACACCCAGAGCTGTGCATGGCTTTGCCCAAGGAACATCTGATCATGTGAAGGGGGCTGGTCAGGGTTCAGGATTCCCTGCCAGCTGGAAAGGACAGCCGAATGCACAATTGGCTCTGAGCGCAGACTGTGCGGCAGAATGTGGATTTCATTTTCTTGGTGGCGGAGGCAGACTGGGAATGAGGGAGCAGAGAGGGGTGTGTGAAGCTCTTTCCCCTCCGGTTTTGGCATTTGGGAGCATAGCTGTCAACTTTCCCCTTTTTTTAAAAAAAGGGAAATTCCCTTATTCCAAATAGGATTCCTCGCAAGAAGAGGGAAAAGTTGACAGCTATGTTTGGGAGAGTTTCAGAAAAGAGGAAAAGTTCCGGCGCTTTGAGGCTTTTCAGTTTGGAGGAAAGGCGAGTGAGAGGCGACACAGAATAACAGAAAAGTTAGTGTAACTTTTAAAAGTCATTTGTGGTGGTAAGATGAAAAAAGATTTTAAAATTGGATTGTTAAGTATATAAGGTTTTATGGACGTGCATGAGCAAGTATATTATAATGGAACCAAAAGGTGGAGTGGAGGGAAGTCGATCAAAATATTATGGTTTAATTTGGTTATGACCCCCCCCCCCCAGTTTTTCTTCTTTGTTTTGTTATATTTGGAATATATATATGAATAATAGAATGTTAGAGTCGGATGGGACCCCTGGGGGTCATCAAGCCCAACCCCCTTCAATGCAGGAATGACGGAAGATTGTAAAATCACGCATGGAGACAGAGGACAGATAAACAAGTTTTTTCTTCCTCTCTCGTAACACTAGAACTTGTGGACATCCACCAAAGCTGGAGTTTGGAAGATTCAGGAGAGATAAAATAAAGCACAAACTGTGGAACTCACTGCCACAAGAGGCAGTTAAAAGCGCTTTAAATGTATGGCGTACACACAGCCTTTGAATCATTTAAAGCATATCTCCACCCCACCCCCCGAATACTGGGAATCATAGTTTGTTACGGATACTTAGAATGGTCGCTTCATGAAAAGCAAATTATATTTTCCAGCAGGGGTCCCAACTTGAATAAAATATTGGGAGGGGGGGCTCGTTAGGCCCCGCCCTGCATAATCAGTCACATTATGTGGCACATGCACACCATCTGAACGGCAATACCCATGAACTTGGGGCGGGGGCTCAAATATTTTACTGGGGAACCTTGGCCCCTGGGTGTTGTCTCCTATGGTTCCCAGGATTCTTTGGATGGGGGAATTGTACTTGAAACGTACGGTGTCAAACTGTTGCGTGAACATTTGTGTGCTGTGCATTTCCGCCCTGACATGGGTGTTTTGGAGTTGTGTGAATGCCCCCTTTTCTCTTTGCTCCTAGCTCAGCAACAACCCTTCCCCTTTCCCAGCCAACTTGGCACGTGCACATCTGCGGAGGCGATGCCAGGGAGCAGGGAGGGTGCATTTCCTGCCAGCGTTTCGCCTGGCAAGCTCGGCACGGCCAAACACACGAGCTCTCAATGCCACACGAAGCCTCCAAAATCCCCGGGGCAAAGAATAACAGAGCCGGTTTTCCAAGGATAACTTGAGGGAGCCTGAGCCGGCCTCCGGGACTTAGGAAATCCAAAGCCACCTTTATGTAAGAAGTTTTAAAGTCAGGGCGAATACATTTGCCAGAGTGCCTTAAAAGGACGGCTGCTGTTTTCTATGGATGTGTGTTGCGTGTGTTCAGGTGGGAGTCCATTTGCCTGACCTATATGTGCAGGATTTGTGTTGCGTGAGGTTCTGGGCTCCACCAACAAGCCGCAGCCATTTGCCTTGCAGCTGCTCTGGAAAAAGGGCTAGAAACTAGAATCCTAGAATTGAAGGGACCCCTGGCGGTCATCTAGTCCAACCCCATGCAATGCAGGAATCTCAACTAAAGCATCGATGGCAGAGGGCATACCTGAGGCTTCTTTGGCAGCTCTTTCCTGGGGGGAAAGTTTGACTTTCTTCTTCACGACCTTCTTCTTCACCACCTTCTTCACAACTGGAGAAAGACAAAGCCATATGTTTGTTTGTTTGTTTAGTTCAAAATATTCATGCACCTCGTCATTGTGAAAAAAGACAAAAACCATCTCTCAAAACAGTTTGCAAAAAAAGATAAAACGACATTATCAGGAAGAAGAAAAATAAGAGCAGCAATTTAAGACTTCGGAAAGTTAAAATAACAACGGGCTGAGAACAGTTTTAAAACTCGCGTCGACTTTTCAAACATCTGGACTGGTTTGCCGAAACAAGGATGTCTTTAGCAGGCACCGAAATGGATACAGTGAAGGTACCTGCCTGATATCAAGTGGCAGGGAGTTCCCAAGTGTAGGTGATGCCACACTTTGAAGTAATTGAGTTCTTGCCAATGTGGAATGGGTAGGAAGTGGCACCTTTTGGCGATTGGAGTGGCACTGTGGGCACATGCTGGGCAAAGCGATCACACAGGTAAACTGGCCCTAGGTTGTTTAGGGCTTCATATACAGTGGTAGCTTGATACTCAAACACTTTGTTTCCCAAACACCGAAAACCCTGTGTTCCGGTTTTCAAACGTTTTTCAGAAGCTGAACGTCCAATGCGGCTGTCGGCTAAGGTTCTGGGGCACCTGCGCCAATCAGAAGCTGCGCCTTGGTTTTCGAACATTTCAGAAGTCAAACAGACTTCAGGAATGGATTAAGTTTGGCACTTTTGTTTTTGCAATTTATTTTGTGTTTTTGTTTTTGAGGCTTTTTTTGGTTAATTTGTTTTTGTGACTGTGTGGAACTCAGTTCAGCTACTGATTGATTGATTGATTGATTGATTGTGTGACTACGGAAATGGATAGAAGCCCCCCCATCCAAACAATATCATCATTTCAGTTAAGAATTTTTTAAAAATGTTAAATTGTTATCATCTACAATACTGTCCTATTTATTTTATAGTACAGTGCATTGATCACTGCTTTCATTTTATGGATCAATGGTCTCGTTAGATAGTAAAATTCATGTTAAATTGCTGTTTAAGGGGTTGTTTTTAAGTCTGGAACGGATTAATCCATCCAAATGTTTTGGACTACAATTTCCAGCAGTGCAGGGAGCACAGATAGGCCTGCGTTACAGGCGATTGACCCACATGAGAGTTTAGGGCTACTTTCTCCATTGTGGAATCATAGCATTGTAGAGTTGGGAGGCACACCAAGGGTCATCTAGTCCAACCCCCTTCGATGCAGGATCGCAACTCACATACGGCCACACAAGCTCTGCTTAAAAGGCTCCAAGGCAGAGATTCCACCACCTTCCAAGAGAGTCCGTTCCTCTGTTGAGCAGCTCTCACTGTCAGAAACCTTTTACGAATGTTTAGTGCCAGGGGTCAGCAAACTTTTTCAGCCGTGGGCCGGTCCACTGTCCCTCAGACCTTGTGGGGCACTGGACTATATTTTGAGGGG
Source organism: Lacerta agilis (assembly GCF_009819535.1). Taxonomy (NCBI): domain Eukaryota; kingdom Metazoa; phylum Chordata; class Lepidosauria; order Squamata; family Lacertidae; genus Lacerta; species Lacerta agilis. The sequence goes on from NC_046320.1 coordinate 70,492,167, forward strand.
GGAAATGAACGAATTCCTATGCCCCACAAATAACCCAGAGATGCATTTTAAATAAAAGGACACCTTCTACTCATGTAAAAACACGCTGATTCCCGGACCGTCTGCTGGCCGGATTTAGAAGGCGATTGGGCCAGATCTGGCCCCCGGGCCTTAGTTTGCCTACCCATGGTTTAGTTGAAATCTTTCTTGTAACTTGGAGCCATTGGTTCGAGTCTAACCCTCTGCAGCAGGAGAAAATAAGCTTGCTCCATCTTCCAGGTGACAGCCCTTCAGATATTAGAAGATGGCTCTCAAATCTCCCCCCAGTCTTGTCTTCTCCAGCCTAAACACCCCCCCCCCCAAACTCCCTCAATTGTTCCTCCTAAGGCTTGGTTTCCAAACCCTTGATCATCTTGGTTGCCCTCCTTTGCACACATCCCAGCTGTGAATATTCTCCTTAAATTGTGGCGCCCAGAACTGGACACAGGACTCCAGGTGTGGTCTGACCGAGGCAGGGGCGTAGCAAGCCTCTGCGCTGCCTGGGGCAGCGGCGGCGCAGAGGCACCCCCCCTGGGTGACGTCATGATGCACGTGGATGCCGCTGAAAGGGGGAAATTGCCCCTTTCCGCGGCTTTTTTTCAGCCCGAGGGGGCGGACCAGTTAGGAGGGAGTGTCACAATTGTCCCTGGCATGATGCCCCCTCCTCGCTGGCCCACCCCCGCCGAAAAAAACCGCTGGGAGGGGGGGGAAAGGGAAGCAGAGCAGGCGTGTTCAAGCCCAAAACGTGCCAAAAAATAGCCACTGGAAGGGGGGGAAAGGCGGAATGCCCCTGTTCGGGGCCCGCCCGCCCGGCGGGGTGGGGTGGGGGCGGCCGGCCAAAGTGTCACCCCCCTCCCCTGGAACCCAGGGCGGACTGCCCCCGCCCCCTTGCTACGCCCCTGGACCGAGGCAGAACAGAGCCAGTGTGGTGTAGTGGTTAAGAGCGGTAGACTTGTAATCTGGTGAACCGGGTTCGCGTCTCTGCTCCTCCACATGCAGCTGCTGGGTGACCTTGGGCTAGTCACACTTCTCTGAAGTCTCTCAGCCCCACTCACCTCACAGAGTGTTTGTTGTGGGGGAGGAAGGGAAAGGAGAAGGTTAGCCGCTTTGAGACTCCTTCGGGTAGTGATAAAGCGGGATATCAAATCCAAACTCTTCTTCTTCTTCTTCCCTTGATCTAGATATTACACTTCTGTTGATGCAACGAAAGCTCATACCAAGAACAAACTTACTTGGTCTCTAAGGTGCTACTGGAAGTAATTTTTTTGTATTTTGTTTTGTTTTGACTAGAATAGCATTAGCTTTTTTCGTTGCTGCATCACATTGTGGACTCATGTTAAGCCTGCGGTCCGACTCAGACCCCTAGAAATAGAGCAATGAGTCTGGTTCTCTGGAACAGCTATGTAGTTCGACACAGCTGGTGGAGGGCACCAGGTCAGTGAAAGCGGCAATGCGTGATCGTATCTTGAACCCGGGACCTTGTGCATGCAAGGGGAGGTACTCCAGTATATTTCCAGGGCTTCCGTCAGGACTCCCTGTAATTCAGCATTTCCTACACTGACTGGCAGCGGCTCTCCTGGACACATTATTCCAGGTGGGGTCTGACAACGGCAGAATAGAGTTGATCTGGATGCTAAACCTCAGTTGATGCTGTCTAGAATACCATTAGCTTTTTTTTGCTGCTGCATCACACGGTTGACTCATGTTTAGCTTGTGGTCTACTAAAACCCCTAGAATCCTTTCCCCACCTCCTGCTGTCAAGCCAGGCGTGCACCCCTTCCCCCCAATACTATATATTTCTGCAGTTGGTTCTTCCTGCGTAAGTGTGGAGCCTTGAAATCCTGTGCAGGGAGTTTCCCCCCCTTGCATGCATGCGAATGAAAAGGGTTTCCTTTCTTCCCTTTGCAGACCCTCCCCTCCCACACCCCCAGCAGCCCCCGCAGCCCCACGCTGTGGAACAGGATGCCGGAGGCCCCCACAAACAGTGCCTGTTCTGTGCAAGCAGCTCAGCTCTCTGGCTCAGCTCCATCGGATCCAGCCGCCTTCCTTCAACCAACCCCCTTCGGAGAGGCGAAGCAAAGCGAAGCGAGGAAGCCAGCTCGCATCTGCAGCACCAGGCGCGGCGTGGGAGCCTGGAGAGGAGGGAGCCAGCCGGCCAGCTAGCAGGCAGGGAGAAAGAAAGGCCTTTCGAGGAATAATAATAATAATAATAATAATTTATTATTTGTACCCCGCCCATCTGGCTGGGTCTCCCAGCAGGCTCCCTTCTGTGACACAGCTGGTCAGTTAGTTAAGTATTTTTATTTATTTATTTGATTTGGGGAAGGCAGCTGCCCACGCAGCTACGCCCATGTTCTGGGCACCACAGTTCAAGAAGGATACTGACAAGCTGGAACGTGTCCAGAGGAGGGCAACCAAAATGGTCCAAGGCCTGGAAACGATGCCTTATGAGGAACGGCTTAGGGAGCTGGGTATGTTTAGCCTGGAGAAGAGAAGGTTAAGGGGTGATATGATAGCCATGTTCAATTATATCAAAGGATGTCATATAGAGGAGGGAGAAAGGTTGTTTGCTGCTGCTGCAGAGAAGCGGACACGGGGCAATGGATTCAAACTACAAGAAAGAAGATTCCACCTAAACATTAGGAAGAACTTCCTGACAGTAAGAGCTGTTCGGCAGTGGAATTTGCTGCCAAGGAGTGTGGTGGAGTCTCCTTCTTTGGAGGTCTTTAAGCGGAGGCTTGACAGCCATCTGTCAGGAATGCTTTGATGGTGTTTCCTGCTTGGCAGGGGGTTGGACTGGATGGCCCTTGTGGTCTCTTACAACTCTAGGATTCTATGCTTTGCATGCAAATGGTCCCAATAGCATCTCCAAGGAGCTCTAGGAATGTCTCCTAGAGAGTTGCTGCCAGTCAGAGTGGACATTACTGAGCAAGATGGACCAAGCGTTTGACTCGGGGCAGGGCAACCCCCTGTGTTCCTTCTGGGGGAGAGGAAGGGCTGTGGCTCAGTTCACACACCCTCCTCTCCGATGGAAATCGGGACATTCTATTCTACCTCAGGAAGCTTAGAGTCGTAGAGTTGGAAGGGACCCGAGGGTCATCTAGTCCAACCCCCTGCAAGACACGAATCTTCTTCCGCACTTGACCTTCCCGTACGCCTGTCACTTGGAGCCAATGGCAACCTCTCAGCCTAGCCTACCTCACAGGTTGTTGTAAAGGGGGGGGGGAATGTGCTCATGTAGATACAGCACTTTCAACAGATAAATGGAATGAAATAAAATTTTAGAAGCAAGCTGCCTTGAGTCCCCGTCAGGTAAAAAGGTGGGAAATAATAATAATAATAATAATAATAATAATAATAATAATAATAATAATAATAATAATAGAAACTGTGAGAATGATCAGGAACATACCAGAGAGTAAATCCTATTTAACTCAGTGGGATTTACTTCTGAGTAGAAAAGCTTAGGATGGCAGTGCAAGGCTGCAGTCTTTACCCAGTTACTTGGGAGTAAGCTCCATTGAATACCAGGGGACTTACTTCTGAGTAGACAGTGTAAGGCTCCATTTACAATAAAGGAATAAACACCCCAGAAGCATTGCAGTTAAAGAATTTAAAGTGGATTGGTGGTCTTCTCAGAAACACAGGAAAGGCTCCGTATGCCAGCTTCACCATTTCCTTCATCTGGTGCAGGTATTTTAATTACAGTATAAACAGGACTCTGCTTTTGCATCTACACAAACACACACACACACACCCAAGACATGGAGGGGAGGAGAAAGGAAAAGCAGGACATTCTGGGATCAAATCAGAAACTGGGATGGCTTCTGTAATTCCTGGAAAACCGGGGCACTTGGAGGGTACATCAGTGGTAGATCATCTGCTCTGCATGCAGAAGGTCCCAGGTTCAATGCCCCGTATCTCCCTGTCTGAAAAACCACTGCCAGTCAGTGTAGACATTATTGGGCTAGATAGGCCAATGGATCAGTGTAAGGCGGCTTCCAGGCGTGGAGGGTAGCAGCTGCTTGTGGCAGGGTTGCCTTCTGTTCTCGTGCCAAGTTTGCAAATGCAGAGTCAGCAGGACGGTGGCATCCCCTGGCACCGCGATGACTGCAGCTCTTGGCGGTCTGTTCTGCCTGGCGGCCTGCCATGACCCCCCCCCCCCCCAGCAGTGCCAGGAATTGCAAAGCAGGCAGCAGGTAGGTCAGCTCGAAACACTGCAAAGTCGCCTGTGGTTTGTGCAAAGGTGCCCCACATAACACAGAGACCCCTTGCATAACACCATAAAGGCATGCTGGTTATGCCAATACATTAGCATCGTTGGTGAGGCTCGTTTGACAACACACACAAAAAACGAGGGCTTTAGTGTAATTGACCCAGTCCTGTGGAACTCCCTGCCACTGGAGATTCAGGGGGCAACTTCTGTGCCCAATTTTAAACACCGTTGAAAGCGCTTCTGTTCCTCCAGGCAATTAAGAAGACATCCTTCCCCAATGGTGAATTAATGTTTGTTTATAACTCTTCAATATACTGCACGGCTTCATGTATATATTTTTTTCATGAAAGAGCGGTCTGTAAATATTCTTGTAAATATAGACGAATGAAGTGCAAACGGCGTCACAGAGGTCTATAAAGTGCAGGACACGCTGCAACAGTTAGCGGTTGAACGCAAATGTACGTGAATGACGCCGCAAAACAACGCAGCCCAGTGTGGTTACACCGCAAAACAAACCACACGACACCTGCCATGACCCAGAACTGCAAAATGCCCAACTCAGGTCTGCAAAACTCAACACTGGTTTTGCACCCCGCAATTCACTCCCGGTAGCAAAGTATCATCCAGACAACACGTTGACCACCACAACAAGCCACACTCTCCCTTCATCACAAAACACAGACCTTATCCCTCAGTGTAACAGCGCAAAGCTCTCATCATGTGAGGAAGTCTTTCTATAAAGAAACTTGTGGTCAGTTATTGTGATGACTGAATCCATTATGTTCCATGTTTCTGGTGCACAAGAATATGGAATGTAAATTTATTGTTTAATGTTTATGTTATGTTACTTAGCTTTGTATATACTATTACATTACATTATGTTCTTTTATGTAATCCAGAGTATGCACGGCTGACGAAGCCCGGTTGGGCGAAACAAGGAATTATCCCAGGATCCTTGTCTTATTTTCTGCATGTGCCAAACTTCCAAGTTTTTCATCTGATACCTACTTACAAGGAATGCTAGAATTCTCAAAAGCATCGAAAAGTGGAACACTACAAGATTGATATAAGCATTCCACATTGTGGTTATTGCTAATATAAGAACCGACTAGACTGTATCCCCTGATCAATCCGCTGGACTTTAATCTCTCCGAATACTGGGTATGCTCCACTCATGTGATAATTTGGTCTATGGAATTACATATTGTGACATGATATGTTGAATTGTTTTTGTTTTTGTTTTTTTTTTAAATAGAAGTTATACTTTTACATACAGCTTGTTACGTCGTGTGTGTCGTTACCAGAACTGGAAATATTTGCATCGAATGGCAACGTGTTCTGTCCTCGAAATAAATAAGTAAATGGGATTGCCTAGCGCTGCACAATGTAAATCTCCCAACTCCTCACCCTTGCAGGATTGACATCCAGCCTGCAAAGCTTGCGAATGAGGCCCCTGAAGAATAGCAAAACATCCACTGCATTCCCCTCTCTCCCAAGCACAATGCACACCACAAAGAAAAGGCACATGTGGAGACAAGCGAAAGGTTACAATCCACACACACACACAGAGAGAGATAATCATACCGTTGGAAGGGACCCCGAGGGTCATCTAGCTCAACCCCCTGCAATGTAGGAATCTTTTGCCCAACATGGGACTCGAATCCACAACCCTGAGATTAAGAGTCTCCTGCTCTACCGACTGAGCCATCTCAGCTGGAGTACACACACACAGTCATTTGCTTCACACTTTTGATAGTGGAACGGACTACCTCTGAAGGTGGCAAACTCTCCTTCAACGGAGGTTTTTAAACAAGAGGTTAGATGGCCATCTCCCAGGGATTCTTTAGCTGCGATTCCTGCATCGCAGGGGGTTGGACTAGAGGACCCTTGGGGGGTCCCCTCCAACTCTACAGTCCTAGGGTGTTGTTTCCCAACACGGAGCTCAACACAGGTAAATCCTAACCTCCAAATGACCCCACTCTTGCATTTGCAAGGAGATCATCTTGACATGGCCAGGGGGACTCTTTTTGACACCCAAACAGCCATTCACACGTTCTCTGGGCTCCTCCCAAAATTTGCACTTCTAGGCTGGGTGTTGCGGCAGAGGGGTGATAATTCCAGAAAGCTGGATTCTAGCCAGCTTTTCATTTTCCTTGCGGGGGGGGGGCGGGCTCACGAACAAAGACAGGACCAGTTACATAAATCTCCCAGAGGAAGCTCCGCACCCTCAAACACTTCGCTAGACTATGAGAAAAAAAACCAGTGTCTTTGCAAAATCCTTGCTGTGGCACGGTCCATCGACTGACTTTCCCCTCTCCCAAACCTGCACCCAACAAACTTCTCTGCGCCCCCACAATCTCCCTTTCAGAGAGCCCTCCCCCCACCTCCTCCTGCGCCCCAAGAGGCCATCAATACCTTTCTTCCCAATAACGGACTTCTCCGTAGGCCCCCCGGTCTTCTTGGCTTGGCTGGTGGTCGGAAGGGGCCCTTCCGTGCCCTGTCTGCCAGATGTGACTGCGGTCCTGAGGTTAGCGGGTGAGGTGAGCTCTGTGCGGGCTGTTCCGCTCACCTGCTTGCTCCTGGAGGGCGCAGGTGAGGTGGAAGTTGCCCTGGGGAGAGCTGCTGTCACCTGGCTTGCTGCGGTGGGGCTCTTGCTGGGCTTCCGTTGCAGGAGGGTGGGGGTGACTGTGCGGGGGGCCCCATCCACCATGCTGGGGGTCCAGGCTGCCAGGCAGAGGGCGAGCAGAGGCAGAGAGAGACCCAGCATTTTTCCGCCCTGCAAAAGGGAACTAAACAGTTCCCAGCCTTATAATCTCCAAGTTCTGTCTCTCCTTCTCTCCTTCTCTCTCTTTTGATGCCGCTCCCCTCTTCCCCTTTTCTCAGATTCCCTCCCCTCTGCACATTCCTTTTTATTTCCATACATGTACCGCATTGTCAGGAATAGCCGGGACCCGCAAAAACCCTCGGCACTCCACGCCCCCTCTTCTTCCCCCTCGGCTCCTCCAAATTTCCCATTTCATCTGGGCATGGCATTCCTCTCTGGAATCCCTCTTTCATGCGACGGGTGTAGTTATTAGACTATGGAACTGGCTCCCACAAGAAGCCACCAACAGATGGCCACCAACTTGGAAAGATGATTAGGCAGATTCATGGAGGAGAGGACTGTCAAACTAGGGCGACTCTCCTCTGCGCTGCACACTTTGGAATCAGCAGTGCTTCTAAGTGGCAGTTGCTGGAAACCGCGGGAGGGGAGAGAAGAAGATGAAGAAGAGTTTGGATTTGATACCCCGCTTTATCGCTACCTGAAGGAGTCTCAAAGCGGCTCACAATCTCCTTTCCCTTCCTCCCCGACAACAAACACTCTGTGAGGTGAGTGGGGCTGAGAGACTTCAGAGAAGTGTGACTAGCCCAAGGTCACCCAGCAGCTGCATGTGGAGGAGAGGAGACGCGAACCCGGTTCACCAGATTATGAGTCTACCACTCTTAACCACTACACCGCACTGGCTGTCAGAGCTTTCAGAGAACAGTCCTCTGTTCGAAGGTGTCGTCTGTGTGAGGGCACAGATCTGGCTCAAGAACATAAGAAGACCCTGCTGGATCAGGCCAATGGCCCATCTAGTCCAGCCTCCTGTTCTCACAGTGGCTGACCAGTTGCCCCAAGGGGAAGGCAACAAGCAGGACCCAAGGACAGAAGCCCTCTCCCATCCTGAGGTTTCCAGTAGCCGGTATTCAACAAGCATGGCCATGTGTGCCCCTTAGGCTAGGCTCCTGACCTCAGTGGCAGCAGCATCCTCTGCTCCATTACCAGTGGCAAAGTAAGAGAAGAAGAAAAAGAAGAGGAGGAGGAGGAGGAGGAGGAGGAGGAGGACGACGACGACTTTGGATTTGATATCCCGCTTTATCACTACCCGAAGGAGTCTCCAAGCGGCTCACATTCTCCTTTCCCTTCCTCCCCCCCCAACAAACACTCTGTGAGGTGAGTGGGGCTGAGAGACTTCAGAGAAGTGTGACTAGCCCAAGGTCACCCAGCAGCTGCATGTGGAGGAGAGGAGACGCGAACCCGGTTCACCAGATTATGAGTCTACCACTCTTAACCACTACACCACACTGGCTCTCAGCCCAGTGCTCTTCTCCATGGGCATGTGGGGGGGGGATTCACCTGCTAAGGGCTGCTTGGGTCGGTTGGACTCAGTGGCAGAAGAAACCACCCTACAGCTGAGGGGGAGGCAGTGGGGGGACCGTTTGGGCAGCAGGGAGCCTGTGCGCCCTCAAGCCGCCGCTTCTTTCCCAGGAGAGACGCGAGGCTTGGGCGTAGTGCAGACTCCGCGGTGAGTGCTGCCTGGCATTTTGTCACCCCCCTCAGTGGTGATACCCGGGGCGAACCACACCTATCGCACCCCCTTTCCTCCGCCCCTGGTTGGGCTCCCCACCATTTGTGGGTTTCCTGCGGGCATCTATTTGGATGTCATATAGAGGAGGGTGAAAGGTTGTTTTCTGCTGCTCCAGAGAAGCGGACACGGGGCAATGGATTCAAACTACAAGAAAGAAGATTCCACCTAAACATTAGGAAGAACTTCCTGACAGTAAGAGCTGTTGGACAGTGGAATTTGCTGCCAAGGAGTGTGGTGGAGTCTCCTTCTTTGGAGGTCTTTAAGCGGAGGCTTGACAGCCATCTGTCAGGAATGCTTTGATGGGGTTTCCTGCTTGGCAGGGGGTTGGACTGGATGGCCCTTGGGGTCTCTTCCAACTCTAGGATTCTATGATTCTATGACTTTGAGAACGGGATGCTAGACGGCTGGATCCAGTCAGATTCTTCTTGCATTCTTATTTTTAAAGAATTGCATGTTTGGTGAATTCTCAAAACTTTAACATCAGACAAGCAACCTCTCAATCTGTTGTTGTTGTTCAGTCGTTCAGTCGTGTCTGACTCTTTGTGACCCCATGGACCAGAGCCAGGGCCGTCTTAGAGGGATCGGCCGCCATGGTGCGGCGATCCCTCGGCGCCCCCAGCATGCCGCCTCTCCGCCTGCCTCCCTCCCGCGCTGGTTGCCCCTTGGGAGGGGGGTGGGCGAGCGGGGGATGAGGGGCGTGGCGCTGGAGTGGCGCGGGGCTTCGCGCGCCCTTCCCAGGGCTCCAGCTGGGGCTCCGTGAGGGCGGGGGCGGGTTGGGGAGGGGGTGCCCGGTATGCCGGCGGGCTTGTGGGGGCGCCCCTGGGGGGCCCGGGGCCCTGGCACGCTGCACAACCCAGCCCCTATGACGAGACGGCCCTGACCAGAGCACGCCAGGCACGCCTATCCTCCACTGCCTCCCGCAGTTTGGCCAAACTCTTGCTAGTCGCTTCGAGAACACTGTCCAACCATCTCGCCCTCTGTCGTCCCCTTCTCCTTGTGCCCTCCATCTTTCCCAACACCAGGGTCTTTTCTAGGGAGTCTTCTCTTCTCATGAGGTGGCCAAAGTACTGGAGCCTCAACTTTAGGATCTGTCCTGAATCTGTTACCACGAGAGAAGAGTGAGGGAGTTTTCCCTGCTCTGTTTGGGCTTTGAATGCCAGAGATGGATGGCGATTAGCTGCTTGGGATCAGATGGAACAATGTGCACAGATAAGAGGAGCAGATGACAGTGTTCCTGGATGGACCTTTTCCTTGAATCCATTCTGGTCCCAATGCCATTAATTCCAGGTGGAGGACTGAACCTAACGGCTGATCAGGAACATTTCCTACTCTCCAGCAGTGTTGGCCAAAAAAGAACAAACCCCATTGCGACCTCTATGTGTGTTTTCAGCATTCTGGACAAGGACAAGGTCTACTTGGTTCAATTCCCTGCAAATTCCTCCCACGCAGCCAGAGATGGGGTCGAGAGCAGCAGGCAAAGAGGACAGCATCATTTTTTATTTTATTTTATTTTGCAGAAAAACCTTGGAAGGTGTGTTTTCTGCACAAGTTTTCTAGGACAGTTTTTCTCAACCAGGGGAAAAAAACACGTGCAGCTGAACACAAACAACGGGAACTGTTTGAATTTTTTATTTTAAAAAGATATTACACAAATGTTAAGCATTTGCTCGGCGCTGTTGTGTATTCAGAGTTTTTCACAGCCATTGCCTCCAATTCTCTACTGTCGGGGTAAGGAGTCTCTGGGGTCTATGGAGTGCTGGGGTCTATGGAGTGTTATGGGGACACGTCATGCTCCTTCTGGGGTAGTTTGCCCACCTTTGGTCCCCACTGTGCACTCAGCTCTCACCTGTGGCTCGTGGAAGCTGTCTGCATGTGATAGCAATTGAAGAAATTGGAGTTCTTGGTAGAATAATGCAGGAAAAGTGTACTCAAAATACCGTATTTTTTGCTCCATAGGGCGCACCGGACCATAGGGTGCACCTAGTTTTTAGAGGAGGAAACCCAGATTATTATTTTTCTGGTTTTCCTCCTCTAAAAGCCCTGTTTTTTTGAGGATCAGCTAAAAGTTTAGCAGCTTTTTTGCAAAGGGAAAAGCCCTGGTTTTTTTTGAGGATCAGCTAAAAGTTTTGCAGCTTTTTTTGCAAAGGGAAAAACCCTGTTTTTTTGAGGATCAGCTAAAAGTTTTGCAGCTTTTTTTTGCAAAGGGGGAAAAGCAAAGCGGAAAAGCCCTGTTTTTATGGGATTTCTGAAAAATCTTAAGGAAAGGGAGCCGTTTCTACTGTTTCGAGACAGATAATCTAATCAGCCAGTCACATGTCGCTGGGGAAACAAACAACCTCCCTCTGCAGCACATTCAACAATGGAGGGCGGGGCTGAAAGGGAGCCGGGACTCTTATCTCTCTCCTGATCTCTTGCTGATCAGCTGCTGAGCGGGGTCCTTTCAACACCCCCTTTTCTCTTTGTAAAATAAAAAGCACGATCTGGTTTTGGCCCCTGGGCAATTCAGCTCCACCGACCACCATTTGCTCCATAAGATGCACAGATATTTCCCCTTACTTTTTAGGAGGGAAAAAGTGTGTCTTATGGAGCGAAAAATACGGTAACTGGTACACTTTGACACCAGTAGCTGAGGAAGAATACCGAAACAAGGCCTTGTCTTCATGTTGTCATCTCATTTGTATTACAAACCTCAAGGAATAAAACTTACAAGAGACTTGGATAATTTATATCTATCAAATCGTTATTTTGGCCCGAGTGTCCTTTTCGATTCTTTTCCTGCATGTGACAGCAGCCACACCGCAGGAAATGGCTTTGACTGGCCGGCTAAATCAGAAGAGAAGAGCCTATGTATCTCGAACCCCCTGCATGTGAAGACAGGCTCCGGCGCATTGAGCAGAGGAAACCACAAGGGGCTCCGATGCGCCAGAAGGCGTTTTCTGCACGTGCTGTAGAGGGAAGAGAGGGCCAGTTGGAGCTCATCAGTCTGGGAAGGGAGCCCATCTAGGAGAAGGAAAACTCTGACCCTCAACCTCTACTGCCTTGTGGCTGAACTTTCATGGGAGTAAACTCCAAGGAACAGTCTGTACCCACTGCCTTGCGGGATAGCTTCGGCAGAAGAAAAGTCTAAACCCTACACAAATCTGGAGTCCCTAAGATGCTTGGATGGCGCTTTGTATGCCTCCTTCTGGCGACCCCTGCAGCCAAGCTGGTGCCCAGCATAATGTTTTGCTTTCTTTCGGACTGTGCCTACTCTGCAGTGGCTCCCCATTGTGGATGCTCTCCCCAGGGAGTTTCAGCTGGTGGTGCCTTCAAAAATGCACCAGGCAAAAAATGTTCCAAAGGCTTGGTTGATATCTGATGCCCTTTTAAATGTGCTTGTGGGAGGGGAGAGCTATTGGTTTGTTTTTGTTTTGTGATGCATTTTATATTCTTATTTTGCATTTATTTTTCTGTTGTTGGCCACCCTGTGATCTTTTGACGAAGGGCGGCACATCAATCAATCAATCAATCAATCAATCAAATAAATAAATTAAGACAGACAATACTGCCTATGATTGGAACGATGTAGTTTACATCTCACTGTACTACAATTCCCAGCACCCTCAACAAACTGCAGTTCCCAGGATCAGGGGAATTTCTAGCCCCTTGGCCGCCCAGGGCGGGAAGCCAAGAGGCACCCCTGGGGGCGGGGCATCGCGGCGTGTGCGTGCATCATGACGTCATGACGCACGTGCACAGCACAACACCCCGCCCCTGGGGATGCCGGGCGGCGGCTTCGGGAGTCTCTGCGGGCTGCAGAGACTCCCGAAGCTGCTGCCCGACACCCCTTCGTGCGGCCTGCCCCTTGCCTCCATGCCACGGCGAAAAAAGCCACTGGAAGGGGGGGGGGCTATTTTTGGCGCTGCCGGGGCGGAGCCGCAGGTGACACCCCGCCTTTTTGGCCACCCCTGCGGCTCCACCCCGGCAGTGGTGAAAATAGCAGAAAGAAAGAAAGAAAGAAAGAAAGAAAGAAAGAAAGAAAGAAAGAAAGAAAAGCCTGGGGGGGGGGGCACCGCCCAAAGTGTCACCCCCAGCAGGGCGCTGCCCGGGGAGGCCTGCCCCCCGCCCCCCCTTGCTATGCCCCTGCCCAGGATTCCTTGGGGGCAAGTCATGTGCTTGCAATGTAAGGCATATCTTCCAAGGCTGTCCAGCTCACTTCCCGTTCAAGCCAGCAGGTGGCGACAAAGAGGCAAGCATCTTCTTCTTCCTCCTCCCAGGAATCTCACTTCTTGTTCTTCCAAGGAATTTTCTCACTTCTTTGGGGAAGGGCTTTCCTATCTGACAACGTGAACATGGAAAGCCTCTTAAAAAGCAAGCTGTGAAATAAGGACCATGCCTCTGGCGACTTACGGGGCGTTTGGAAAATGAGGTCATCTTAGGTCTGCCTCGGCTCCAGGAACAGATCTGGGTTATTGGGTTCTTTGCGCTCTTATTAAGAGTTTTCTTTTAGCTCTGCGGTTTTAGCTGCTAAAGGGATCGAGCCAGTTCTTAAATACTGGAAGATTGTCTCAAGTTGACTTGCTAGAAAAGAAAATTGTAGGGGAATTCTGGAACTTTTTGAGATTCAGGAAGGGAGGCGGGGTGGTGAGAGGGAAATGCTAAAATATTCTACGTTGCATAAGGGGAGAGAAAAGGATATTGTTTTGCATGGCGAAGGGAGGGCAAGGAAACCGGAAGCCTTAACACCAAATGACTTCCAGATGCCTCTTCTGTTATCTGCTTGGAGGAGAGCGGAAATAACCCTCTCCTTGCTGCATATCTGCCCTGAAACCAGATCCCAACTCCATGATAGCTAGCATCTGAGTCCTCCTTGGTGCTCAGTAATGTAGATTCATACACCACCCAGTGAATCCTTCAAAAGTTAGGAACTCAGGAAGCTCCCTTATAAACAGGCAGAGAATCAGTTCGTTTAGCTCCATGTTGTCTTAACACTGACTGGCAGCCCTTCTCCAAGGTTCCAGGCATAGTCCCACTGAGTCCTAACTGGAGATACCATTGGGCATTGAACCTGGCACCTTCTGGTAGGGAATCATAGAATTATAGAGTTGAAAGGGACCCTGAGGGTCATCCAGTCCAACCCCCTGCAACGCAGGAATCTCAACTAAAGCAGATGGCCATCCAACCTCTGCTTCGAAACCTCCAAGGAGAGTCCACCACCTCCTGACGGAGACCATTCCCCTGCTGAACAGCTGTTGCCGCAAAAAAAGAGTTCTTCCTGATGTTTAGTTAGAATCTCCAACCTTGTAACTTGAAGCCAAGGGTTCGAGTCCTACGCTCCAGAGCAGGAGGAAACAAGCATGCCTCCTCTTCTGTGTGACAGCCTTTAATGTATTTGATGATGGTGCTCGTATCTCCTCTCAGTTTCCTCTTTTCCAGACTAAACATACCAAGCTCCTTCAACTGTTCCTCATAAGGCTTGGTTTCCAGACAGGGGCGTACCCAGGATTAAAACTGGGGGGGGGGGGCAAGCCATGGTCATTCAGGTTGTGACATTTCAGCACGGAAAAGGCGAATGAAACCAAAATTTTAAGAAAATTATATATAATTATAGCAGTGCTTTATTACAGTAGTTATTACAATTATTTGCTTGATTTTTTTTAATTTTTATTCTAGTTACATGTCTTATACTAATATCATTTTTCTTGGGTTTGAAGAAAACTTGTTCAAAACTTTCGTTTCAATCCAGTCCTGATTTTCCTTGAAGAATTTCCGATGGACGCTCATCAAACACAACCCAGTCAGCCTGTCCTCTCCCATTGTACTTCTGAGCCAGGTCTTTACCCTTCGAAGGGTACTGAAAGACCGTTCAACAGTAGCTGTGGTGGACGGGAAAGCACTTAAAATACTGATCAACTAGCGGCGGGCGGCTCAGTTTATATAGTGACGCGGAACTCACTAGACCCCTCTAGAAGATTCCCTCTTCTCCCAGCTAGACCCCTCTAGAGACCTCTCCCTCCCTTGAATCCTACTGGCTGGCTGACATAGATTCCTCTGCCAGTCGCTAGGTGGCTCTAGATACTTCTCCGTTTTTACACCATTTCAGTGTGGTAAACAACTGATTATTCGCCGTCGCCCTGCCTAATTTTGTTTCGTTTCATCACTTTATAACCATTTAATTATTTTTGCTTTGGGGGGCAACTGCCCCCCCTGCCCCTCGCTGGGTACGCCCATGTTTCCAGACCCTTGATCATCTTGGTTGCCTTCCCCTGCACACATTCCAGCTTGTCAATATCCTTCTTGAATTGTGGCGCCCAGAACTGGACACAGGACTCCAGGTGTGGCCTGACCAAGGCAGAATAGAGTGGTATTATTACTTTCCTTGATCTGGACACTTGACTTCTGTTCATGCATTCTAGAAGAGCATTAACTTTTTCGCTGCTGCTGCAACACACCGTTGACCCATGTTAAGCTTGTGGTCCTCTAATACCCCTAGATCCCTTTCACATGTACTACTGGCAAGCCAGATGCCCCCCCCCCCCATGTTATTTTTGTGCATCTGATTCTTCCTGCCTAAGTGTGGAACCTGTTGAAATGCGTTTTGTCTCTGAGTCTCCTCTTTTCCAGTCTTTCCCAAGCCCACCAGGAGATGCTGGAGATGAACCTAGGACCTTCTGCATGCAAAGCAGATGTTCTACTCTTCCCCTTAGCTGAACTTTCCTGCTCTAATCATCGTAGAATGCAGGACCATCCAATGAATAGGAGGAAATCCAAGATAAGTTCCCCCCCCCATTTGCTATAAAACAGGGGTAGGCAACCTAAGGCCCGTGGGCCAGAGGCGGCCCAATCGTCTTCTCAATTTGGCCGGTGGACGGTCCGGGAATCAGCATGTTTTCACATGAGTAGAATGTGTGCTTTTATTTAAATGCATCTCTGGGTTATTTGTGGGGCCTGCCTGGTTTTTTCACATGAGTAGAATGTGTGCTTTTATTTAAAATGCATCTCTGGGTTATTTGTGGGGCCTGCCTGGTTTTTTCACATGAGTAGAATGTGTGCTTTTATTTAAATGCATCTCTGGGTTATTTGTCGGGCCTGCCTGGTGTTTTCACATGAGTAGAATGTGTCCTTTTGTTTAAAATGCATCTCTGGGTTATTTGTGGGGCCCGCCTGGTGTTTTCACATGAGTAGAATGTGTCCTTTTATTTAAAATGCATATCTGGGTTATTTGTGGGTGCCTGCCTGGTGTTTTCACATGAGTAGAATGTGTCCTTTTATTTAAAATGCATCTCTGGGTTATTTGTGGGGCCTGCCTGGTGTTTTTGCATGAGTAGAATGTGTCCTTTTGTTTAAAATGCATCTCTGGGTTATTTGTGGGGCCTAGGAATTTGTTCATTCCCCCCCCCCCAAAAAAAAATAGTCCGGCCCACCACATTGTCTGAGGGACGGTGGACCGGCCCACGGCTGAAAAAGGTTGCTGACCCCTGCTCTAAAAGGTCCAGTCCCCAGAGTTGAAAGCAAACTGTGTGGTTTTTTCTCTTTTGTAATAAATCCTATTAAGTTAGACCAAATCTCCAAGCTTCCAGATGAATACGGGAGACTCTGTAACAGATTTTGAACAGTCAACTTCAAACAAAGGAACTGCAAAGAAATAAGGCAAAATGCAACTGCTGAATTTGCAATTCCTCAAGTGGTACAATGCCAACTGAATCTGAATCTGAACAAAACAAAACAAAACAAAAAGATTTTTTGTTTTGTTTTCATCGTTCAGGAGGAATTATCGCCAACTCTTTGGGGAATGCCCACTGTTAATAATTATCATTATGTACTCTCTGTGTTTCATTTCCTTCACACTGTTCACAATCACCGCCCCCCCCCATGTTTACAAATATTCCCGTAACTCATGCATTTGAGAAAGCCGACTGTAATCCATGAAAACTTTTGCCGCAGCAAACAAAGTTTTTAAAGCACCGCAAGACTCAAAGATGTTTTGTTTTACCATTTCAGTTATGAGACCTACCAGGATCGGCCAAGCTGTAATGATCTGTGGGGAGACCCATCACCAAGGAAGGGTGATGCCCCAACCACAGGGATGTCAGTAACAGGAGTGGACATCCTAGCGTGGCACTGACACTCCCCTCACCTCCCCGAATCATAGAATTGTAGAGCTGGAAGGGACCACGAGGGTCGTCTAGTCCAAACCCCTGCAATGCATGAATCTTTCGACCCAACAGCTGAATCTCTGCTGCTGACCAGGAGGGACAAGGCAGTGGGGAGGTCAGCATGGTGCAAATGCGTCACTGCAGCTAATTCAGCACTCCAGCACTGCACTTGCCAACTTGCGCCTCTCGTTCCTGATAAGCGGCAGCGACTCGTCTGTCAGGAGGTCAATCGAGCATCGCTGCCACTGAATGCCATTTGCTACAGGTTTGTAGTTTGTGTTCCCCTGGTAGGCAGGAGAACAATGGAAAGGGGTGAACCTTGGAGGGAGGAACCTTGGAGGTTTCAGGGCTACAGATCGTTCTCCATAAGCTTAGACCCAACATCCTGGTTGCTTCAGCAAGGTCCTCCTCCCATAGCTTTCAAGTTTCGGATTTGAAAATATGGGATCAGCAGTTTCACCTATCCCGGGGACAGTCACATGTCAGTGGTGGGCGGAGCCAGAAGCAAAAGTGGGCGGAGCAGCAATGTAAACTCCAAGCGGGCTCGGGCTCAGAGCGGAGCAAAGAGGAGGGCAGCCATGTGCTCCGCGCAATGGAGCCCCATCGTCTTCTTGTCTGATCCCATCAAAACAGGACAGGAAGCAGCAGCTGCTGAAATGCAGCCAGGCTTCACTCACCAGCTAACCCTATTGGCCAGCTGAGGGGATCGGCGGCAACGGATAGGGGCTGATGCAGGGGGAGGAATACACCCCCCTGTAAGCACTGGAAACGGCTCCCACTTGCTTTGAGGGCTGAGGCTTTTCTCTCCAAGTAGGCGAGGTCTTCCCACCCAGTCCCTGGCCAGCAGGGGAGGAGCTGCTTCCATTAAAAATGGGAAATTTAAGGGAAATAAAAAATAAGGGAGAGCAGCGGGAAACTGCTTGAAATAAGGGAGAATCCCGGGGAAAACGGGATACTTGACAGCACTGCCTCCTCCTCCTCCTCCTCCTCCTCCTCCTCCTCCTCCTCCTTGTTATCTATTTTTGACACCGCCACCACAACCTCAGCATCCTCTTTATTTGACCCAGGTTCAGCAGAGTTTGACAAGGTGGAAGGTGTACAAAGGAAAGTGGCCAAGATGATCAAGGGTCTGGAAACCAAGCCTTCTGAGAAATGGTTCAGGGAGTTGGGTATGTTTAGCCTGGAGAAGAGGAGGCTGAGAGGAGATCTTCAAATATCTAAAGGGCTGTCACATGCAGGATGCAGCAGCAAACTTGTTTTCTCCTGCTCTGGAGGGTAGGACTTGAACCCATGGCTTCAAGAGGAGATTCCAACTAAACACCAGGAAGAACTTTCTGACGGTAAGAGCTGTACAACAGTGGGACGGTCTCCCTCAGAAGTTAATTTTTTTAGCAGAGGTTAAGTGGCCACCTGTGCTGGATTTTTTTAGCTTTGATGCCTTTGCAGGGGGTTGGACTAGATGACCCTCAGGATCCCTTCCAACTCTACCATTCTATGATTCTATGAGGGTTTGCCTAAATGGCAAATGAACAGCTGTCTGAAAGACCATTAGTTTGCAGGAGAGCTGCAAACTGTTTCTTGGAAAGTGCTTTGTTTAGATTTGACAAGCTCAGCTCTCGGCTCAAGTACCAAACTGAGTCATCTTGAGAACGCCAGACTGAAGCCAGAAGAAACGGCCACAACAACATGCAGAACAAAATAAAGGAACGATGGGAAGGATCAATCCCAAACTCCGCAAAGTTCAGCCAGTTTGAAGCCGTCAGTTTTTTTTATGAAGCTCTGAGAATTTATGGGTCATCTCTTCCTCCTTGTGGCCGATTTCTCTGCTGAATTTGCCGAAGCATTTAGTCATTCTGCTTTAGCTTGAGAGGTACAGCATTCCTACTCTAGATTATATCAGCCCACCCAGTAAATCGTATGCACTTTTGCTTCCCTCCTAGTCCACAACCAAAGGAGATTAGACCTGGATCACTGTCTTTTTATTTGCACATCTCAAAATCCCTTTGTCTTAGAATAATAGAAGCATCAAATTGTAGAGTTGGAAGGGACCCCAAGGGTCATCTAGCCCAACCCCCTGTAATACAGGACTAACTCAACTAAAGCATCTATGACAGATAGTGTCTGCTTTAAAACTTCCAAGGAGTCTACAACCTCCTGAGGGAATCCATTCCCCAGTCAAAAATCTACTACCACAAGAAAGTTCTTCCTGATGTTCCGTTGGAATCCCATTTCTTGTAACTTGAAGCCATTGGTTCGAGTCCTACCCTCCAGAGCGGGAGAAAACAAGCTTGTTCCTCCTTCCATGCGACAGCCCTTGAGATATTTGAAGATGGCTATCATATCTCCCCTCCAGGCTAAACATACCCAGCTCCTTCAACAACTTCTCATAAGGCTTGGTTTCCAGACCCTTGATCATCTTGGTGGCCCTCCTCTGCACACCTTCCAGCTTATCAAGATCCTTCTTAAATTGGACACAGTATTCCAGTTGTGGTCTGACAAAGGCAGAATAGAGTGGGACTATGACTTCCCTGAAGACTGATCGCCGAAGAATTGATGCTTTTGAATTCTGGTGCTGGAGGAGACTCTTGAGAGTCCCATGGACTGCAAGGAGATCAAACTTATCCATTCTGAAGGAAATCAGCCCAGAGTGCTCACTGGAAGGACAGATCCTGAAGCTGAGGCTCCAAGACTTTGGCCATCTCATGAGAAGAGAAGACTCCCTGGAAAAGACCCTGATGTTGGGAAAGATGGAGGGCACAAGGAGAAGGGGATGACAAAGGACGAGATGGTTGGACAGTGTTCTCAAAGCAACTGGCATGAGTTTGGCCAAACTGCAGGAGGCAGTGGAGGATAGGCGTGCCTGGCGTGCTCTGGTCCATGGGGTCACAAAGAGTCAGACACAACTGAATGACTGAACAACAGCAACAATTACTTCCCTTGATCTGGACACTAGACTTCTGTTGATGCAGCCTAGAATAGCATTAGCTTTTGTTGCTGCTGCATCACACTGTGGACTCATGTTCAGCTTGTGCTCCACTAAGACCCCTAGATCCTTTTCACATGTGCTTCTAGGAAGCCAGGTGTCCCCCACCTTACATTTGTGCATCTGGTTCTTCCTGCATAAATGCAGAACCTGACATTTGTCCCTGTTGACATTCGTTTTGTTAGCTCCCCCCCCCCAATTCTCCAATCTGTTAAGGTCATTTTGAATCCTGATTCTGCCTTCCGTGGGATTAGCTACCCCTCCCAGTTTGGTCTCATCTGCAAATTTGATGAGCACCCCCTCCATTATTCCTTCATCCAGCTTTATTTACAAAGACGTTGAATAACCACCATCCCTGGACAGAACCCTGCAGCACCCCACTTGTCACTTCTAGGCTGTTATTAAAGGAGAAGGCCTCTGTCCTCCATTGCAGCTCCCCCTCTTGCCCCAAATATTAAGCCACAACATCTGGGAAGCTCGTTCTCAGCTGCAAAACATGATCTTCAGTAACTCGTGTAGAATTAAGATGACTCAGGAGCACACTGGGAGTTTAGGTTTTGCACAATTATAAGGCGCTCTGTCACACGAGGCAGGCATCGCCAACCTGGTGCCGTCCAGATGTTGTGGAACTACAACTCCCATCAGTCCTAGCCAGCTCTGCTAAATAGGCATGGGCCATGGGATCTTGAGGTGAGCCATATCTGGTGGCCAGCAGGCTCCCTAGCTTCCTTTTAGAGGTTAAAACCTTTAAAATTGGGTCTGGGGAGGAAGCCAGCTGGTGCTCAAAAGCTGATCTGAGTTATTCGCCCTCCGTAATAGGAACCAGATGCGATTTCCCACAGGGATTATTCAGCCCCGAGCACAATAGGTCAACTGCTTGCTGTTGGATCCTGTCCAGGATTCCCAGCCTTTAGCAAAGTCATCTGCAGCCTCTTAATGCTTCAGATGGACTTCTCTCCTGAAACTCACTTTCTGGATCTTGGGAATTTTCCTAAGGGTTTCGTGGTTTGTCCTAGGTAGCTGCAGGACAGGAGGAAATTCAAATCTGGGGATAGGCGGAAGTCAATAGGCATTAGATGTTTGAATTTCTCTTATTATAAAACTCTGAAGCATACTAGATGGGCTTTGCTTCTGTTTTAGATGGCACAGGGTTCTTACTGGGGTGCAGGGAGAGCCCCCCCTTCATCTTCAATAACCGGCAACCTGTCACGATCCCTTGTCTGCAGCTAATCTGTGCCACCTGACAGTTGCGTATTCTGTCCTGGCCATTTTAGACATGTGAAGACCTGGAATCTATTTCTGGGTACGAGAATGTAGCTTTGAAGCACACAGAATAATAATAGAACAGCAGTGCTTTTGAGCATGTGCAGAGTGCAAATCCTTGCCTGCTAAGCAACAAGCCTGTCTCTCTCAGGGCTGGGGGAAACTACTAGCCAGAGAGTGGTTATAACAGACCCAGAATCTACTTTTGGGTACTAAGGCATCACTCTGAAGGACGTGGAATAATAATAAAGCAGTGCTTCTGAGGAAGTGCAAAGCGCAAATTCTAAGACCCTGCGATAAGGAGGAATGAAGGAGAAATTTGGTTTGATTTGATTTTTACGCGAATTCAGTTTCCAAACCACGTGGGAACTGAAACACAGCTGTCCATCAAAACCTGCCCATTTCCGAATTTGTTGAAGCTGTTCTCCCACACCAAATAATGCGCACAAAAATCTCTCTGTATTAGGAGAAAGTGTGCATAAAAATGCACATATTAGTGACGGCAACATATAAAATGCATTATATTGGGGAAACTCTTGCAAAAATGTGTACATCTGGCAAATTGTCACGAGGATTTCTTTGTATGTATTTTTTTTCTCTTCCAGAAATGGGGAGAACTGAACTCAAGCTTGGAAAAAGCGAGAAACCAAGAGGAAATGGAATCGGCAGAGGCATCCTTTTCCCTAGTCCCAGGGTTAGGGGAAAACAGCATCCAGAGACTCCAGATTCCAAGCTGGCTCTTTACCCTCATTAACTTTCTGACCACTCCATTGATGCCGGCTGTTGGCTCCTTTTACCGCTTTGGCCTCTGGCCTCTGGCCAGTCCCAGCGATTAGAGAACTTCTGAGTGCCCCTTGGAGGACGTCCAGCCTGGCAACCATCACAGCACCACAAGTGTGTCGCAGTGGCGTCCGAGGCCACGGGGACCTCTCCAAAACAAACACATTGGCGGGAGGCTCGGTGACCGCAGGGCATCTTGCCCAGGGAAAACGCTAGCCTGGACTCTTCCATTCAGAGGCACCCAGGGGACCACCGGTTGTTGCCATAGCAAGTTTGGAGAGGAAGAGGTAAAAGGGGGGATCTTGTGTGTGTGTGTGTGTGTGTGTGTGTGTGTGTGTGTGATTTTGATGGCCGAAGGAGGACTTGGCAAGCTTCCGGAGCCCACCAAGTTCTTTTGCACCATGCAGAAACATATTCAACAGGACTCTGTGGTTTTTGACCAGATTCTGAGCATCGTTTTTACTCCATCTCCCTCTCTCTGCAGTCTCCTCCGCCTCTCATGTCCCTCTCCGAATCTCTCCAAACAGCTGTCTTCAGACAGAAGCCCATACCCACCAACATTTCTCCAATGAAAATGGGGACATCCTTGAGAAGGCAGGGTCCCTGAGAATATTCCTGAAGACAGAAAAAACATCCTTTTGTACGCATGTGCCATAGCTAGGATACTTATAGCTAAAACTTGGAAAGGAGAAAAAATACCAACAGTCCAAGAATGGCAAATTAAGCTAATAGAATATATGAATTTAGCAAGGATGACAGCAGCAATAAGAGATATACAAAAACAGAAAACAAAAGCAGAATGGAAATATGTGGAAGAATATTTTAAAAAAGGTTTGAAAACGGAACTAATGATTTGCTTAGATTAAGTTACGCACGTGGGAGATTTAAATTATATACATATATATATTGTTGCCATTTTTTTGTTTGTTTGTTGTAGAAGCAATATGAAGTCATATTTTAAATTTGATGTATAATTTGAAAGAGACTATTGTAAATTTATGTTTATTATTTGTGCGATGTAAGATTTAATGTTTTGTTGTGTTTTATGTTTGAAATCCTTTTTTTAAAAGAAATATAAATTTAATAAAGACTTATTTTAATAATAATAATAATAATAATAATAATAATAATAATAATAATAAAGAGAAGGCAGGGTCCAAAGGGAAGCAGAGCAAGATGTTTGGCACCAGCTTGGCAGCTTGGGTTGCCAGAAGGAGGCATACAAGGCGCCACTCAACCGTCTTAGGGACTCCACTCTGGATTTGTGTAGGGCAGTGTTTTTCAACCTTTTTTGGGCAAAGGCACACTTGTTTCATGAAAAAAATCACGAGGCACACCACCATTAGAAAATGTTAAAAAAAAATAACTCTGTGCCTATATTGACTATATATAAAGTAATTCTCTTGAATTTTTCAATTTTTCCCACGGCACACCAGGCAACATCTCGCGGCACACTAGTGTGCCACGGAACAGTGGTTGAAAAACACTGGTGTAGGGTATACTCAGAGCCGTCTTTCCTATTGGGCTTAGTGGCGCGTTGCGCCAGGGTGCTGGCCTCTCAGGGGCGCCCCAGCGAGTGGGGGAGCTGCGCGGTTTTGCAGATGGCCTCCCCTTTCCCTCCTGCATGCCCACCAACCGCGCCCCATCAACCATATGGCCGGTGTGCGTGCAGCTTCCTTCCCAAGCCCCTGCGGGAGGAGAGCGATCCCCGCAGAGGCTTGGGGAAACAGGGGGTGCACCAAAGGGATCTTTGCACCATGGCGCCGGATATGCTTAAGACGGCCCTGGGTATACTCTTCTCCCAAAGATATCCTGGGTGATTGCCCTGAGTGTAACCTCCAGAGGGGCAGCATTGAGGCTCCCAGCCTGGGTGTGGGTGTGCCAAACTGGGTCTTTGACCAGAGTGAAATAAAGCCTCGGGCAAAGGAGTTTTAGGACCAGAGTTTTCCTTCTCCCGGATGCGCTACCTTCCTCTTCCTCTTCCTGAGTCCAAAGCAAACCTGTCTTTTTAAGGACAGAAGTGGAGATACATTGCCCATGATGCAATTCCTCCAGTTTGTGACATCAGAGGCAGACTCCCCACCCAATGAAGTCATGTTTCAAGGGGAAGGTTCACAGAACAGGCAGCCCCTGGCAGGGAATGCTGGGCGCGGCTGATGCACAACTTGGCTTGTTTATGCCAAATCTGGTCTTACTGCGGGGTCTTTACTGCTCAATGAAGCCCAGAAAGTGGAGAGGGGTGCAAATGCTGAACTCTCCTGTGCTCAAAGCAACCCAGCGCATTATCTCTGTGGGAGACACCCAGATCCTCCTCTGGCGCCCTTAAAATAAAGGCAACGAAATCTAAGGAAAGGAGGGGGTGATGAAGGAGCGGGCATGAGGCCAACTCGGCGGTGCAGGAGGTAAGGAAGGCACAGGGATGATGCCCAGTTTCTGAAGGAGGTAAGCCCTGGGTGCTAGGCAGGCCCACAGATCCTAATTGCAGATATTTCAGAGCAAGCTGCGGCTAGGAGGCAGGCGGAGAGTCAAAAGCACTCTGCACATGCTTAGGTGCCCTCTTACTTATTCATTTTGCAAAATTTGTATGCCGCTTAGTTGTAAAAAAAAACACCCAAAACAAAATAAAAACCTTAAGGTGGTTTACAAAAAAAAGATAAAAGAATAAGACAGGTGTGGCCGGTGCTGTTAACCAGAAGGTTGGTGGTTTAAGCCTGTGAGAGGTAAAATGCTGGTTCCTAAAATTTAAAGTCCTAGGACCTTTTAAAATAAATTCGGGGCAAAACGGATGAAGCGGCAATATGTTACTGAGAATATACACTTGCAAGTGGGTGACCCGAAAAAGCAGGCACCCCCGATTTCATCAAAACATGAATATTTATTCCCTGTCTCCGAGCGCAATTAATAAGAGCAACAGTTATTCTGAAAAGGCAATCAAAAAGCAACATAAATTATTCCTCTCAGAGCCCAACCTGGGACAGCTCTGAGCAAGATTCCTGCATTTCAGGGGGCTGGACTAGATGGCTCTCAGGGTCCCGTCCAGATCCTACAACCCTATGAATAAAACTATCAATAAGAAAAACCGACAGCAATAATCTAAGACTGCCGAAAAGCTGAAATACCAGCAGACTAAAAATAGATCACAACTCACAGCACCAATTTCCTAAACCTCTGGGTAGGCTGGTTTAAACAAAAGGGCTTTTCGTGGGTGCTGAAATGAGTACAGCCAAGGAGCCTTCCTGATTTTGATAGGCAGGGAGTTCCTGTGGGAATGTTGTGTATTGTAGGAGAGGATATATTGATTAAATGTTAACCTTACCCACGCTAGTGAGTCAAATAGCAGAGCACATTCCCCTGTATATAGCAGGAAGCTAGTTGGTAAATTCCTTTGAATCTCTTTACTTAAGCAATCCAGTCTGGTTCGTCCAGATTGGATTATTCCTGGTAAATCCCCTTTTGATCCCTCTGCAAAGAATAAAGACGCCGCAGTCTTTCTTTGAAAGTAACAAGAGGTTTACTTACATTTAGTTCACAGTATGAACCCTGAAGGCAGGCTTTGTCTTGTAGTTACAGTTACAGAGATAGCTGTGGATTAACCCCATGAGAGCCAGCAGTGCAGTCCAAGAGAAGTAAATGGAATAAGAGTAAAAGAGAGAAAGACGGCTGCATGACTGGATCTTTTGTGGGGTCTCCCGGGGTCACGCCCACCTACCTGGTCACATGCCGGGGGAGGATGCTCCAGACCAGGTGTAACAGGAAGTTATACTGGCTGGAGTAACATCCCCCTGTCCAGGGGCGTACCCAGGATCAAACTAGGGGGGGGGCAAGCCATGGTCATTCAGGTTGTGACATTTCAGCACGGAAAAGGCGAATGAAACCAAAAATTTTAAGAAAATTATATATAATCATAGCAGTGCTTTATTACGGTAGTTTTTACAATTATTTGCTTGATTTTTTTAAATTTTTTTTATTCTAGTTACATGTCTTATACTAATATCATTTTTCTTGGGTTTGAAGAAAACTTGTTCAAAACTTTCGTTTCAATCCAGTCCTGATTTTCCTTGAAGAATTTCCGATGGACGCTCATCAAACACAACCCAGTCAGTCTGTCCTCTTCTGAGCCAGGTCTTTACCCGTTGAAGGGTACTGAAAGATTGTTCAGCAGTAGCCGTGGTGGACGGGAAAGCACTTAAAATACTGATCAACTAGCGGCGGGTGGCTCAGTTTATATAGTGAAGTGGAACTCACTAGATCCCTCTAGAAGATTCCCTCTTCTCTCTGCTAGAGCCCGCTAGAGACCTCTCCCTCCCTTGAATCCCACTGGCTGGCTGACATAGATTCCTCTGCCAGTCGCTAGGTGGCTCTAGATACTTCTCTGTTTTTACACCATTTCAGTGTGGTAAACAACTGATTATTCGCCATCGCCCTACCTAATTTTGTTTCGTTTCATCACTTTATAACCATTTAATTTTTTTTGTTTTTTTGGGGGGCAGCTGCCCCCCCTTGCCCCTCGCTGGGTACGCCCATGCCCCTGTCTGTGTTCACTCTAGGGAAACAAGGAACGTGCCACACTTTTTAACAACAAAAAAGAGGTGCCTATGCTGCGTGCCCTTGAGTACCCCCTGTAAAAAAAACACACTGCCTGCAACAGTGCCCATTCCTCTGATCGAAGCAGTCGCCTGGGCATATATGGGCTTAGGTGATTTCGTAGCTACACTGGTCCCAGATACTGTGGCCAGGCTTTCCCAGCACAGGAATTGCCGTACCTGTTGAACCAATTTCAGCTGGTAAACAGCAATTCTAGCCACTGAGGAAGCACCCCAAATTACGAATCTGCTCCTTCGGGGAGAGGGCAGCCTCGCCCAGAGTAGGCAAGGGACAAATTTCTCGGACGTGGGATCTGGTCTCCCTTATTGAACCCCAGGCTCCAGACCTAAGGAAACGGCCTCAAGGCTACCTTGAGAGAGAGAGAAACCCAGCCAGATGGGTGGGGTATAAATAATAATAATAATAATAATAATAATAATAATAATTATTATTATTATTATTATTATTAGAGACATGCTAGCATAGGAGCTAACTCCAGGGGGCCATGGGTGTTTGGGCACCTACAGTAATATAATTGTGGGGGCCCGGCCCCCACAAAGTCAGTGGGAAAAGCCGACAGGCGGCAGCGTCGATGCGTCCGAGAGAGAAGCAGTTCAGCTCCAGCCTCTGCAGCCAGCCAGCGAGGCAACCTTTTCCAGGCGGTGGGGAGCCTCTCTGGTTGCGGAGAGGAGGAGGAGGAGGAGCCGCCGGCCACCACAATGTCCATGTTGTGGCAATGGGCACCCACAGTCCTGAGGGCGAGATGGCATACCTGCAGGCTAGTTCCTGGTTCGACACTAATATTCAGCTTGAAGTGCGGGGATTTGGGAGCAGGTGGCAGGATGCTACGTGCAGCGCCAGGAAGGAAATGATGAGAATTCTGCCCCGATAAAGGCTGAAATCTGTAACCTGCGCATGCATCCTGCAAGGGCCAGGCGAGGGTTCAAAGCTCTCCGAGGCAGACTGGTGGGCAGGCAAATGCCCTTGAGCAGCCTCGCTCTGTGAGGTTGGTGAGCCAAAGGGGAAGAAATAGAGCCTCCAAGTTCAGGGGCAGTCTACCTCTGAATACCAGGAGTGCACGTGTGTTGGGAAATGCCATTTTCTCATTCGCCTCAGGCGTCAAGATGTCTTGAGCCGGCCCTGACTGCCGTGATCCAGGGGCCTTTCTTCCCAGACTCCTGCCCTCTGCTCTTCCTGCTCCTCCTGCGGTGTTATGCCCAGAGCCTCAGGCTCCACTCAGGGGCGTATCCAGGATCAAAACTAGGGGGGCGGGGGCGGGCAAGCCATGGTCGTTCAGGCAAACCACCTAGAAATCAAACCTTGCTGCAAAAAAATGCCACCCCTAATGGAGGCTGGAACCTGCCCCACAAAAGGAACCTGGGACAAGCTGAAGCGCCAGTGGCTCAATTACCCTCTTTGATAATGTTAGGTTGTGGGTGGACACAACAGACGATACAGCGATTTCCAAAACAGCTCTTATTTATTTGCAGGCTGGAACAGAACTGAGCTGGAGGCCTCAGCCACCAGCTTATATAGAGCTCAGCTACAATGTAACAGTAACAACATTCTGCAGCTAACCAATCCCTGAGTGTCAGTTTCTAATCCTTCATTTGCATAAGCTGACCTGAGTGAAAACCGCAGCAGAATAAACTATATACACACACCCCTGGTGGCCAAGGTGAGAACTTCAATACATAACACCCCTCCCCACCGAGATAAGGCATTAGGTTACAAGCATAGTGGTTCCATTATATACAGCAATACACATAGCATAACAGTTCAATTTACGATGCAGCATTATGTGTGCAAATTGTGTGTAACATAGTCTTTTAGATATGCTGGGCGTTTGGGAACCCTACCTGACCGCCGTGGGCCAGTATCAGAGCCCGGTTGGCTGCCCGAGTCCCGTTGCGACTGCTGTGCTACCACTGGTGTCGTTGGGCCTGAGGTCTCCGGCTCCGCTGCTGTTGGAAGGCCTGTCACGATCGGACTTGGTGGACACTCAGGCAAGGCGGTGGTCGGCGTCTCAAGGGAGTCAGGCAAAACCCCTGCAGTGGCTCGGCTTGGCCCCATGTCCGCAGTTTGTGAAGGGGGTGTAGATGGAGCCTCGCCTTCCAATGGTGTCGGTTCTAGAGCTGAGGCTGCCGTTGAGGGTACTGCGGTATCGTCCAAAGTTCCAACCCGGCGCCTCAGTTGGTCTATGTGCCGGCGCCACAAACGCCCGTCCTCAAGTGCCACCTGATATGAGCGGGGCCCAGTGACTCCCACTATCGTGGCCGGCACCCAAGGAACGTCCCCCACGTAGTTTCTGGCAAAAACCTTATCCCCGGGAATAAAAGACCTTGGTGCGTTAGCACCGCCCGGGGGCTCGGCTACCCCGAAGTCTGGATGCAACCGGTCGAGCGGAGATCTGAGGCGACGGCCCATAAGCAGTTCAGCTGGACTCCGCCCTGTGGCTGCATGCGGGGTAATGTGTTGCACGAGCAAGTATTCCGTAACTCGCTCATGCCAGTCCTTCTGGTCCAGGCGTGCCAGTGCCTCTTTCGCTGAGCGCACCATTCGTTCTGCCTGTCCGTTGCTGGCCGGGTGGAATGGAGCTGTTAGGGCGTGGCGGATGCCCAGCCCCAAGAGGTACCTTTCAAAAGCGCCTGATGTGAACTGTGGCCCGTTGTCGGAGACGAGGACATCAGGACATCCATGCGTTGCGAATAGGCCCCGCAGCACCCGGACTATGGCTTCGGTAGTGGTGGAGGGCATCAGAGCCACCTCCAGCCATTTCGAATAAGCGTCCACCACTACCATAAAGGTCCGGCCGTGAAAAGGGCCAGCAAGGTCAATGTGCACCCTCGACCAGGGTGCCTTTGGCGTCTCCCAGGTGTTGCCCTTAGCTGCCGGTGGTGCAGGTCTCGATTCTTGACACGCTTGACAGGAGGCAACCCATGAGGTGATGGCCTCGTCCATGTTAGGCCACCAGACGTAACACCGAGCCAACGCCTTCATTTTAACGATCCCTGGGTGGCCGATGTGCAGAGCCTCAAGGACGCGTTGGCGGAGTCTTTGGGGAACCACGACTCGGTCTCCCCACAGTAGGCAGCCGCGATGAGCCGAGAGCTCATGCTGTCTGGTCGCAAATGGCTGGAACTCAGATGTGAATGGCCCTTCTGGCCACCCCCTCCACACCCAGTTGAGCACACGTCTGATGGTGCGGTCCTGGGAAGATGCGGAGGCCACATCGGTAGCCGACACTGGTGCAGCTGGGAGGTCCTCAAGCAGGAGTACCGATGAAGCAGGAGCTGGATCTTCCACCAACGCCGGAAGGGGGCAACGACTGAGGGCATCAGCATGGCCCAGCGACTTTCCCGGGCGATGAATGAGCCGATAGCTGTATGCTGCCAGAAAAACAGTCCATCGCAGCATGCGTGGCGAGAGGATCGGCGGAGTTGGTCTGTCCCCTGCAAGGAGGCCCAGGAGCGGCTTGTGGTCAGTGATGAGGTCAAAGGTTCTCCCGTAGAGATATTCGTGGAACCTCTTCACTCCAGCCACAAGCGCCAGTGCCTCCTTGTCGAGCTGGCTGTAATTCCGTTCCGCCGGAGACAGTGTCCGAGAGAAGTAAGCAAGTGGTGCTTCCCTCCCATCCGGGAACCGGTGACTGAGGACCGCACCGATGCCAAAGGGCGAGGCGTCACAGGCGAGGACCAGTGGCCTGGCTTCACTGTACTGTACCAGCACACTGTCTGAGGAGAGAAGGGACTTGACCGCGTTGAAGGCCGCTGTCTCCCGATGACCCCAGGACCATGGCGCCTTCGTGCTGAGCAGGCGGTGGAGAGGCTCAGCTAGCGTTGCCTTGTGGGGCAGGAACATATTGTAGAAGTTCAGCAGCCCTAGGAACGCCTGCAACTCAGTCTTGTTCTTTGGAATCGGGGCCTCCTGGATGGCCCGGATTTTGGATGCCGTTGGGTGAAGGCCAGAGGCGTTGATGAGGTAGCCCAGGAACTCCACCTGTGGAACGGCAATCAGACACTTTTCTTTCTTTACCTTGAGTCCGGCCTCCTGGAACCTGGTCAGCACAGCGCGGAGGCGCTCGAACAGCTGCTGATTTGAGTCTGCGGATACCAGTACATCATCGAAGTATGGTACCACGCCTGGCAGTCCCTGCAGGAGGCGCTCCATGAGGCTTTGAAAGATGCCAGGAGCCACGCTCACCCCGAACTGTAGTCGGCGGCATCGGAACGCTCCTCGGTGGGTGACGATCGTCTGAGCTTCAGCGGTGGCGTCGTCAACAGGCAGTTGTTGATAGGCTTGGGCAAGGTCCAGCTTAGCAAAGACCTTGCCTTCGCCCAAAGAATGCAGCAGGTGTTGGACGACGGGAACGGGATAAGCGTGCTGCTGAAGCGCCTTGTTGATCGTGCACTTGTAGTCTGCGCATATCCTCACCGACCCATCCGGCTTGACAGGTGTGACGATAGGCGTTTCCCACTTGGCATGGTCGACCGGCTCCAAAACCCCTTGCGCGATTAATTTGTCCAGTTGTTCGTCCACCTTAGCCTTGAGGGCGAACGGAACCCGGCGTGGCTTTAGCTTGATTGGAGCTACTTGTGGATCAAGGCTAAAGGAGATGGGTGTGCCTGTATATTGGCCCAAGGTGCCATCGAAAACCTCGGCAAATTCTTTAGTTAACTTTTCCACTTCCGCGTTGGAGATGCAGTTCATGCCGGTGACTTCCAGACCGAGGGCGCCAAACCATTCTAGCCCTAGGAGGCTGGGCCGCGGGTCTTCAACTACCACGAGTCGGAGTGGGCCCGAGAAGTTTTTGAACTTGACCTGGAACTGGCCGACGCCCGTCACGGGAATGTCGTTCCCCTGGTAGTCCCTCAGGTGTACACGATGTCGGTCAAGCTGCCTCTTAGACAGCTTGGGCACAAGTCTTTTGATAGTGCTCCAGGACACAACGGACAGGGCAGACCCGGTGTCGATCTCCATGTCACACGGAGCTCCTTCGATGAGCACCGTGATGTGTAGTTTGCGTCGCGTAGGCGAGTCGGTTTGTCCAATCGTGGTTCCGGATGAGCAGCAACAGTTGGTGAGAGCGAAACAGTTACTGTTTGCGGACCGGGTTGACGACTTGGACTTGCGAGATGGTGAAGAGGCTGTGTTTGATGGCGTAGATCGGCAGACCTTGGCGATGTGACCCTTTCGGGAGCACTGCCTGCAGATGGCGTCTCTGAATCGGCATTTGACGCGGGGGTGGTCGCCTCCACAGCCGGCGCATTCTGATTGGCCCTTGGACTTCTGTTTGAACTTCCCGCGTTCCCGCTTCGTCTGGTGCACGTCATCGTCTTCGCTGGTTGATGCCTCGTCGCTGCTAGCCTCTTCATGGTGTACGGCGATTGGCTTTTTTGTAGGTCGTGGGCTGCTGGCCTTGCGGATCTCCTGGGCGGAGAGTTCAGCCGCTTCTGAGGCCGCAGCCTCCTCGATGGCCTTCTGCAGCGTGAGGTCTGGCTTGGCAAGGAGGCGCCGTTGCAGACGGTTGTCCCAGACCCCGCAGACGATCCGATCCATCATGGCATCGTCTAAGTCTCGGAACTCGCAGGTTAATGCGGCCTTTCGGAGAGCGGCGACGTAGTCGTTGATCGACTCCCCCTCTGCCTGGTTCCGGTGGTAAAAGGCGTGGCGGGCCGCAATTTTGGACGGCTTGGGCGCGTAGTGGCCGCGTAGCTTTTCCTGTAGCGCGTCCCACGGTGCTCTGTGAACTGCGAGTGGAGCGACTAAAACTCTGGCCGTCTCAAACACTTCGGGCCCGCAGAGGCTGAGGAAAAGGCCTCGCTTCCGCTCCTCTGATACCTCTGTTAGCTCGTTTGCCTGAAGGTAGCATTCGAACCGAGCGAGATATGAGTCCCATGATTCAGAGGCCGGGGCAAACGGCGGTAGAGGCACTAGTGTAGCCATGATTCCGATGCCGACGTGGTGGGCGATGGATGGAACACAGTGCTCTAGCCAGAACGGGCAGCTCTGAGTTGGTTCTGTTCAGTGATTTCGCTCAGCGTTTCAGCTCAGTGATTCAGCTCAGTGATTCAGCTCAGTGATTTGCCCTTGCGCTGACTGGCTGTGTGCTGTCTGTGTTCTGATGTCCATGATCCCACCTTCGTCGCCAGTGTTAGGTTGTGGGTGGACACAACAGACGATACAGCGATTTCCAAAACAGCTCTTATTTATTTGCAGGCTGGAACAGAACTGAGCTGGAGGCCTCAGCCACCAGCTTATATAGAGCTCAGCTACAATGTAACAGTAACAACATTCTGCAGCTAACCAATCCCTGAGTGTCAGTTTCTAATCCTTCATTTGCATAAGCTGACCTGAGTGAAAACCGCAGCAGAATAAACTATATACACACACCCCTGGTGGCCAAGGTGAGAACTTCAATACATAACAGATAACATAAAATACACAATGATTATTTAAAAAAATATTTATTCCTTTTAATTAGTTTTCTAAGCAGTAGCACTGGAAAGCAAGAGCACACAAAATCCTGAATTATTTGATTACTGACCATATTATGTAAACGGCAAACAAAAACAGCTTCAAAAAACAGAAAAACTCTTCCCCCCTCCCAAACAGAAAGCCCCAAATGGCTGGAAAAACTCAGTTTCCCAGGATCCTCAGCCCTCGCAAAGGAACTACTCACCATGCAAGGGAACTCAGTTTCCCAAGCTCCCTTGCAATGATGATTCCCGGCAAATTCAGAAACTTGCCAGCACGATCTCTGATAGGCACGCCAGCTCTTTGTCGGCATGAGGGAGGGGGAAACGGCCAGCGCAACACACACACACACACACACACACACACACACAGTGGCTAGCTGTGCTTCGGCTCTCGCAAGAGCTCAATTGTTATTGAGATTTTGGGAGGGGGAGAAAGACCAGTCGTTGAGCTTTTTTTCCCCAGGAGGAGAGCTTTTGTTTCCTTTTAGGCTGCCGATAACCATTTAATTTTTTTTTGCTTCTATGGGGGGCAGCTGCCCCCCTGCCCCCACCCCTGGGTACGTCCATGGCTCCACTACAGGTTTCTCACTCCAGCCTCCTCCCTGATGTCTCCACCTCCAGGGACGTCCTGACACCTTGGGAGAAGCTGCCCTTCGCCGCCTTCCCTGCCATGGACCTATTTGCCCGCTTTGAGGACTTCCTGGACATCGTGGTGTTCTTGGGGTTCCTCTACTTCCTCTCCTACAGCTCCCTCTTCCTCTTCTACTTCCTCCTCCTCGTGCCTTTGGCCTTCATCTTTGAGGGAGAGGAGACACTGAGAGCGGCAACCTCCTTCCTGCAATCTCCAGCTCAATAAAAGGTGGATTTGAATACACAGCGCTTTGGGAAATGTGAGTTGCCCGGTCTGTAGTGCTGTGTGTCTAAAGCTGCCCAGCGGAGGCTGGTCCATGAGGGTGAATGGGGAAGGGGCTGGGGGCCGGCAGGTTAAATTTGGTGGGCCAGGGAAATAGCCTAGTCCCATCTATCTTATTGCTTTATTATTCATTTCATTAAAAAAAATATGCACTGCTTGACTGCAAATATATGTACAACTAAAAGTTTTCTTCACCAGTGAGCGCCGTCATTATTACAACTATACATTCTATAATAGCAATTAGAAGGGGAAATAGAAGGGGAAGAAATGGAGGCAGTGAGAGATTTTACTTTCTTGGGTTCCATGATCACTGCAGATGGTGACAGCAGTCACGAAATTAGAAGACGCCTGCTTCTTGGGAGGAAAGCAATGACAAACCTAGACAGCATCTTAAAAAGCAGAGACATCACCTTGCCGACAAAGGTCCGTATAGTTAAAGCTATGGTTTTCCCAGTAGTAATGTACGGAAGTGAGAGCTGGACCATAAAGAAGGCTGATCGCCAAAGAATGGATGCTTTTGAATTATGGTGCTGGAGGAGACTCTTGTGAGTCCCATGGACTGCAAGAAGATCAAACTTATCCATCCTTAAAGAAATCAGCCCTGAGTGCTCACTGGAAGGACAGATCCTGAAGCTGAGGCTCCAATACTTTGGCCACCTCGTGAGAAGAGAAGACTCCCTGAAATAGATCCTGATGTTGGGAAAGATGGAGGGCACAAGGAGAAGGGGATGACAGAGGACGAGATGGTGGGACAGTGTTCTCGAAGCTACCAACATGAGTCTGACCAAACTGTGGGAGGCAGTGGAAGACAGGAGTGCCTGGTGTGCTCTGGTCCATGGGGTCACGAAGAGTCGGACACGACTAAACGACTAAACAACAACAACATTCTATAAAATCTTAAATGAACCAGGTGTTTGCATATACCGGTGAGAATGAGCGACTGTGTGCCTTAATATTTGTATAAGAAACGAAATCGTGCCACGCAGCCAAGCAGTACTCACTCGAACTCTTCACTTCAGATACTTTTAGTTTATGAGAGACCTTTTCACGGAGCGAAATCTGGCAAACGCCGAAGTAGAAGCAATCCAAATTACTCAGATTGAAAGCCTTTCAGGGTTTGGCAATGGAGCCCTCTTCAGAGGCAAGAGAGAAGTTCTTCATTTTTCAGGTCCTTAGGAATATAAGCTGATAGGTGTGGAAAACCTGTTGACGACTCTTAAAGACTGCAATTGGTCTTACAGGGAAAGGCAAGGGGTCAGATGGCTAATTTCTGAAATTGTCAATTTCTGAAATTGAACACTTCAATCTCCCAGGACATTCTATAAAAGATCTCAAAGTACCGTAGCTGTCTTAATACAAAGGAATTTCAGAAATAGACTGGAAAGAGAAGTGGCTGAATTGCAACTAATCACCAAACTTAAAACCATGGAGAGACCTGGTCTGAACAAAGACATTGGATTCTTATCTCATTATACATGACAAAGCTATGTTTAGCCATCTCACCCCTTGCCTTTTCCTTTAAGACCAACCACAGTCGTTAAGAGTCGTCCACAGGTTTTCCACACCTATCAGCCAATCCCCCATTCCCACCACCCTTCAGAGTAATACCTCTCCCCACCCTCTCACTATATTTAAGGGTCTGATGACTTCTGTTTCAGTGTATCTGAAGAAGTGTGCATGCACACGAAAGCTCATACCAAGAACAAACTTAGTTGGTCTCTAAGGTGCTACTGGATGGAATTTTTTATTTTATTTTGTTTTGACTATGGCAGACCAACACGGCTACCTACCTGTAAAGGGGAAATATTCAAAGCGTTCAGATATCTAAAGGGAGGGTGGAGCAAGCTTGTTTTCTGCTGCCTGACAGTGGAATGGATTGCCTGGGAAGGTGGTGGACTCTCCTTCAGTGGAGTTTGGAGGCAGTGATGCCTCTGAATGTTGCTGGAAACAGCTGCAGGAGAGAGATAGGGATGCCCATCGCATTGTCAGCTAGGTTAGTCAGTTAGTGGGGTTAGATAATGGTTAGAGCGTCAGACTAGGACCTGGGAGACCTGGGTTCGAATCCCCACTCAGTGTGTGTGACCTTGGGCCAGTTGCTGCCCCTCTGCCCTGCCTACCCTACAGGGTTGTTGATTTGGGGATTAAATAAAGAGAGGGAGAGCCATGTATGCCACCTTCAGCTCCTTGCAGAAAAAGGTGGGATATACTGGTAGATGCAACAAATACACAAATTGGAGCGTGGTAACAATCGAATGATGCCCTGGAAAGACATGTGAAAACTGGGCCATGTATTTCAGCCAGATAAGAGTGAGTCCCATCATGGAAAAAGGCAGGGTAAAGGTAAAGGGACCCCTGACCATTAGGTCCAGTCGCGGACGATTCTGGGGTTGCGGTGCTCATCTCTCTCTATAGGCTGAGGGAGCCGGCGTTTGTCCGCAGACAGCTTCCGGGTCATGTGGCCAGCATGACTAAGCCGCTTCTGGCGAACCAGAGCAGCGCACGGAAATGCTGTTTACCTTCCCGCCACAGCAGTACCTATTTATCTACTTGCACTTTGACGTGCTTTCGAACTGCTAGGTGGGCAGGAGCAGGGACCGAACAACGGGAGCTCACCCCGTCGTGGGGATTCGAACCGCCGACCTTCCGATCGGCAAGCCCTAGACTCTGTGGTTTAGACTACAGCGCCACCAAAAGGTGGGGTATGAATAAATATATAATAACAATAATAGTAGTAGAAGTGTCTGTGGGTTTTGTGAGCTGCTTGCAAAGGTTCCATGGGTAGGTTTTTAAAAAAATGAGCAATGCATCTGCTGATCCAAAATGTAAACAGGCCGAATGCGTGATCCCTGTACAAAGGAGACCAGCAGACAACCCAATTTCCATATCTAAGAGGGGCATTTGCTGGTTTCCCATTCCAATGCACCAAACAGATTTGGAAAATGTGGGATTTCAGGACCTTTCGCCTAGTGATACACATGAAATACCCCTGCAGAACAGCCTGTGTTTGCTTGAACCTTGCAAAACTGGTTTCTCCTGAGTCTGATCGTGGGGAGCAGAAAATGTACCCGGCGCCCAAGACAGAGTGAATCCACTTTCACAGAAGCTTGGCAGCTCTAATTAAGGATTTGTGGGGTTTTGTTTTGCTCTTTGTGCTTTCTTCCCGTACGGACACAAGATGGCAACAGAGCTGCATGCGTCTCCCACATTTCGGCCCAGTTCAAGATATCTTTCTAACCGTCTGAAGGTGGCACTAGACAGATTGCTGGCGTTTTGCAGAAGGAATTCAAGTGTATATAGGAGCTTCAGATCTGTGCAATTAAAGTGGATTAAAGGAAATCCGCTTTTTATTTACCTGGCTTCGAAAAAGCCGACTTCTCGTTTGGAAAGTGATAGATCAATGCATTGATGCCATGGACTGGTTGGATGCAGAGGAATGCGGGGAGACACCAGCTAGGGAACCCCCAAGCGAAGAAGGCTGAGAGCCAGGGGGTTGGTGGTGGGATGATGAAGAGTGGTCAGAGGGAGAAGAGGGAGCAGACTGGGAAGAGGAGGTGTTGGAAGCTGAAGAGGCAACAAGGTTTAGTGAGCAGGAAGAAGCTGTGGCAGAGAGCAGTCCGGAAGCAGTGGCTAAAGAGGAGGCGGGCCAAGACGCAAAGTGGAGGCAGGCTGCTGAGGGTTGCCATATGTCCTCTTTTTCCAGGACTCGTCCTGTTTTTGAGGATTAAAATGTCTGTCTGGGCGGATTTATAAAATTTGGCAAAATGTCCAGGTTGTTTTTTGTTTTGTTTTGTTTACAGTAACCCAAGAAAAATTCTTTCTAGTAGCACCTTAGAGACCAACTGAGTTTGTTCTTGGTATGAGCTTTCGTGTGCATGCACAGCTTCTGGCAGGGCCGTCTCATCCATAGGGGCTAGTGGCGCAGCGCGCCAGGGCACCGGCCCCCCAGGGGCGCCCCGCGAGCCCACCGGCATACCGGGCGCCCCCCTCCTCAACCCGCCCCACCCCCACGGGCGGGCTGCCGGCCAGGCGCTCACGCACTGGTGGTGCAGCTGCTGCCGCCCATGCTTGGTCCCGGGCGGGCTGCGAGCCGGCCGCCCTCGCCTCCCGTCCCGGGAGCACTGGAAGGGCACGCAGAGCCCTGCGCCACTCCAGCGCCATGCCCCTCATCCCCCACTCGCCCACCCCTCTTCCCGAGGGGCGGCAAGCGCGGGAGGCGGCGGAGAGGCGGCACGCCGGGGCCCCTGGAGGGATCGCCGTGCCACGGCGGCCGATCTCCCTAAGACGGCCCTGGCTTCTGGGCCATGTGGCCAGCATGACTGAGCCGCTTCTGGCGAACCAGAACAGCGCACGGAAATGCCGTTTACCTTCCCACCAGAGTGGTACCTATTTATCTACTTGCACTTTGACGTGCTTTCGAACTGCTAGGTTGGCAGGAGCAGGGACCGAGCAACGGGAGCTCACTCCATCGTGGGGATTCGAACTGCCGACCTTCTGATCGGCAAGCCCTAGGCTCTGTGGTTTAACCCACAGTGCCACCCGCGTCCCTCACAGTTAAAAGTAGAAGTCGGCAAATGTGTCCTCTTTTTTGATCTTCAAAATATGGAAGCCCTACGTGCCGAAGAAGCCAGGGGGTATCCCCCTCCTGCGACGACCAGCTCCACTCCCCAAGATTTGCTGGGAAGAGTTGCTGTGCTTACAAGGCCTGAGCTTTTTTCTTTCTTTGAATAAAGTCAACTTCACTGACGCCTTGTGATCTGAATGCGCTATAAACACGCAAGACCAGATGGCACCAGAGAGCAGGAAATTTTTATATACAATTTTCCATATGGTCTCTCCCCCGCCTTTTGTTATAAAGATCTAATTTCTGACTTTTTTTATAGTGGGGTTTCCCCCCTGTGTGTAGATCCACCCCTGATCCCAACCCCCACCTTGAGAATTGAAAAGTGTGGGATGATTATCCGCAGCAGCTAAAAAAGCCAATGCAATTCTGGGCTGCATCAATAGGAGTATAGCATCTAGATCAAGGGAAGTAATAGTACCACTGTATTCCGCTCTGGTCAGACCTCACCTGGAATACTGTGTCCAGTTCTGGGCACCACAGTTCAAGAAGGATACTGACAAGCTGGAACGTGTCCAGAGGAGGGCAACCAAAATGGTCAAAGGCCTGGAAACGATGACTTATGAGGAACGGCTTAGGGAGCTGGGTATGTTTAGCCTGGAGAAGAGAAGGTTAAGGGGTGGTATGATAGCCATGTTCAAATATATCAAAGGATGTCATATAGAGGAGGGTGAAAGGTTGTTTTCTGCTGCTCCAGAGAAGCGGACACGGAGCAATGGATTCAAACTACAAGAAAGAAGATTCCACCTAAACATTAGGAAGAACTTCCTGACAGTGAGAGCTGTTGGGCAGTGGAATTTGCTGCCAAGGAATGTGGTGGAGTCTCCTTCTTTGGAGGTCTTTAAGCGGAGGCTTGACAGCCATCTGTCAGGAATGCTTTGATGGTGTTTCCTGCTTGGCAGGGGGTTGGACTGGATGGCCCTTGGGGTCTCTTCCAACTCTAGGATTCTATGCTTTGCATGCAAATGGTCCCAATAGCATCTCCAAGGAACTCTAGGAATGTCCTATGATTCTATGAAATGTGTCAACAGATTGCAAGCCAACCAGGAGGATTGCTTATTGTCATATGACATCCCCATAAACATAGCAGGAAAAAGGCTAAATAAAGACGGGAAGGAGTCTAATATCAGTGTAAGCTTGTGCAAGCTTCCTGAGTTTGGTGCAAATGTGATGGTGAAAGCTTTGCTGTGGGTTTCAATCAGTCTATCAATGTTTTAATTTTTAAAAAAGTTTTCCATTATTGTTGATTTTTCTTACTATGGATAATTACAATATTTTCTCTCTCTCTTTTTTTTTTTTTGGTAAACCGCTGCAAGGTTTCATTTTTGTTTTTACAATCCAGCAGCACATAGATGGTATGGAACAGAAAAATAAATAAGTGTGTTTGTTTGATGTGAGGATCTGAAAGGGTTACACACAGATCTAGCTACGCCGTCACACAGGAACTGACGTGTGATGTTATGCTTTGTAATATGAGACTTCTATAATTCTTAGACCGAGTCTGAAGTCTGTGTGAGAAGGTTGCTTTCGTTTTTGCTTGTACCGGAGAGGAGCCATGAACGCCTCATCTCCGGGCTTTTGATTTATGCTACGCTGTAATAAATCTGCTTTGCTGACAGTGGAGGAGTCAGTGTACGTTTGTTAAAGACTGCTGATTAACAAAGACGATATTGCAGGGGGTTTCGCTTCATGAACGCTGTGCATTTAAACTCTGCTATGAAGGTGAAAGTATTTTGGAACTGCGTGATCGGGAAGCCTGCCGGACCCATTTTGGTGATTTGTGGCTTCTGAACGCAGGGGTTTTATTGCTCCTGACCCCTCGCAACACAAAATTTGATTTTCTGCAAGCCACACTGAAAGGCCAGAGGAGCTGTAGTCAGACCAAAAAGTGACCACACTGGCCTTTTATGCAGATGAGCCCAGCTGGTTCTGTTTGTGACCTCAGTGGGATGGATTGCTGAGGGGAGCAGCCAGGCAGAAGCTCAGCTGTCAGAAGGGGAGCGTGGTTGGGGGTTGGTGGGGTGGGGGGAAGAGAGCAGGGGCACAGGACCATCTTTAGTGCCAGAAATAATGTGAGTGTCCAGCTGAATGGCCAAAATCTGCCCGGACTGGGAGGTGAGCCTTGGAGGTGTTGAGGAGCCATCCTTCTGAAGTCCTTCTTTGAAACACTGAGCCTACAGGTGGGCAGGATCATAGAATCATAGTAGAGCTGGAAGGGACCCCCGAGGGTCATCCAGTCCAACCCCCTGCAATGCAGCAATCTCAGCTCAAGCATCCATGGCAGATGGCCACGCCAACCTCTGCTTAAAAACCTCTAAGGAAGGAGAGTCCACCACCTCCCAAAGGGAGTCCATTCCACTGTCAAACAGCTCTTACCATCAGAAAGTTATTCCTGGTGTTTGGTTAGAATCTTCTTTCTTATAACTTGAATTGGTTCCGGTCCTGCCCTCTGGAGCAGAAGAAAACAAGCCTGCGCCATCTCCCATGTGACGGCCCTTTAGATATTTGAAGATGGCTATCATCTCTCCCTCTCAGTTTCCTCTTCTCCAGGCTAAACACGCCCAACTCCTTCAACCATTCCTCATAAGGCTTCGTTTCCAGACCCTTGATCTTATTGGTTGCCCTCCTCTGCACACATTCCAGCTTGTCAATATCCTCCTCAAATTGTGGTGCCCAGAACTGGTCACAGTATTCCAGGCGGTGTCTGACCGAGGCAGAAAATAGTGGTATTATTCCTTTTAAAAAAAAATAAGAATTTATTAATTTTTTGATAAAACAACAAACACAAAATACAGCAGAACACTACATAACACTACAAAAACTACAAAAAATACAAAAAATAACAAAATTAAACACAATACAAAATACAAAAATCCTAACAAACACTTATTTCACCATCCTTATAATATTCCTCACATTGTTTGGGGACCTCCTCACATCCTCTCTTTCTGCGTTCATTTCTAATCTCCTTTAGTAATTTCATAACATTATAAAATCATCATTCTCATCTAACCTTAATCCTTGTAATTATTATATAATCGTCATTCTCTTCTAATCTTAATCCTTATAAAAATAATCATAAAATACTACTATCTACTTCTTATGTCCTATCTTAAACTAACCAATTGCATAACTGTAGCCTAATATGTCCTCTGATTTCAATCTCAAATGTCAATCTTTTCACGTCGTTTCAAGTAGTCTTTAAATTTCTTCCAATCCTCCTGCACCGTTTCTTCCCTCTGGAGTTTCCCGGTCAGTTCTGCGAGTTCCATATATTCGGTTACAGGTGGGTAGCCGTGTTGGTCTGCCATAGTCAAAACAAAATAGAAAATTCTTTCCAGTAGCACCTTAGAGACCAACTGAGTTTGTTCTTGGTATGAGCTTTCGTGTGCATGCACACGAAAGCTCATACCAAGAACAAACTCAGTTGGTCTCTAAGGTGCTACTGGAAAGAATTTTCTATTTTGTTTCCATATATTTGATCATCTTCATCTGGTATTATTCCTTCCCTTGACCTGGACGCTAGACTTCTGTTGATGCAGCCTAGAATAGCATTAGCTTTTTTTTGCTGCTGCATCACACTGTTGACTCATGTTCAGCTGGTGGTCCACCAAAACCCCCTAGATCCTTTTCACATATGCTGCTAGTAAACCAGGTGTCCCCCGTCTTTTATTGGTGCAACTGGTTCTTCCTGCCTAAGTGCAGAACCTAACACAACAATTAACACGAGAACATCCTTAGCAGGGGTAGGATCTGACCCAGTATCCGGTGCCAGTCGTTGTTGGCAATAGAGAGGCTGATCCAAACTCTCAACAAAAACCAAGCGCGCAACTTAATCCATGAGCTAGTGAAGACTAAGTTAGCTTGGCAGGAAGACTGGCGCTGGTATGGTAAATTTGGACGTGCACGCAGGAGCTTATCCTGACAGCCTCCACAGGCCTTGCCCCAAAGGAGAGTTTGAAATTGCAGACCCACACCCTCTGCCTCCTGCAGCAAGGAGCCTATGGCACAATAGCTGATTTATCAGGGTTAGCATCACTGCAGCTTTATGCAGCGTGCTCGAGAGTAAGTTCCATTAAACTCACCGGTCTCAACTTCTGCCTGCATAGGGTCCACTTGGAAAACACACTGAGCTTTTCCCCAAGGATCTTCAGTCAGCTGAAATGCACACTCTAAGCTGCTAGCGTGAAGCGGGGACCCCATCAAAGGAAATGAAAGAAGTAGCTAGCCTCTGATTCCTTCCCTGCTAATCTTTGTATACATGCCTCATGACCAATACTTTTGGGGGAGTTGTTGATCACACCTGAATAAATAATAATATTTATTATTTGTACCCCGCCCATCTGGCTGGATTTTCCCCAGCCACTCTGGGCGGCTTCCAACAAAAATCAAATACAAAAATATCACACATTAAAAGCTTCCCTAAACAGGGCTGCCTTCAGATGTCCTCTA
The DNA here is from genome assembly GCF_009819535.1 of Lacerta agilis. Classification (NCBI taxonomy): domain Eukaryota; kingdom Metazoa; phylum Chordata; class Lepidosauria; order Squamata; family Lacertidae; genus Lacerta; species Lacerta agilis. The sequence continues at coordinate 70,534,999 of NC_046320.1, forward strand.
AATGTCTGGTAGTCTATCTCTTTGACATCTGAAGGGAGGGCGTTCCACAGGGCAGGCACCACCACCGAGAAGGCCCTCTGCCTGGTTCCCTGTAGCTTTGCTTCTCGCACTGAGGGAACCGCCAGAAGGCCCTCGGCACTGGATCTCAGTGTCCGGGCTGAATGATGGGGGTGGAGACGCTCCTTCAGGTATACAGGACCGAGGCCGTTTAGGGCTTTAAAGGTCAGCACCAACACTTTGAATTGTGCTCGGAAACGTACTGGGAGCCAATGTAGGTCTCTACAATACGTTTATCCCCCCCCCAAAGAATCCTGGGAACTGGATTCTTGTGAAGGGTTTGTGAAGGGTGCTACAAACCCAAACCCCCAAACTACAATTCCCAGGATCCTTTGCGGGACACCATGTGCTTCAACAGATGTGACCTCTGCTTCCCCATGGCTCAAATGCATTGCTTTGCATCTACCAAGATTATTTTGGGCCCTATTCTGTGGAATGCCCTCCAGGCTGAGATCAGACGGCCCCTCTCCCCGGTTGAACGCTGGGTGTTTGATGAGGACTTTTCTAGTTCAGCAGGCATTTCAAGGACATTATTCCACAGTGGTACCTCAGGTTACAGACGCTTCAGGTTACAGATGCTTCAGGTTGCACAGAAATAGTACCTCGGGTTAGGAACTTTGCTTCAGGATGAGAACAGAAATATCGTGTGGCGGCGGTGTGGTGGCAATGGGAGGCCCCATTAGCTAAAGTGGTGCTTCAGGTTAAGGACAGTTTCAGGTTAAGAACGGACCTCCAGAACAAATTAAGTTCTTAACCCGAGGTACCACTGTATTCTTATTTACATAACTTAAGCTTTCACCTGTGGTTTGGGTTCCTTTAAAACATCATTATTAGTTGACTGATGAATTGCATTTATTGATTGTTCTGCAAACCGCTTTGTGACCATTTATGGTGAGAACGAAAAGGAGTCCAGCAGTACCGGAAACAAATAACAAATTATAACAATGGTCATCACCTGCCACAACTTAAAGCCTCACCTGTAAAGGGGGTCCAGCAATTGCCCCGATAGATGACATCGTCACTCCTTCTTTCGAAAGGGCTGTGCTCCCAGGGGTGGAAGGATCAGTTCATTTTGGTTCTCCCAGTTCCTCAGTTTTCCGAATTTTACATTCAGCTCTCCACACTCCTGCAGCAACCTGAGATCTTCTTCTTGTTTTTTTAATCCTCTTGAAAATTCTTCAGCATTCTAGTGCCAATTTCTCCAGATAAACACATTTTGTGTATGCAATTTTGGCTACGGTACACACTTTCCCAAGCAATTTCTCCCAACAGAATGCAATTTTGTACAGTACTTTCCTGAATGTTTTCATTTTCATGCATACTTTCACCCAACAGAATGCAATTTTGTACAGTACTTTCCTGAATATATTCATTTTCATGCATACTTTCACCTGATGCGTGGATTTTTTTTTGCAAACGTTGGATAACTGCCTTGTAAAATTCAGATAAGTGAGGACTTGAGTAGATGGCTGTGTTCTGCTTCCCACCTTGTTTCAGAAACTGCAAATATGATTGATCAGCCTTTAAATGCAAACACAGTTGAATCTGCCCCCTGCCACATCACTTGCACTTAACCTCCAGAGCACCATTGGGAAATAATAAAAGTAAGAAGTAATATGCAAGAGTTGTATGATTCTAGCTGGAATGGAAGTTATTGCACTGGGGTGGAAAGAAAAGGCTAAATGGAATTTGGAAAAATGGAACCATTATGTTTTTGAATATGTACAATCAGAAATATTTGCACAGATTGGGGCAGAGGGTAGATGGGAAAATAAATGTCAAAGGATCACAAAAAATGGGCATTTTACAGGAATTGGATAGAAAGGGGGGAAGCCAACCCAAACATACAAGCTAGAATGAACAGACTGTGTACATAGATAAAGTTTTGAAGAAGGAAGACCTGACCAGGGGGGAGGGTTGGAGGGGAGGGGGGAGGGAAGGAAAAAAAAGATGGTAAACCGAATGACACTTTCAACTGATTTAGTTATGGAAACCCCCCCCCCCCGAAACCATATATATTAATGTTATGTAGTTATGCATTGTAGTATGAATGAATTTTGTTTCGTATTCTTTGTTTCATAGAATATATATAATAATGTTAGGTTACCAAGCAAATTTAATAAAAGTTATTAACCCCCCCCCCAAAAAAAAACCCAGAGCACCATTGGTGGGATCTTTGCCTTGCAAAGGGTTGGGTCTCTTCCCACTTTACAGTTCTTTGATAAGCCCTGACCTGAAGGCCCCTCATTGGCTGCCTCTCCCATCCCTGCTTCTGCTTCCATGCAGGTAACACCACGATGCTGCTGCAGCCTCTTTCCAACCCTCCCCATGCCCAGGGAGCGGGCGATGCCATCCTCCAAGCAGGTGCCTTCCCCAAACTGGAGCGGCTCCTGAATGTCCTCCTGCTCCTGGCGGCTCTCCACTTCCTCATCCAGACGGCCATTTATTTCTCCTGCCTCTTCCTCATCCTGCCCATGGGCTTTGTCGTCTCCAACGTCATCTCTGGGTAAGTTGGAAGAGGGAGGTAAGCGTCTTGCCAAATGCAAGGTGGTTCTTTTAAGATGCAACTCAGAAGCACAGCGGTACCTCCGGTTGCGAGCGGGATCCGTTCCAGAGCCCCATTTGCAACCTGAAAGGTCCGCATCCTGAAGGGCCAAATCTGCACGCATGTGCGGTGCGATCCAGCGCTTCTGCGCATGTGCGAAGTGCAATTTGGCGCTTCTGTGCATGCGCGATCTGCCAAACCCGGAAGTAACCCATTCTGGTACAGTGGTGCCCCGCTAGATGAAAATAATTCGTTCTGCGAAAATTTTCGTCTAGCGGGTTTTTCGTCTTGCGGAGCGGCAATGACAGCTGCGCTCCGCAAAAGGGAAAAAAAAAAAAGACGAAAATTTTTCATCTTGTGAGCCCCATAGACTTTTTCGTCTAGCGGGGCAGCCTTCCGCTAGACTAATGCCTTCGTCTAGCGAGTTTTTCGTCTAGCGAGACATTCGTCTAGCGGGGCACCACTGTACTTCGGGTTCGGCACGTTCGTAACCCGTGCTGAACGCAAACCGAGGTATGACTGTGATACAAAACACAGGCGAATGAGAAGATTAAAGATTTCATTCTAAACAGCAAGCAATATGTACATACCAAGCAAGCACTTCAATCTGTCACTTGGAAGCCCTCAAGAAGCGGCGAAGTGACTCTCCCAGCCAGCCTCAGTTTGCCCAGCCCTGCAGCCGATCAGTCCGTGCACGAGTTTTCTCTGAAAAGCTCTGCTTGTGTGGCTTGCCCGGCTGGCTACATGCAGATCGTTCATTAGCGCCCCCTCCAATGCCTGACTTTCTCAAAACAGTGTCCAACATCCCCAGCACTATCACTTCCTCCCAACAGGGGTCGGCAAGGTTTACCTCGCCTGAGCTGCTTCACTGCAGCGGAGATCCCTCCGTGGGCCGGATCACGCCTGCCCCCGCGATTTCCGGCACCTGCGTCTGCTCACACGTGATTTCCGGCGCCACGGAAGCGAGTCGCTGTGCCACGCCGGTTTAGCGCAGTGCGCAGGGAGTCGCCGAACAGGCAGTTCCATTCGGGGGCGGCTTATGGGCTGGTTAAATGACCCCCGTGGGTTGCTTGTGGCCCATGGGCCTTAGGTTGCCAACCCCTGGATTAGGACATTAAAGGCTGTTCTTCATGCCATCAAAGAACTTAGCAAGAGACAGGGGAGGGGGAAGGAACAGAGGCAGGGTGTGCTGGCCCCAAGGGTTTGTCCATGAAGCGAGGTCCAAGTCCAGTCCTGGGTCTAGGGGTCCAAAGGAGGTCAATCCGGCGGGGAGCAAGGCAGGGAGCAGGTCAAGGTCCAAGGCGGGTTCAGGCACAAGGTTGCAGGTTGAGCACACGCTTGCAACTCAGTTGCTCACGCAACTTGGGCTGGGTCTGGCTGGCTTTTATCTGGCCCTATGCTTACGGCGGCCCCGATCCTCCGGAGACTCGCCTCTCCTCCGGGCCTGGAGGCGAGCACTCCTCCTGCAGACACTTAACTCCCTTCGCCTCTCTGCCCTGAGCCTCTGTAGCTCAGGAGAGGATGGTGGGTTACAGGACCCAGGGGATGCCTCAGCTTCCTCTGAAGAGGCTGGGAGTGGAGCACCTGCAGGCAATGGGTCCTCCCTCCCATCAGGAGCCAGAGCAGACTCTGCTGATGCCTGCACCTGGGGATCCAGCACAGGTGGGGATCCTTCAGGCTCAAGCCCTGGCCCCGGCTCAGCTGGTTCTGGAGGCGGGGAATCCCGTGCAGGCTGGGATCCCTCAGGTTCAGCATCAGAGTCTGACTCCCAGGCCATCACACCGGGAGGGTAACCATGTCAGATCACTAACTCCTCAATATACAATTCATCTTCCGGATAGATTGCTCATACAGAGAGGGAGGGAGGGTGCAGTCGTAGCCATAGTTTGCCAGGCCATCTGGCCATGGAGACCACGGTTAGGCAAGCAGTACCAATGGAAGCCCCCAATGGTATCATCTGAACAAAAGCTGAGACGTCGTCCAACACCTTAAAGAGGAATTCTAGAATCATAGTGCTCTAGAGTTGGATGGGGCGCCCAGGGTCATCTAGTCCAACCCCCTGCTATACAGGATTCTCAGCTAAGGAGCCTCAGGCAGATGGTCATCCAACCTCCAAGGAAGGAGAGTCCACCACCTTCTGAGCTCGTCTGTCCCACTGCCCAACACCTCTTGCCACCTGAAGGTTCTTCCTAATCTTTAGTTGGAATCCGCAGTCTTGCAATTTGAATCAAGTGGTTTGAGTCCTACCCCCCCAGAGCAGCAGAAAACAAGCTTGCTCCTTCTTCCATGTGGCAACCCTTTAGATATTTGAAGACGGCTCTCATATCTCTTCTCCCTCTCCTCTTCTCCAGGCTAAACATACCCAGTTCCCTCAACCATTCCCCCTAAAGGCTTGGTTTCTAGACCTTTGATCATCTTGGTCGCCCTCCTCTGCACACCTGCCAGCTTCCCAACATCCTTGTTAAATTCTGGTGCCCAGAACTTGACCCAGTAGAAAGCAGACTTAGAGCAAAGTCTGTTCCCCAGAGCTTAACTGAGAGCAGGAACTCACTGCTGCTGTACGTTTCCGAGCACAATTCAAAGTGTTGGTGCTGACCTTGAAAGCCCTAAACAGCCTCGGTCCTGTATACCTGAAGGAGCGTCTCCACCCCCATCGTTCAGCCCGGACACTGAGGTCCAGCTCCGAGGGCCTTCTGGCGGTTCCCTCACTGCGAGAAGCCAAGTTACAGGGAACCAGGCAGAGGGCCTTCTTGGTGGAGGCCACACAGGCACGCCCTGTGGAACGCCCTCCCACCAGATGTCAAAGAGAACAACAACTACCAGACTTTTAGAAGACATCTGAAGGCAGCCCTGTTTAAGGAAGCTTTTAACGTTTGATGAAATATTGTATTTTAATATTTTGTTGGAAGCCGCCCAGAGTGGCTGGGGAATCCCAGCCAGATGGGCGGGATATAAATTATTATTATTATTATTATTATTATTATTATTTGGTGACTGAAAAGGATGAGTGTACAGCTGTTACATCCACATTCGGCACATCCTGGAAGCTCGCATGTCCCTGCCAGTTTATTTCATTTCTGTTGTATTTTCATTTCCATTTACAAACTTGCACTCTTTGATATGCCTTAGAGAGACCTTCCTTGTGTAGGGATGTGAGCAGATGCCGGGAGAAGATGTATTTATTAGCCATTATCCTTCCTTCCTCACGTTTGTGAGTTCAGCAGAGTGCCATTCCTTTGCAACTTAAAAGGAAGCTTAGATAGGCTTTGTTGTTGTTGTTCAGTCGTTCAGTCGTGTCCGACTCTTCGTGACCCCATGGACCAGAGCATGCCAGGCACACCTATCCTTCACTGCCTTTCGCAGTTTGGCCAAACTCATGTTAGATAGGCTAATTTACTCATTTAAGTAATCCAGGATGCTTTAAGGCAGACTGGATTCTCCTGGTGTCCCGTCCTCCCTTTTCCTCCTCTTAACAACCACACAAACAATCTTGTAAAAGGTAAAACAACAACATTCACTCCGAGTTTCTGCTGTAGAGCAGCTTTGTTCCGGCAGGTTTAAAATGGTAATTCAGTTACAAAGACATGCTTAAAGGTAAAGGGACCCCTGACCATTAGGTCCAGTCACGGATGACTCTGGGGTTGCGGCGCTCATCTCGCTTTATTGGCCAAGGGAGCCGGCGTACAGCTTCCGGGTCATGTGGCCAGCATGACTAAGCCGCTTCTGGCGAACCAGAGCAGCGCACGGAAATGCCGTTGACCTTCCCGCCGGAGCGGTACCTATTTATCTACTTGCACTTTGACGTGCTTTCGAACTGCTAGGTGGGCAGGAGCTGAGACCGAACAACGGGAGCTCACCCCGTCGCAGGGATTCGAACTGCTGACCTTCTGATCGGCAAGCCCTAGGCTCTGTGGTTTAGACCACAGTGCCACCCGTGTCCCTAAAAGACATGCTTAGGTCTAGTTACAGGTCGGTAGCTGTGTTGGTCTGCCATAGTCAAAACAAAATAAAAAATAAAAAGATTCCTTCCAGTAGCACCTTACAGACCAACTAAGTTTGTTCTGGGTATGAGCTGAAGAAGTGTGCATGCACACTTCTTCAGATACACTGAAACAGAAGTCACCAGACCCTTATATATAGTGAGAGAGTTTTGTTATGCTTAGGTCTAGCTTAAGATGGAGTTTCGGAGCTGTATCTCAGACTTTGCAGTTGCTCTCACATTTCTACCTTGGTGATGACATGAAGAGTAAGAGAAGAGGATGTGCTCAGGCAGGGAAGGGCAATAAAGACACTAGGCTGGCCTCAACTAGGGTCAGGGCTTTCTCAGTATTGGCCCCGACTTGGTGGAACAGTCTATCACAAGAGACCAGGGCCCTGCGGGATTTGGCATCTTTCCGCAGGGCCTGCAAGACGGAGCTGTTCCACCTGGCCTTTGGGTTGGTTTCTGTTTGATATTTATGCTTCATTCTTTTATTGGTGGGTTATTTGAAAATGAGACTGCAGTTTTAATATTGAATTTTTAAATTTGTATTTTAATCTGTTATTTTAAATTGATTGTGTTTATGTTTTTGCTGTGATTTTAATTAGTGTTAGCCGCCCTGAGCCCGGTTTTTGGCTGGGAAGGGCGGGGTATAAATAAAAATTTATTATTATTATTATTATTATTATTATTATTATTATTATTATACCCTCCCTAAGTCAGGACACAGTGGGAGAGTCTCTCACAAAGTTCTCTCCAGCAAACTTACAGGAAAACTCTGTGAGCTTCAGCGTCTATCATGTGCTTATCCAGCAAACGTGCATGGTTGGTTTGACTGCATTTTAAATATTCCACACCTTGAGCCACTCCCTTATTTCAGAGGGGGGTCTCTTTTGCTTCCAGCCACCTTGCAAATAGTCCCACTTGCTTCTCCCTTCTGTCCTCAGGGCAAACACCCTAATGGGCGCTGCGTCTTCCGAGAACCTGAGGACGGGGCATGCCTTGTGCCAGGGGGCAGCGGGGGAGAGACCCCAGCAGACGTCCTTCCACCTTTACGCCCAGGGGATCGAGGATCTGGTGATGTCCTTGGCGGTCGCTTACTTCCTGGTCCGCGTTGGGCTGATCTTCTGCAACCTCATCTTCATCCTGCCCTTGATCTTCTTCCTCAGTGAAAGAAGCTGCGCTTGAGAGGAGCAACCACGAATAAAGGAAGCTTGGAAACATTGGTCCTGTGTAGACCCGCTCTTTGGCAGGTGGGCCGGGCTGTTGTGCTGGGAATGGAGAGGCCCAAGGTCCATGGGCCAGGTGAGGCCCTCCAAAAACCCTTTTGGGACTCTCCAAAGGTCGCACCCTCTTGCCAGTCCTTCTCCATGCCCTCCTTGAGTGAATTTTCCTGTCTGGAACTGCCTGAGAGCCCTCCCGCAGTAAATCACACGGTTCAAAGTTGGAGTTAACTCTTTATTAGCAAAAAAACAAAAACAAAAACAAAAACAAAAAACCCCCAAGATCTCTGCAGGATCCATTGAGTATCAGGCCTAATGACCGCAGCCAGTAGGTCTTGCCCCATGAATCTGAAAGCCCTCGCCTGCCAACAGTTGCCTATGTCTCTTCTTCTCCAGAGCTTCCCCCAAGCATTCAGAGACTGCGCCTGTGTTCAGCCTGCTCCTGTTCTTCCTGTTTCAGCCCTCTCCTGGTCCTGGGGGACAAACGGAGAGGGGAGCTTGTCTTGGCAAGAGGGGGAGACACCCGTGACTCTGCACCATCTCTGCCTCTTGACCTCCCTCCTTTCCTGCTTCAGCTTCTGCCTCTGATTCTGGACTTCTCCCTGCCACAGACTCTCCCAGCTCACTAAGCCCTGTTACCTCCTCAGCTTCCGACACCTCCTCATCCCAATCTTCTCCCTCTGACCTCTCATCGTCCCACCACCAGTCCCTGGGTTCTGAGCTTTCTTCCCTTGGGGGGTTCCTCGGCTGGTGCCTCCCACCGCTCCTCTGCATTCAGCCAGTCCATGACAGTCTCTATATTCCTCTAAACAAAAAAATAAATAAATAAAATCCTTGCAGTAGCACCTTGGAGACCAACTAAGTTTGTTCTTGGTATGAGCTTTCGTGTGCATGCACACTTCTTCAGATACACTGAAACAGAAGTCACCAGACCCTTATATATAGGGAGAGAGTGGGGAGGGGTATTACTCAGAAGGGTGGTGGGAATGGGGGATTGGCTGATGGGTGTGGAAAACCTGTTGACGACTGTTAACGACTGCAATTGGTCTTACAGGAAAAGGCAAAGGGTGAGATGGCTAAAGATAGCTTTGTCACGTATAATAAGATAAGAATCCAATATCTTTGTTCAGACCAGGTCTCTCCATGGTTTTAAGTCTGGTAATGAGTTGAAATTCAGCAACTTCTCTTTCCAGTCTATTTCTGAAATTCCTTTGTATTAAGACAGCTACTTTGAGATCTTTTATAGAATGTCCTGGGAGACCGAAGTGTTCTCCTACTGGTTTCTCTGTCTTGTGATTCCTGATGTCAGATTTATGTCCATTTATCCTTTGGCGTAGGGTTTGGCCTGTTTGTCCAATATAGAGAGCTGAAGGGCACTGTTGGCATTTGATGGCATACACAATGTTAGATATACACCCTTATATACACCCTCTCACTATATATAAGGGTCTGGTGACTTCGGTTTCAGTGTATCTGAAGAAGTGTGCATGCACACGAAAGCTCATACCAAGAACAAACTTAGTTGGTCTCTAAGGTGCTACTGGAAGGAATTTTTTATTTTTTATTTTGTTTTGACTATGGCAGACCAACACGGCTACCTACCTGTAACTGGATCTATCTTCCTCTGTTCATCTAGCCCAGTGCCTGACCCCTAATGTGGTGCCTATGAGCAACACTTTGCCCTCCGGCACCTGCAAGGCCTGCTTCTAACTTTTCATTTTTTAAAGTGGTGTTATTTGATTCCTTTTATTGACCGAGAGCAGGGCTTCTTCTCAGCCGGAACTCAGTTCTGGCACATCTCAGGTGGGCGCCATTGCTATTATAAGAGAACAAGAGAGGTGTTCCTGATGAGTTCTGGCACCTCTTTCTCTAGAAATATATTACTAGTTGCCCTTTTGGAGGTGGGGATATTGCCTGCTATTTGTTTGCCTGTGGGTTCTTTTCGGTTGCATTTTTTCGTAGCCATCAATAGCCCTCTCCTCCATGAAGAAGCATTGAATTGTCTATTGTGAGAGCAGGATGCTGGACTAGATGGGCCATTGGCCTGATCCAGCAGGCTCTTTTCATGTTCTCAAGACTGAATGTCCTTCTTCTATTCTGTATTGTGGGATTTCCAGGCTCTAATCCTGGCTAAATCTGCATGACTTGTTCCTCGAGGGTTGGGCTTCTCCATAGCCTCCAAAACATGCTTTGCATCCAGAAAGCTATTAAGTATTGTTTCCAGTGCACAAAATTATGGTCATTTAGCACAATCAAGCCTAGCTTTGCTTCACTATCAAAATTTGCACTAGCCACCTTAAAATTCGAAAATTTGAAAAATACTCAAAATTCAAAAATTTGTCAAAATTCTAAGATCAAAATCTTAAAATGCAAAACGAAATCTTCACTGCCTTGGGTGAGTGTGAACTCTGAGGGAGGGGAGGGGTCGCTTATCCCCACTGCACAATGGAAACAATAGACCATGTGCTACCAGGAAGTTCTCTCAGAAAAATACTGCTCAACTTAAAAACGCAATCCAATGCAATCCTTCAAATATATACATAAATACGCAATGCTGGGGCCACTAACCCTTTGTGGGAATGTTTTGGGAAGCAGGAGAGGATATACTGTTTAAGATATCCTATTCCAACTTGTGTTTACAAGTTCAACAATATCAGCAGAGTTAACATCCTCCTTTTAAACACACACAGCGGATGCATTGCTCAGGTTCGCTAAAACCTCTATAATAATACTGTCCTGGTATTTCCCCCTTATTCCCCCTTGAAAGATAAGACACAATACAGTCTTCTATAAAGGTATAAAAAGTTTACTTACATAGATCATTCTGTTCACAAAAGGATCCCAGAAGGCAGACTTAAATTCAGTAAACGTTACATGTACTCAGGAGACTGTCCCATAAGGGGGGGAAACAGTTTCTTTGTCCTCTCTTGGCTGGAAGTCAAGAGAGCATCCTAGCGATGTCACTTCTTCGAGAGCGTCGTCCAAGAGAGAAAGATAGTGGCCAGCCTGGTGCTTTTGTTTACCTGCCCAGGTGAGGCCACACCCATCTCCAGTTACACAGAGGAAGCCCATCCCAGCCCAGAATAAACAGCAAGTTCCGACGGGCTGGCCTAGAGTTCCCCTTCTATGTCCACTCTAGCAATGTTGTGTTTGACTGCTCCCGTGTTTCACGTCCCACATGTATGTGCCACTAAGGTCTGTTCCTGTTGCACCTGCACAGAAGCAATTGCGCTCATGTTCTGGGCTTCCCAGAGGCACTTGCACTCCGAGAGGACCCAGGCTCTCTGCTTAGAGTGACTCTTAGCTTCCAATTGGTTGCCTGTCTGATGACCTCACAGGTGGGTGGCGGCTTTGCCCTCTGCTTCACAATGGGAGCTCCCGGGCGCAGGTGCGGTCCAGGGGGCTCCCGCCAAGCAATGGTGCCTTGACCAAGATGCTGCACCCGTTGGACTCCTGGAGCTCTCTCCGGGCCACAGGTTAGCTGCAGGCTAAGAGGTTCGGAGCCTGGAGGTCGGAGGACAGCCTTCTGGGTGGGAAGCTGGCAGAGCTCCCAGGTAGCACACTGGGGCTTCCGCCCAAGGATGTGAATTGTTGCACGCCACCCTTATCTCTGAAAGGTGAGCGACTTCCGGGGTTCCAGCAGTTACTCAGGGTTCTGTTTCCTTGGAATGGAGACAGTGGTAGGTTTAGGATACGTGGTTTTATTTTCACGTAACAGAAAACCTGATCGTAAGATGGAGAGGCTCACTGCATTAACACAGATCTCGTTCTCCACTAGCCACAGCTTTGGATCCAGCACAGAGCAAGGAGGTCTCTGTGTATCTAACTTCCAACCAGCTCAGCTGTCACACACCACACCTGGCTATTGTTTTCCTACCTGGCAGCAGCTAGGTGAGGGGTGTGTGTGTGTGAAGGAAAAGCTCACCCTTGTGGAAGAAATACTTCCGCAACTTGGCTGCGAATGAGCTCTGGGAAGAACGGGAGGCGAAATGGGATTGCCACCTGCGCAGTGCTGTCAAGTATCCCGTTTCCCCCGGGAATCTCCCTTATTTCAAGCAGTTTCCCGCTGCCACCCCTTGTTTTTTTATATCCCTTTAATTTCCCGGTTTTTCAAAGGAAGCAGCTCCTCTCCCTCCCCCTTCTGGCCAGGGACTGGGAAGACCTCGCCTCCTTGCAGCCTCAAAGCAAGCGGGAGCCATTTCCCGCTCTTACTGGCGTCGTAGCCCACGGGCAGCGTTCCCAAAATACAGTAAGCCTACTGCGTGCGTTCACACCAGTGTCGCCCACTTTTGCTTCTGGCTCCGCCCACCACTGCCATGTGACTGTCCCCGGGATAGGTGAGGCTGCTGGTCCCTTATTTTCAAATCCGAAACTTGACAGCTATGACCTGCAGTCTTGTCAACTAACCAGTGGCGAAGCTGCATGCTCTGGCACTGGGGCCAGAGAGCAGGCTGGGGGCGTGGCATGCACCCCGGGGGTGTGGCGCATAGCATGCGTCCTGGGGGCGTGGCGCCTGGCACGGTGGGGGTGTGTGCGTGGCGCATGTCCAGGGGCGGCCGTGATGGTACCCCCCTCCCCGATGGTGCCGGGGGGTGCGTTCCCCCCACCCTGTTCCTCCGCCAGTGCAACTAACATGTAGGGAGGGGTGATTTCCAACAGGACTGGTGGATGAGAGAGGCTTATGCCTTTCTTTCTACTACGACAGGCATCCCCAAACTCGGCGCTCCAGATGTTTTGGGACTACAACTCCCACCACCCCTAGCTAACAGGACCAGTGGTCAGGGATGATGGGAATTGTAGTCCCAAAACATCAGGAGGGCCGAGTTTGGGGATTCCTGTACTACGACTTTGATGAAAACCACCCCATCCCAAGTCATAGCCCTATTGAAAATCATCTCTCCCCCTCCCCATGCTATGCCTGCCATTCATTCTTTTGAAAATCTCGTGGGATTGCAAGTTGGACCGCCAAGTCTAAACTAAGGGTGCAACAAAACTGGAAGGGTGAGGGGGTTCCTTCAAAAACAGAATGGCTGAACAAATTGGTAGAATTTGCTGAATTGGCACAAATGACAAACAGGCTGAGAGGTAATGTGAACCAAAAATTTATTCAGAAATGGGACACGTTCAAGAACTACTTAAAAAAAAATATAACAGTATGTGGCTTCTTTGACAGCGTTTGAATGATTTCTGTATATATGAATGAAAAGGTTCTAAAAATGAGTAAGGAACTTTAAGATAGTATAATTAGTATAATGTTAAGTGTTGTACAACAGGAAAATAGAAATGGTAAAAGCATTTGGGGTGGGGTGGGAAGTCTCAAGAGCGTATGGTGAACTGCATTGTATTTTGAATTGACACTGTTTTGTAATCCCCCCCCCAAAAGACCATATATAATTATGTTATCTTATCAAGTAAATTCAATAAAAAATTAAAAACAAAACAAACTAGGGCTGCAAACTTTGATTGATTAAATCCACCAGCCTGAGGCTTTCAGCCTGAGAAGAGCTATGCTGGCAGGGGGTTTATGGGATTTGTAGTCTAAAACATTCCTGCATTGCAGGAGTTGGACTAGATGACCCTTGGGGTCCCTTCCAACTCTACAATTCTGTGGTTCTATATGGCTGTGCTGGCCAGGACTCATGGGAGTTGTAGTCCAGCACATGGCTGATGGGTGCTGTAGTCCAAAACATGGCCAGCTGGCAGGGGCTGATGGGAGCTGTAGCAAAATAACCCAGAGGATACCAAGCCAGGGAAAGCTGCCTTGTTCCAATTCACCCATGGCTCCTCTTCCCCATTCATTTCCAGGGAATGCACCCCCAGCCCCAGCCCTGCGGACCATGGTTCTGCCAGCAGAGGAAGAGCCTAGCGGAAGACTCCAGCCATGTGCATGGCCACCTTTGTGATAGTGCTCTCAACCACTTACTACTTCTTCATGACTGACCGGTTCAATTATGAGCTTATAGCCTCCAACCGGTTCCTCGGCCCCTTCGCCCCCCCGCTCCTCTATGTGCTGCGCATCACCTCCGACCTAGGGCGCCACATCGTCTACTTATTCCTCTCTGGTGCCCTTGCCTTGCTGCTCTCTGCCATCTCCTCATGGGTGCAGGAGAAGGTGCTGGAGGAGACCAAGAAATTGGGCTCTTCCTTAGGGACGTGAAATCAGCAGGGCTTGGAAACAGCCCCATTGCAAAACAAGATAATGCCGGAGCTTTTGATTTGCCCCTAAACGCTGCAATAAACATGCACACCCCCCCCCCCGCATGGACAACTGTATGGTGTTCTTCTAGCGTTAAGTCTTGGGTTCTAACTCCGTTGACAGCTAGGAAGACCCCAGAACTCTGGCCAGGCAGGAGATCAGTTTTAAAGTCTTCAAACAGTTTTATTATTAAAGTATTGGAACAAATTCCAGTTGAAATAAATTCCAGGACAAGGCCCTGTTTTATTAATCCTTCATCAACTGGAATATTAAGAAATCCTACGTTAGAAATAAATCTTATAATATTTATAAGTGCTTATATGCACAATACCCTTTCGTGAGATCATTAGTTATACAGTTTATACCACACTCAGTCCATTATTTACACAGTATATAACTGACAAAAACAGCTGACCTAGATTTTCATGGTCAAGGTGTACCAGTTCTCTGTATGCCTAACTTGTTCACACTGTTTGTAGTATTTAAAGGAAAAGTAAGGTGTGGTCCATTTAGTGATCCAAAAGGCAGTACTACATCTATAGATGCTGAATCATGCAGTATCAGTTTAAAGATACAGTACCAAGGTATAGTTTAAAGCTGCACTATGACATAGAGCCAATCATAAGAACGCTGCAAAGTCCAGATTATTATTTAACCCCCCCCGGATGTATTGTTTTAAAAAGATGGATAAACTGGGATTCCTGCTGCAGGAGAAGTCTATCATTGCTCTTCCGGTGAAAGCGAGCTTGAGGTAACTTCCATATTACAAAAAAATGAAAAATCATCCTCTGTATGTTTGTACTGAGTTCTTGGATTTTTCATTTTTGACTTCTGGATATCACCAAGAACTCCAATTTCTACAGCTAGGAAGACCCTAGCAATTCAGACCAGGCAGGGACGTCTCCACTGTGGGTGGGTGGAAGAAATTGAGAAGAGTCAGAAGTTGGGGCTGATAAAATGCCAAACAGCTCAGGGTGAAAAGGGATTTTGCCAGGAAAACCTGCTCTATAATGTTGAATTGGAACTAATCGATAATTTGAGTTTCCCATGGATAGCTGTTTGTTCCGATTCAGCAGTAAAGAGCAGGTGTTCATGCTCTGGGTCAAAAAAAGGGGGGGAGTGCTTAGACAGGGAGCTTTAAAGCACAAAGCCCAAGAGAGCCAGTGTGGTGTAGTGGTTAAGAGTGGTATACTCGTAATCTGGGGAACCGGGAGGAGGAGGAAAAACTTTCTTAGTCCGCTTCCTCTATGCCATGCAGAATCTTATAAACTTCCATCACGTTGCCTCTTAATCTCCTTTTCTTTATTCTAAAAAGTCCCAAACGTTGCAACCTTCCTTCATCAGGGAGTCTCTAGATCCCCTCGATCATTTTTGTCACTCTTTCTTGAACCTTCTCCAACTCTACAATGTCCTTTTTGAGGTGAGGCAGCCAGAACTTGTGCACAGTACTCCAAATGTGGAGCCAGTGTGGTGTAGTGGTTAAGAGCAGTGGACTCGTAATCTGGGGAACCGGGTTCGTGTCTCCGCTCCTCCACATGCAGCTGCAGGGTCACCTTGGGCTGGTCACACTTCTCTGAAGTCTCTCAGCCCCACTCACCTCCCAAAGTGTTTGTTGTGGGGGAGGAAGGGAATGTTAGCCGCTTTGAGACTCCTTCGGGTAGTGAAAAGCGGGATATCAAATCCAAACTATTCCTGCCTTGCAGGGGGTTGGAATAAATGACCCTCATGGTCCCTCCCAAATATACAATTCTATGATATGTGCCTAGAAACGTGGCGAAGGGAAAAAAAGCATGTCTGAATGAGCCCTGAAGACAGCTTTCTCGGGTCCTATGTTGGTTTAGCATTGCACTCCTCTTTGCCCAACAAATCTGAGTTGGCCTTTTAAAAAAAAATCCCATTACTAAAATTAGTCATGATGATTCAGGAGCAGATTAGTATTGGTTAATTTTGGGTAGCTCCAAAAAAACCACCCTTACCACTCAGAATCTTGGCTGGGTTTTCTGGCCAGAGCTGAATGAGATCCTAACCACTGCCACCACCCCATGGACCACAAGAGAGACATACCCATGGAGACAGACCCCAGTTCCCATCTGGACCGCTAGGCTAGCTACATTAGGGTCTAGTTGGCTGTATGATGGAAGACCTCTGTGGAAGATTCTATTCCAGTAGTCACCCCATGGTGACTTTCTGAAGTTTGACCTCTACTGTTGTACTTTTCTGGAGGAGGGTCGTGGGGCATCAGGTACCAGGTTCAATACCTGACATCTTCATGTGGGGCTGGGAATGTCCCCCATCTGAAACTCTGGGAAGCTCAGAACCTGGTCAACGGAGGAAAAAAACTGAATGACAGAGCGGGGTCCAGCTTCCCAAACAGGAAGTCTTCTCCGGGGTGGCCACCTGTCCTCAGCCAAAAGTTGAGGCTTGGCGTGGGCTTGCAGGGTTGCCATTACCCAGCTTGCTGGGTTTGTGACATCAGCAGTCAAGAAACAAGAGTGCCCTCCCCAGGGCAGCCACTCCCATTAGGCCGGGATGTGGTGTGGGAGACATCTCTGCCCAATGAACGGGTCAATAATTCAGACACGAGGACGGGCCTGGGGGTAACATCTAATGCTGAGCTCAGCCTAGAAGGGAGGTAAGTTGGGGATTTCCTGCCTTGGGAGCCCAAAGACCAAACCGTGGATCCCATTGCTCTTTTTTACGCCCCCCCGGTATTATGAAGGGGAAAGGCCCATTCATCCCAGCATCCTGTTCTCACAGTGGCCAACCAGATGCCCCAATGGGAAGCCTGCAAGCAACACACGAGTGAAAGAGCAACATCCTTTAGTGTCCAACCACTGGTATTTAGTGCTCAATCGGAGCAAACGTCAATTTGAATTTTCTCTGGATTGCCATTTGCTCTGATTGAGCTTTAAAGAGCAGACTTTCATGGAGAATGCTACAGAGCAAAAAATAAAGGGCACTTGCACACAGGGCTTTAAAGCATAGACTATGCCTGTAAAAAGCAGAGGAAAAGGAAGTGTGGATAAGCCCTAATTTGGGATCCCAGTGCCTAAAATTAGTCGTGCTTGCTATTGTCAACAAGTTAGGGCGAATCCACATGGGGAGTCCTACTGATTTCCTGTAAAGCATGCATAATACATGTGTGTGTCTGGATGCGCATAAAGTGCATTATGGGTGCAGAGGAGGAAGGTGCCACTCTCACACGTTTCTCCATCTTTCAAACACCACATTTCTCTTTGAGTAGTCATGAAGTCTCAGTGGGAGAACATCAGAAGAGTCCAGCTGCTTGATCAGGCCAACAGCCCGCTCTCACAATGGCCAACCGGATGCCTCTTCTGGGAAATCGGCAAGCAGGATTTGAGCCTTAGAGCCCTCTCCCCTCCTGCGGTTTCTGGCAACTGGTACCCAGAAGCCTTGGCCAGTGAGTTCTAGTGTCATGAAGGAGGGAGGGAAAGCTTTCTCACTCCGCTTCCTCTATGCTATGCAGAATCTTATATACTTCTATCATGTTGCCTCTTAATCTCCTTTTCTCTACAGTCATACCTCTGGTTGCGTTTGCTGTGGGTTGCGTTCGTCACAGGATACGAACCCGCCGAATCCGGAAGTACCGGAATGGGTTACTTCCAGGTTTTGACGCTTCGCGCATGCACAGAAACACTAAATCGCACTCTGCACTTGCGCAGAAAAGCTGAATCGTGCCACGCACATGCGCAGATTCAGTGCTTCAGGTTGCGCTCTTTTCATGTTGCGAACGGGCCTCCAGAACGGATCCCGTTCCCAACCAGAGGTACCACTGTATTCTAAAAAGTCCCAAACGTTGCAACCTCTCTTCATCAGGGATTCTCCCCGTCCCCTTGATCATTTTTGTCGCTCTTTCCTGAACCTTCTCCAACTCTACAATGTCCTTTTTGAGGTGAGGCAGCCAGAACTTGTGCACAGTAAATGGACAAAAGTACAAAGATTCACAAAATGTTTAGGGGTATGTGTACCCCTGTGTGGGGACCCCGAAAGAAAGCACTGACCTTACCTAGCAGCTAGAAGAGAAGAAGAAGAAGAGTTTGGATTTGATATCCCGCTTTATCACTACCCGAAGGAGTCTCAAAGCGGCTAACATTCTCCTTTTCCCTTCCTCCCCCACAACAAACACTCTGTGAGGTGAGTGGGGCTGAGAGACTTCAAAGAATTGTGACTATCCCAAGGTCACCCAGCAGCTGCATGTGGAGGAGCGGAGGCACGAACCCGGTTCACCAGATTACGAGTCTACCGCTCTTAACCACTACACCACACTGGCTAGGTGATGGAGTGGAAGAAAGACCCACCCATCAGCCTTATAACCCCAGTGATGCATTTTATACCTGAAGGAACGTCTCCACCCCCATCGTTCAGCCCGGACACTGAGATCCAGCGCCGAGGGCCTTCTGGCGGTTCCCTCACTGCGAGAAGCAAAGCTACAGGGAACCAAGCAGAGGGCCTTCTCGGTAGTGGCGCCCGCCCTGTGGAACGCCCTCCCACCAGAGGTCAAGGAGATAAATAACTATCGGACATTCAGAAAATACCCAAAGGCAGCCCTGTTTAGGGAAGTTTTTAACCTGTGATATTTTAATGTATTTTAATATCTGTTGGAGGCTGCCCAGAGTGGCTGGGGGGACCCAGCCAGATGGGCGGAGTACAAATAATAATAATAATAATAATAATAATAATAATAATAATAATGATAATAATAATAATAATAATAATAATAAGGCACCAACACTTAGTTGCAGCCCTTGCAAGCTGACTCATTATTTTGGGATGCTGATGAGGACACTTAAGTGGCCAGCTAAGGTCACTGACTAGTGCAGCAACCTCCATCAACCAACCCTCTCAGGGCACAAGACCCCAAGAACTGGGGGGGACTCGGGACATCATGCAGACTGACACCCCCCCTCCCCAAAACCCCCCACAACCATGCAGATTTTTAAATTTATTCTAAGTAAAGCAAGGAAACTGTGGCCCTTCTTGTTTTGTTGGACCACATTTCCCATCATCCTTGACCCCTGGCCATGTGACCTGAGGCTCATGGGAGCGGGAGTCTTTCCGACAAGATCTGGAGAGCCACAGATGCGTTGCACCTGATTCAAAGGATCTCCCTCCTTCGAAACTGCCAAAGGCGTGGGGACAGGGACAAAAAGGGCCTTTAGTTCCCAAAGCACCGGAATAATCATCCATAAGAAATAGAAATGCAATAAAACAAGCAATTAGGACTATTCAGGAACAGAACTGAAAACAGAACTGCCAATATCATAATGCCGTTATACAAATCTCTGGTGTGGTTGCGTTTGGAATTCCGGTTGCGTCGCCTGAAAACTGTTGTCGTAGAGTTGGAAAAAGTTTCAGAAAAGGGCAACCAAACTGATCGAGGGGGTGGAGCAACTCTGCTATATGGGGAAAGGTTGTACCTTTGGGAACTTTTCCGTTTATAGAAAAGGTGCGCAAGAAGAGACATGATGCAAATTTATAAAATTATACATGGATAGCGAAAAGTGTTTCTCCCTCTCTCTCGTAACAACAGAACGTGCGGACACCCAGAGATGTTGAATACTGGAAGATTCAGGACAGATAAAAGGAAGGACTTCTTATTCACGCGGCACAAAGTTAAACTGTGGAACTCCCTGCCACAGGAGGCAGTGATGGCCACCAAGTTGGGTGGTTTCAAAAGAGGACTGGACAAATTCCTGGCTATCAATGGCTACTAGCCAGGGTGGCTATGCTCTGCCTCCACAATCGGAGGCAGGAATGCTTCCGGACATCAGTTTCTGGAAACCACGGGAGGGGAGAGGGCTCTCGCACTCGGATCCTGCTTGCTAGTTTCCCACAGGCATCTGGTCAGCCACTGTGAGAACAGGACGCTGGACTAGATAGGCCTGCTCCAACATGCTCTTCTGATGTTCTCATCTTCTTACGATCCCTGTGGAAGTCTGCTGCATTGGATACAAACCTTTTGTTTCCATAGATGGGGTGCCACCACCAAAAAGACACTCTTTCCAGTCTCTATCTGCCCCAGCTCAGAAGGCAGATGCTGTCCCTTCAGGGAGGTCTGGGGAGAAGAGATTCCCAGTTGCCTGCCTCTTGGTACCTTTGAAACAGCTCAGTGAACACGTAAAAAACAGGGTTTTGTGTTAGCTGTTTTTCTGAGTCACGCAGAGTGATGCAGCGGGTTCACCCTCGAAGCCTTAGTGATGAAGTAGATTCAACACACAAGACTTTAAAGACGACTCTTTGCTTGCAGGGTGCCAACGATTAACGAGCAGTTTCATTTATGCAGATCAAATCCAATGCAATGCATTCCTCTCCCTTGAGCCCAAGAGAGGGTCTTCTTGCTTCCAAAACTCCTAAGTTACAAGATTTTGCAGCTGTTGCATAGGTTTTTGTCCTCCCTCCCCCCCGTACAATTAATTATACGCAGAATATATCTTCTAACCGACACAGTACAAATACTTACATTTCGTGCCTCCCCAGGGGGATCGCCATGGCTCAACAGAAGCCCTCGCAACCTGAGCTGTCGGAGCTGCCGCCGGTGCAGCCGACTCCCGGCTGCAAAGCGGTGGCGCTGCCCACTGAGTGCAGCGGGTTCCTGGGGCCCTTCTTCAACGGCGTCAAGATGGTCCTGAACATCGTCTTGTTCTTGGGCATCTGCGCCTTCACGGCCTACGTTGCCTTGCTCTGCACCGCCCTGCTGTTTGCGGCCGTCCAGGTTCTCTTCAGCACCCTCATCCCGTCGGGTCTCCTCATCGTGCAGTTCCTGCTCTCCGCCATGCTGCTTCTTTTCTGCCTGCAGTGGATGAGTGAGATCTTGTCGCAGCAGTTCCACGTCCACGACCCAGTTTTGTGAGATCTTCGGGGAATACAAGCACCAAGGAGGACTGGTCTTGGCTTGGTTGTCTTTCTTCTCCCTGAGGCAGAGTGGGGTGAGGGGTGCAAGTCTGGACTCTCTCTCTCTCTCTCTCTGACCCTCCAGTCCAGAGGTGGCCAACATTTTCTCTGTTAAGGGCCTCATTCCCTCAGTGGTAGGTGTCAGTATGCCCATTAACCAATGTGCAGCATCTGAGTCCAGCAACCAATGTGGCTGCAACTGGTTCTGCCCCGACTGGGCTGGGCGACTGGAGCATCTTCACCGCCCTTCCAATCCTGGAGAACATTGGACTCCGGTGCAGTGGACTCACAACAGCTCATTGTGAGCACCAGACTCTAGCAGAGTATAAATAACGCGGAAACTAGCTGTAGACGTTATGAAGCATAACTCCTTTTATTTCTAACAGCTACCATACACACAGAAGACATGCATGAGAGAGTTAGCCCTCACACAGCCCACCTTATCATAACAAAGATAAGATTCTCTCCACACAGAGTCAGGCAGTCAGGGATGGAAGAGATAAAGAGTAGTGTCCACCCTCTCCTTTCTCAAAACATATGATCACCAGATTCTTGGCAGGGGGTTGGCAGGGGGTTGGACTGGATGGCCCTTGTGGTCTCTTCCAACTCTATGATTCTATGATTCTATGATTCTCACAATGGGAGGGGTGAAAATATCAACAGTAGGGTGGGTCAGAGCAACAAGTCAACAAGAACTCTTTCTTTCTTTCTTTCTTTCTTTCTTTCTTTCTTTCTTTCTTTTCTTTCTTTCTTTCTTTCTTTCTTTCCTTCCTTCCTTCCTTCCTTCCTTCCTTCCTTCCTTCCTTCCTTCCTTCCTTCCTTCCTTCCTTCCTTCCCTCTCTCTCTGTCACTGCTTCTATCTCTTTCTGCCACCCAAGGGGGCCAACTTGAATAAAATATTGGGGTGGGGGTAGGTGAGCCCCCCCACTGCACAATCGATCACATGATGCAGCACATGCGCACCATTTGAATGGCAATGCTCGTCGACTGGGGGGGGGGCGCGCTTGCTCCTGCAAATATTTTATGGAGGGCAAAGTGGTGTCTCCTCCCCTCCCTTTAGTGAATTTGGGAACCCAGAGCTCCCCCAAAGAGGGGGAAGCTGGAAAGTGAAATTAACAAGGTCATCCACTTCAAAAGTGCGGAGATGAGCTCTCTGGTTTCCCTGGGGGTGACTCTCTCTTAAGCAGAACCAAACATGCAGGAGAGGTGTAGAGAGAGGACCCACAGAAATCCCCAAAAATGCACACACGCTAATAGATACCTATAGCTCCAAATGCCAACATAATTAAATAGAAATCCCATAAGGCCTTGCCATGGCGGGGAACAGGACTCAGTGCGTAGGAGACCCAGGTGCTTAGCTTCCTCTGTATGTGCTAACCATGGAAAAGTGATTTCAATCCTGCGCCCCCCCCCCAATTGGCTCTGCCTTCTGGGTCTTCATTGTTTTCAAACCTGTCTCGGGGTGGACAACTCTTCCACTGGAGCACCTGTGGAGATCTTTTGGTTTTCTGGATGTCGCTGAATTACGACTCCCGTGATCCCTGGTTCTTGGCTTTCTGGGGCTGATGGGAGTTGTCGTTCAGGGATATCCGGAGGGCTAGAGGCTGTCGGCATCCAGAGGAAGTCAAGAGGCCAGCTGATTAGCTCCCAGCTGGATCATGCCCTTCCAGCCGACACGCTGGATGATCCCCGATCACTGGTGCGACATAGAGCAGTGATAACGGAGGAACGGGGAATTCTGTAACAGCAGCGACCCAGACTTCAAAAGCCTGGGCACACTATATCAGCAGAGCTCACTGCGCAACAGAAGTGGCGAGAGAGGCTTGTGTAAACATATTTACAAGCAGATTTATTGAGCATAAATCAAGACAAATAAGACATGTCGTCTCTCCTTCGTCTCCTCAGAGAGAGTCTCAGAAACAAAAGCAAAAGCTATACACAACCCCAGCAATCTGTGCTGGTGTGTAAACAGACATGTGGCACACAACAGTTCCATGTCTGCAACTTAAGGTGGAATGGAATTTCCCAACAGATGCGCCCCACACCTGAATGAGAAGAACAGGGGGCCGTTGTCTGTAATGCACCATCGCTGCGCACCACCTCACTCAAAGCAGGTGTGCAATGTCTTACCTGAGCGACAACCTTTCTCCTGGCTGAGTGAATGCACCTTCTTTTTTTAAAACCGAGTCAGGGGAGATAATCCAAAAGTAGATCATGCTTCACAATAGTATGGGTTGCACAATCCCTGTCTGACGTCCACAACATTTTAAACATATTGCTTGCTGCTATTTTTTTTAAAAGTATGTTTTTTTAAAAAAATAAAATAAAAACAGAATCATTGCTGACCCGGTTAAACATGGAAATGCTGGTTTCTTCCACTCTGCGACGGGCAACATCACACAAATGACCCAAAGGCAGTAATGATACTAATGCACACACACACACACACACACACACAAACACAAACACACACACACACACACATATACAGGTGAAACTCGAAAAATTAGAATATCGTGCAAAAGTCCATTTATGTAAGCAATTGTTTTCATTAGCTACCGGAGTTTAATATATGAGATAGACTCATGACATGCAGTGTGGTGTAGTGGTTAAGAGTGGTGGACTCGTAATCTGGGGAACCGGGTTCGCGTCTCCCCTCCTCCACATGCAGCTGCTGGGTGACCTTGGGCCAGTCACACTTCTCTGAAGTCTCTCAGCCCCACTCACCTCACAGAGTGTTTGTTGTGGGGGAGGAAAGGAAAGGAGAATGTTAGCCGCTTTGAGACTCCTTCGGGTAGTGAAAAGCGGGATATCAAATCCAAACTCTTCTTCTTCTTCTTCTTCAAAGCGAGATACATCAAGCCTTTGTTTGTTATAATTGTGATGATTATGGAGTACAGCTGATGAAAACCCCAAAGTTGAAATTGTGAATTTGGGGTTCTCATCAGCTGTATGCCATAATCATCACAATTATAACAAACAAAGGCTTGACATATCTCGCTTTGCATGTCATGAGTCTGTCTCATATATTAGTTTCGCCTTTTAAGTTGAATTACTGAAAGAAACGAACCTTTCCACGATATTCTAATTTTTCGAGTTTCAGCTGTATATATATATCTCATTTATTTATTACATTTACACCCCAACCAGCTTCCCAAAGGACAAACCGGTGATAAAGCAATAAATGCATTTTGAAAGCTAGCCTAGTACAGATGCAGGCCGGGGAAAGATCTCAGCAGTAATGGCTCTTTGGAGAGGAAGGTCTTCGGTAGGTGCTGAAATGACAACAGTGATGCCTGATATTCAAGGGGCAGGGAGTTCCAAAGGGCTCATGCCAAGACACCAAAGGCTCAATCCCTACATTGCAGGGGACTGATCTCCTGATAAGGTGGCGTCAGCAGAAGGCTCGCACCTTCGATTTGGGCATGTAAGGGGTGAGATGATCTTTTACGTATTCGGCTTCCATGCTTCATATTGCTTACAGAGGTACCTTGGTTCTCAAACACCTTGGTACTCAAACAACCTGGAACCCAAACACTGCAAACCCAAAAGTAGCTGTTCCGGTTTGCGAACGTTTTTCGGAAGCCGAACGTGCTCCGTTTTGAGTGTTATGCCTCCGTTTTGAGTTTTACGCTAAGGTCTGTTTTTGCTATTTATTTTCTGTTTTTGTTTTAGCGGCTCCGTTTTGTTTTCTTTCTGTGACTGTGTGAAACCCAGTTCAGCTACTGATTGATTGATTGTGTGACTGCAGTACATTGTTTATTGCTTTCGTTTTATGGATCCATGGTCTCGTTAGATAGTAAAATTCTGTTAAATTGCTGTTTCAGGGGTTGTTTTTAAAAGTCTGGAACGGATTAATCCATTTTGCATTCCTTTCCATGGGAAAGCGCGCCTTGGTTTTGGAGCGCTCGGGTTTTGGAACCGACTTCCAGAACGGAATAAGTTTTGAGAACCAAGGTACCACTGGACACTAAAATCAGTTACATTGCACCCATCCTGGTAGCCAGAGGTGCCAGCTTGCAAGGGCGATGGGTGGGTGGGGGGCAATGTTGCACACATAACGTTGGGAGGAGCCGGGGTGGAGCCAAGGTTTCAGAGTCAGACGCTGATGAAGAGTCTGACACGGGAGATGAGGGAATGCGGTCACAGTTAGAGCAAGAATGGTTTAGTTTGGCCCCGCTTCCTCCAGAGTTCCCAGCCACACAAGCGGCTTCAGAAGGGGAGGAAACAGACGGCCCTGAGGGGCTTGCTATGCAACCAGAAGGGAGACAGCATGTAGACGACTCCTTGTTTGATAGTGAAGTCCAACCCCCCCCTTGCTCTAGGACGGCTGAAAGGGTTAAATTACAACAGAAGCACAAAGGGGGAAGGGCGCTTCCGTGTTGCAGCAGGGGTGGAGATTCAGACTGAGCAACTCGTGACCAAACGGTGAATGCCCCGATGCTGCTCTCTGCGTGTAAATTGTAAATAAACGTACCATAAAACTGCAAGAGGCTCATTAGTACGTTTCCGAGCACAATTCAAAGTGTTGGTGCTGACCTTGAAAGCCCTAAATGGCCTCGGTCCTGTATACCTGAAGGAGCATCTCCACCCCCCCCCCCGGTTCATCCCGGACACTGAGATCCAGCGCCGAGGGCCTTATGGCAGTTCCCTCACTGCGAGAAGAAAAGCTACAGGGAACCAGGCAGAGGGCCTTCTCGGTAGTGGCACCCACCCTGTGGAACGCCCTCCCGTCAGAGGTCAAAGAGATAAACAACTACCAGACATTTAGAAAATACCTGAAGGCATCCCTGTTTAGGGAAGTTTTTAATATGTGATATTCTAATGTATTTTAATATTTGTTGGAAACCGCCCAGAGTGGCCAGGGAGACCCAGCCAGATGGGCGGGGTACAAATAAATTATTATTATTATTATTATTAGTTCTTATCGAAGCTTGCTCGTGTTGGCCTGAGATCCTGACACAAACATGGCAGCTGCATGGCTTCAATGGCGGGTGACACCTCCTCCACCTCTTAGCACTGCCTCCTTCCCCTCCGCGGCAGAGGAGGAGAAGGAGCCAGCCACCAGAGCTGTGCTGCAGTCAGCTCCATGCTTCACCTCCATGCTTTTTGATATCATCATCATCATCATCATCATCATCATCATCATTTATTATTTACACCCAGGCCATCTGGCTGGGTTTCGCCAGCCACTCTGGGTGGCTCCCAACAGAACTAATGATAACAACAACAACAACAACAACAACAATAATAAAGTGATAAAACACTAGACATTAAAAGCTTTCCTAAACAGGGCTGCCTTCAGATGTCTTCTAAAAGTCAGATAGTTGTTTATTTCCTTGACATCTAATGGGACGGTGTTCCACAGGGAGGGTGCCACTACCGAGAAGACCCTCTGCCTGGTTCCCTGTAGCTTCGCTTCTCACAGCGGGGGAACCGCCAGAAGGCCCTCAGACCTGGACCCCGGTGTCCGGGCAGAACAGTGGGGGTGGAGACGCTCCTTCAGGTATACTGGACCGAAGCCGTTTGGGGAGGCGAATCCCCATAGCCCAAAATGAAGGGGATCCCAGAATGGGTTCAACCCCCCAGGAGTTGGCGCCCCTGCCGGTAGCTAACAGGGAACCAGTGCAATTCTTTCACCAGCAAAGTAATGTGGCAGAACATCTGGAATATAGGGACACTTAGAGGGTCTGTGAATGCCTGAGTCTCACTCTGTATAAGGTAGTGTCCAGTGACCCTGTGCCTTTGGCCTAACTGGGTGAAGGAGCTGAGATGCTTCCACCACCTGGCCCCTCTTAGCCAGACTCTGGGCTACCCAACCTAATTTATGACATCAGCGCCAGGTGATGTGGTCATCAGCTTGCTTGTCCCACTGGGATAATGGGCCTTGCAGAGGCCACAAGAGCTGTTTGGCTGGCAAGAGCTGGAGCCCAGCCGAGAGGGGAAAGATCTGGATGAAGGAATGAAGACAGGCTGCGTGCGGGAGGACAACAACCAGGGATAGAAATGGCTCGTTCAGAAGGCAGCCGGTGAGTACGAGGTTGCCGCAGTGCCTCTGTATGTGGGGATCTTAGTGGGCAAACCCCAACACGAGAGCTCGTAGACTCCAACAGATGACTGGAGACAGATGAATGCCAACAAAGTAGAGTAGCCTAGTTTATATACAATCCCTGTATCACCTAAACAGGTGAACGCGAGGCATGCCCAGAGTCCAAGGACACAGTGCAGCCAGGCCAAAATACCTCTCTTGGGCTTGCCAATCAGAAAGTTCAGCAGTTCAAATCCCCACAACAGGGTGAGCTCCCGTTGCTCTGTCCCAGCTCCTGCAAACCCAGCAGTTTGAAAGCACGCCAGGGCAAGTAGATAAATAGGTACCACTGTGGCAGGAAGGTAAATGGCGTTTCCATGTGCTGTGGCTTCCATCACAGTGTCCCTTTGCGCCAGAAGCGGTTTAGTCCTGCTGGCCACATGACCTGGAAAGCTGCCTGTGGACAAATGCCGGCTCCCTCGGCCTGAAAGCGAGATGAGGACCGTGAATCCCAGAGTCGCCTTGGACTGGACTTAACCATCCAGGGGTCCTTTACCTTTTTTTGTGTGATGAATGTGGCCTGGGAGAGTTTTGAGGGCCAGCTGGAGAGGGCTGCATAATGCCTATGGAAGATCCGTTTCTCGATCCAGACCAGGATTCCGGAATGCTTGGCCTGGAGGGCTAAATTCAGCCCCCTAGTACTGAGATTTCTCACTTCTGGTTTATACATACCCTCCAACATTCCTCAGATGAAAATAGGAATGCCCTATTCAACAGCAGCAGCAGCAACAACAATTGTACAGTGGTACCTCGCTAGACGAATGCCTCGCTAGACCAGTGTTTCCCAACCTTGGGCCTCCAGCTGTTTTTGGACTACAACTCCCATCATCCCTAGCTAGCAAGACCAGTGGTCAGGGATGATGGGAATTGTAGTCTGAAAACAGCTGGAGGCCCAAGGTTGGGAAACACTGCGCTAGACGAAAAACTCACTAGACGAAAGGCATTCGCTGGCGAAAGGGTGCTTCACAAGACAAAATTTCCGCTATACGATAGCACTCGCGGAACGAATTAATTTCGTCTTGCGAGTCACCTCTGTATTATTTATATCCTGCCCACCTGATTGGGTTTCCCCAGCCACTCTGGGCGGCTTCCAACATATATAAAAACATTAAACATTAAAAACCTTCCCTATACAGGGCTGCCTTCAGATGTCTTCTAAAGGTTGTATAGTTACTTATCTCCTTGGCTCGGGGGGTCACATAACTCCAGACTCTCCAACATTTCTCCAATGAAAATAGGGCAGTCCTAACGTAACCTAGGGACGCGTGTGGTGCAGTTGTGTAAACTACTGAGCCTCTTGGGCTTGCCGATCAGAAGGTCGGCGGTTCGAATCCCTGCGATGGGGTGAGCTCCTGTGCTTGGTCCCAGCTCCTGCCAACCTAGCAGTTTGAAAGCACGTCAAAGTGCAAGTAGATAAATAGGTACTGCTCCGGCGGGAAGGTAAACGGCATTTCCGTGCACTGCTCTGGTTTCGCCAGAAGCGGCTTTGTCCTGCTGGCCACATGACCCGGAAAAGCTGTCTGCGGACAAATGCCGACTCCCTCGGCCAGTAAAGCGAGATGAGCGCCGCAACCTCCAGGTTCAATCTCTGAAAAACAAACCTACCGGTATCTGACCCCGGGTGATCTGCTGCCGTGTAGTCACTGAGTGCTCTAAGGCTGCACCGTGTGTTTTAAGTGAGAAGCCACCTCTCACTGGCAGGGCACCTGCTTTCAATTTCTTCCTTCTTTTTTCTGCCAATTAATAGGTACTGTTTTTTCCAAAAATTTAACAAATCAATGCCAAATCACATCAGATTTAACACAAGAAGTTGACTTCCCACTCTAATTGCTCTTGATCCTAGATGCGTCCCTGTTTTCCCCCTATTGCTGCTTAATATTATACATTTATCCCTGATTCCCAATCCATTCCTTATGTTCAACTCCCGTTATCAGTCTATCAGTTCCCACTTTGTACATTTACCAAATGATATTGCAAAGAACAGAAGAGGTTACACATGCTTTTGGATTTTTCCAAAAAATGGACTCCCTGCTTTTTGTCCTAGATATATTCCCCACCCCACTTGCTTCTTGATATTACATCATTACAGTGGTACCTTGGTTCTCAAACAACTTGGAACCCAAACAACTTGGAACCCAAACACTGCAAGCCCGGAAGTAAGTGTTCCAGTTTGCGAACTTTTTTGGGAAGCCGAACGTGCTCCGATTTGAGTGCCACACTTCTGTTTTGAGTGTTACGCTGAGCTCTGTCTGCTTTTGCTATTTATTTTGCTTTTTTGTTTTTGCGGCTCTCTTTTGTTTTGTTTTTGTGACTGTGTGGAAGAACCCAGTCCAGCTACTGATGGATGGATGGATTGTGTGACCGCAGTACATTGTTCATTGATTTCATTTCATGGATCCGTGGTCTCGTCAGATAGTAAAATCCATGCTAAATTGCTGTTTTAGGCATTGTTTTTTTAAAGTCTGGGACGGATTAATCCATTTTGCATTCCTTTCCATGGGAAAGCGCGCCTTGGTTTCGCAACGCTTTGGTTTTGGAACGGACTTCCGGAACCGATTAAGTCTGAGAGCCAAGGTGCCACTGCAATCCACAACCCATTCCTTCCGTCTCATTCCCTGCCAGCTGTTGCTTTATCGCGGACCCTTAAAGAGCAAACGAGGTCACGCGTTCCCTCGCCTCCGTTTCTGTCCCCTCTAGGCTGAATGTGTCACCCGAAGAGAAGGCCCCTCTGTCTCCGAGGTCAAAGACCTTCCTCGGCCTGCGTTCCGTCGCAAGCAGGATCCTGGGAGCTCTGGAGCAGACGTTGCTCATCCTGGCCGTGCTGGTCTACAGCATCTTCCTGGCGGAGATGATGTTCCATGTTGTCGTCTCCCTCTCCATCCCGCTGGCCGTCCTCCACGACCGCATGGTCCCTGCTTCCCTGGTCTTCATGGAAGCCTTGGCTCCCGCCACGGAAGTCTTCTACAACGAAGTGCTCGGGGCCCTTCTGGTCTTCCTGGGTGCCTTACTGCTGCCGCTGACCGCCGGCTGCTGTCTCCACCTCTTCCTGCTCCCCAGCTATTTCAGGCTGCTGAGGCTGGCCTGGTGAGGACAGCGGCCCTCAGCTCAATACAAAGCAAGACGAACCAGCCGCGTGGTCTGAGCTCCTGCTTCTCCGCTTTGGCAGGGCTTAATGCAGGGGAGGAGGGCACCTGGGGTCCTGAAGATGTGGTTGGATTTGGGGGTAGGGATTGCCGTGGAATCGTAGAACTGTAGCACTGGAAGGGAACCCCGAGGATCATCTAGTCCAACCCCCTGCAATGCAGGAATATGCAGCTCCTCCATACAGGGGTTTGAACCTGCAACCTTGACATTATCAGCACCGCGCTGTAGGGCAGGGGTGGCCAACTCCCAAGAGACTGCGATCTACTCACAGACTTAAAAACGGGCAGTGATCTACCCCCATTGGGGGGGGGGTTTCAGGTCACAGTTATTGAGCTTCTTTGGGGGGAGCCAGTGATCTACCACAAACGTCCAGTGATCTACAGGTAGATCACGATCTACTTGTTGGACGTGCCTACTAGGGGGTTTGAGTATGGAGGCCCACATCCAATTCCCCATTTGTCAGACTGGATAATCCAGAACTTTGGTTAGACTAGGGGTCAGCAACCTTTTTCAGCCATGTGCCGGTCCACCGTCTCACAGACCATGTAGTGGGCCGAACTATTTTTGGGGGCGGGGGGGGGGATGAATGGATTCCTATGCCCCACAAATAACCCAGAGATGCATTTAAAATAAAAGGACACATTCTACTCATGTAAAAACACGCCGATTCCCGAACTGTCCGCGGGCCGGATTGAGAAGGCATTTGGGCAGCATGCAGCCCACGGGTCTTAGGTTGCCTACCCCGGGTTAGAGCACGGTGCAAGGTGCTGATAATATTAATAATAATAAATTTAAATAATAAATTTAAATTATTTATACCCCACCCATGCGAGCTTCCAGGATGTGCCGAATGTGGATGTAACAGCTGTCCGGGCAGAATTGTATACTGATAACACCATGTTTGGAGGTTCTTTAAACTTTTTATTATTATTGAATTTTCTAATTTACATTTCAAAATATTCATTTAAGCAGCCTTAAATCAATGAGTTCCCTTCTACTCTTCCCTTGGTTCATTTTGCATACCATACACCCCTCACTGGTAATGGGTTTAACAGAAATTATAACAGAGCTCACCCCCCCCCACTCAAATGCAAGTTTCCACCCCAAAGACTTGCATTCAAAGCTGGTGCTAAAGTCCACTCCATATTGTTTAGCTTGCTGAATCAAATTCACTCTCCAGCAGGAGAGAGTCCTCAGTAACAGAGTTTAAACTCACAAAGTCAAGCAGCACAGTTAAGTGTTACGAATGCAGGCTGCTAAAGCTTTTGTCCGGTTTAACCCTCCTCTCTCTACTCCTCTTGCAGCGAACAGACTACACACAGCTAAATAAGTTTAAACGCTTTACTTATAAATTCAAAGGTCACATTCATGCATTTATCCAAGCAGCAGCAAGGAGAACACAGGCAGAATACTCTTGGGTGGGAAATACAGCAAGATAGCACACGCTCTGAGCCTGCAGTTTGCTTAGACACGTCTTCCATGGTCAGTTACATGTTGTGGAGATAGAGGGAAGAGAAGGCTTCACTTCCACCCACATTGGAGAAGAGGGGGCGTGACCTAGGTGAGTCTAGGAATCTCACTCCGTGGTCTTAACCCCTTCATGCACTAACTAGTACTCTTACATAGTTATGTTTGACTGCAATTCCCTCAAAACAGTAGGATGGACACCCAACGATGCCTGTTGTTCAACTGTACAACAGACCGCCTCAGAAGATAGTGGACTCTCTGTTTCATTAGGGGTCTTTACAAGCAGAGGCTGGATGCATCAGGAATTAGGGATTAGCAGATTTCCTACAACGATCACCAGGAAACCGTGCTCGTGTTGGGAAAACTTGGAACCGCATTGGCCTTTTGCACCTCAGAATCACACGGTGGGCTCAAGAATGCAGCCGTGCTGACTTTGAATCTTCTCAGGTTGGGTGGCATCTCTCTGAAGGGCTGGCGACCCACATGATGCTTACCACCAAAGCCTAAACCATTGAACACCCACTTCCAATGGCTTTTAGCACCATCTCAAACAGCAGCGACACCACGCTGCTGGACTTGCCTCTCAGTGCCCTTTCCTCACTTCCGGCCAGCCTGGAGTCAGCTGGGCCTTCCGATAAGACCACACCCATTTGTGACATCACCGGAAGGAAGCATGACAGGGTGACAGAAGTGCCATGCTCACAGAGCCCTGGCTGGCCCAAGGCTGTTGAGGAACCATGGCAGAAGAGAGGGCTCCACTCATTTGGAAGACGGACAGAGGTCGAGTGTGAGGTCAGGCCGGCTGGCCAATGGGACAGCGGGCAAAGTGCAGATGGTGCGAGGAACAAGGTGGGTCCACATCACTACATCGAGCAAGTCGGGTTCCTCTGTGCTCAGAGCAGGATCCCTCTCGCCTCTTTGCCTTTTGCTCTCCAGCATTGTTGCCACTCCCCACTCCCCAAGTCCTGGGACTTCACAGAGTCATAGCATTGTAGGGACTCCCAGGGGCCATCTAGTCCAACCTCCTGCAATGCAGGAATCCCAGCTGAAGAACTCCTGGCAAATGGCCACTTTCCCCTGCGGTTTAGCGTTGAATTGGAACAAATGGCAGTTGGGTGGACGAGCCCTTTCAGAAAGTTGGCTTGACTGAAAGAAAACAGGCAGGAGATTCCTTGCCCAATGCTTGTTATTATTACCTGGTTTGGGGAATCTTCTCTATCTGGCTAAATTACCATATTTTTCGCTCCATAAGACACACTTTTTTCCTCCTAAAAAGTAAGAGGAAATATCTGTGCGCCTTATGGCACGATTGGTGGTCCCTGGAGCTGAATTGCCCAGGGGCCAAAAGAGGATCATGCTTTTTATTTTACAAAGAGAAAGGGGGGTGTTGAAAGGACCCTGCTCAGCAGCTGATCAGCAAGAGATCGGGAGAGAGATAAGAGTCCCGGCTCCCTTTCAGCCCTGCTCCCTTGCCTAGGCCTCCATTGTTGAATGTGCTGCAGAGGGAGGTTGTTTGTTTCCCCAGCGACATGTGACTGGCTGATTAGATTATCTGTCTGGAAACTGTAGAAAAGGCTCCCTTTCCTTTAGAAGCTGCAGAAATGTGAGTTGAACCCCATAAAAACGGGGCTTTTCCTCTTTGCTTTTCCCCCTTTGCAAAAAAGCTGCAAAACTTTTAGCTGATCCTCAAAAAAACCAGGGCTTTTCCCTTTGCAAAAAAGCTGCAAAACTTTTAGCTGAACCTCAAAAAAACAGGGCTATTCCCGTTGCAAAAAAAGCTGCAAAACTTTTAGCTGATCCTAAAAAAACCAGGGCTTTTCCCTTTGCAAAAAAACCTGCAAAACTTTTAGCTGATCCTCAAAAAACCAGGGCTTTTCCCTTTGCAAAAAAGATGCAAAACTTTTAGCTGATCCTCAAAAAACCAGGGCTTTTCCCTTCGCAAAAAAGCTGCAAAACTTTTAGTTGATCCTCAAAAAACCAGGGTTTTCCCTTTGCAAAAAAGCTGCAAAACTTTTAGCTGATCCTAAAAAAAACCAGGGCTGTTCCCTTTGCAAAAAAAGCTGCAAAACTTTTAGCTGATCCTCAAAAAAACAGGGCTTTTAGAGGAGGAAAACCAGAAAAATATTTTTTTCTTGTTTTCTCCTCTAAAAATGAGGTGCGCCCTATGGTCCGGTGCGCCCTATGGAGCGAAAAATAAGGTACTGCCTGGGAAGCAGGTGTGGAGAACCTTTGGCACCTCCAGAGGCAGTTGACGCACACCTCCAGATGTTGCTAAGCTCATCTCTAAACTACAACTCTAAACACATTGGGGATGGTGGGATTTGTAGTTCAGCAACATCTTTTTGGCCAAAGTCTCCCCACACCTTCCTCGAAGGCTCTCGAGCAGAGCTACAAAATCTCTCCTTCCTCATAGGCTTTTAAGCAGAGGTTGGATTGCCATCTACCATGGATGCTTCAGTTGAGATTCCTGCATTGCAGGGGGTTGGGCTGGAGGACCTCCGGGGTCCCTTCCAGCTCTGCAATTCTACGATTCCATGAATAACGATAAGAAAGAAAAGGGACGGCAATGAAGGACTGGAGATTTATGGCTTTTCAGTGGTGGTGATGAACCAAGGACTTACTGGAAGAGGTGTCGTGATCTGGGGTCGTAGGGGGTTGAAGACCAGCTCCTGTTTCTACAGCAGGGTTCCTGATTCCAGGGTTCTAGAGCCACCCATTCAGCAAGAAAGGGGATTTTCTTTAGCCACTGGGAGGAAGCCTTCTCACCCCTTGTGCTGACGGGAGCCAATCAGAGTGAAAGGAGGTGAGTCGGCCACTGAGGATTGGCTCCTAGGGTCACTCCGGAGAAAGTGTCGGGGGGAAACATTGTTGAGTTGTTTTTCCTGTGTACTGCAAAGCCAAGCATTGAGGAACACTGAAAACCCAAGGTGCTTCCATTTCAAGAAAAAGAGTGCTCAGGTTCTGCTACGTATAGTGGAACTTCAAGGAAAATACAATCCAAAAATAAGATATTGGAGCACTCCAAATCATATGTCCATGTACATGCATGGAAAATAGTGGCTCTAGCTGAAAGGCAACATGGTTGCAATGTGCCTCATTATTATTATTATTATTATTATTATTATTATTATTATGTGATTGGGGTATGATCTTAGAAACTCGTATAATTTTAGAAGGGGATGTGGCTGTGGCTATAAAGTAGGGGCTTTTCATTCCTGAATTGGCCACTGCTCTACTGCCTATCGGTTGCAAATGTTTGGAGTCTGTAATGTCATTGCACAGGTATAGAGACTGATACAGGCCACAGTATCCAGAGAATTCCAGAATCAAGGCATGTTTAAATCCTAGGTGGAATCTACACACTTATAAAAACTTCTGAAAATGCTTATACACACATACATACATACATATAACATTTTCCATAAGGCTCGCCATCGCCATCTAGTGTCACATTGTATATTGCACTTGAAACACAGCTGAAACGTTTTATATGCAGCTGTGTAGCTGAGTCCCTACCCTTCATTTTGTTTAGAATTTCAGGATGGTGTCCAGTCAGTTATATCACCGCAAAACGTTGACACGGCGGTAAGCAGGTGGGCAACTGTTGTTCCTCCAACCCATGTTTCACGCTCCCATGATCCTCCAGTCCTCTCCCTCTTCCCTCGCAGGGACGGTGCCACAGCCGAGGAGCCTCCGCAGCCACCTGCCCACCCCGAGTGAGCTCCCAGGCAGACCCTTTGGCAGAGCATGGCCTTACGCATCACCCTGAGAGGCATCTTCCGCTGCTTCCGGAAGATTCTCTCCATCATCTTCACGCTCCTCTTCTGCGACCTCCTCCTCCGCATAAGCTTCGTCCTCCTCTTCTTCGTCCTCCTCCCCTTCTTCATCATCTACGACCATGTGATCCCCTCCATCGTCTTGTTCGCCAGGTCGACCCGGCCCATCTTGGACACGTTATTCGGGCGGCTGCTTCCCTCGCTGTTCGCCTTCGTCCTCTCCCTGGTCCCTCCCATCCTCATCTTCTTCTTCACAAAGAGGATCCTAATACCGGTCTCCATCAAAATCTTCCAGCTTACATGGTAAACGGCCCCCGAATAAAACAGCCCAAAATTTTAACCTCACGATGGATCTCCTTTCCTGTTCAGCTTGCAGGGTGCTGCGGAGGCAAAGGGAGATTCGTGTATCGCCTTCCAAGCCCTGAAATGCTGGGGATTGGATCCAAAAGGCCCCACAGCTATGAGAAGAGAGAGTTGCACAGGTTGGATATGTGCTGCCTGGAGTCTGGGAGCTCAGGGAAAGCGACTGAGGGTGGCGTGATTGGCATGATCCTGGCCCTGCACTGGGCAGCGCTGGGTCTGCAGGGCACCCGAGCCAGTGAGTCTCCCCCAAACCCCCTCCAGCTGCAAGGCAGCTGGGAGGATGGCGGCTCGGGTGCCCTGCAAGCCCAGCGCTGCTGGGGGGGTGGTGGTGGCATGTGCCTGCCAGAGTGTGGCTGGGGAGAGGGGAACGCAGCAGCTCAGGGGCATTGTGAGCCCAGCCCTGTGCTGCTTTTGTGAGCAGTGCGTTAGACAGGGGCGGAGGAAGGGGGTTGCGGTGGGGGCAGGCCGCCCCGGGTGTCAGAACTGAGGGGGTGTGTGTGACAAAATGCCGGGCGGCACTCACCGCGGGGCCTGCAGTGCGCCAGAGCCTCGCGTCTCTCCTGGGAGTGGCGCAGTGGCTTGGGCGCCCGCAGGCTCCGCGCTGCCCCAAACGGTCTGACCACCGCCTCCCCCTCAGCTGTAGGGTGGCTGAGTGGGAGCAGGCGGGCAGACTCCTCGGAGGCCCTGCAGAGTATCCTGCCCCGGCTGGCTCCACCCCTGGGCGCAGGGCACACACGCTGTTCCAGGCGCCCGATTGGCTTGCTCCGCTGCTGGCGCTAGGCTCTTGGGGTGCCTGGGCTTGTGTGCCACCTTGGGCTCCAGCACGCTGCCCTCAAAGGTAAATGCTGCCTGGGGCAACCTGCTCCTTCCGCACCCCCTAGCTCTGCCACTGCAAAGAGCGCCTTTCTTTCATCAGTCCTACATCATGATGTAGCAACACCCTGAGCAGCATTTGGGGAGGGAATGCTGATGCGGCCCATCCACATCTCTGGTCACCCCTGAAAAGGGAGCTGTTACTTCACACCCCCAGAACGCTTGCTGGGAAAACGCCTCCACAATCCTGCTGGGGTCCAGAGGTTCTTCGCCATAAGAATGTAAGGAGCGGCTTTGTTGCTCAGCATGCCAGCACCGACGGGCAGCGGCTCTCCAGAGATTCAGGCAGGAGGCTCTCCCCGTTCTACCTATGACCTTCAGCACGCAAAGAGACTCTTAATCTCAGGGTGGTGGGTTTGAGTCCCACCTTGGGGGGGGGGGAAGTTTCCTGCACCACAGGGGGTTGGACTAGATGACCCTCAGGGTCCCTTCCAACCCTTCAATGCTGTGATTCTAAAGCTCAACCGGAGCACGCGGCAAGCTGCAGGAAAGCTGAATTGCCGTTTGCGGAGCTTCAGCTTTTAAGAGTGGGTTTCCCCAGGAAAAACTCCAGGGCAAAATGAATAAACGGGATTAAACCAACATTCCGACACCCGAGCTTTAAGGTGTCGTCTGTGCAAGGAAAAAGCTGGGAAAGATATTAATGTGGATAAGCCAGGAGGCAAGCAAGGCACTTTTCTGCGGGTGCTATTTGGCAGAGTGGTTTCCAGGGGGCAGGATGGTGCCACCATGCGGAGCTGAGCTAAGGGCTCTCCCCGGGGGCAAGGCAGGCGTTGGAAGATACATCAACAAGAGTTTGGCAGAAGAGGAGGAGGAGGAGGAGGAGGAGGAACGCAGCCGGCTAATGTGTCCCCTGCCAGACTCTGTGTCTGATCCGGTTACCGCTCTCTAATTGGGACCCTCCAGACTCCAGTGGTGTTTTGGATGACTTCAGAAAGGGATGCCCTTGGGGAGGCCGTGCTGCGCTCCCAGGTGACCAATTTAAGCCTCCCGAAGGAGGATAGGGGAACAAGAAAACAAGCCATGGAACATTTGGCAAAAGGGCTGGGCAAAGCAGCCGAGGAGCACAACCCTCAGCCAGAACAAAAGTATTACAGCGAAAGATTGTGCATGGACCTGCACGGGGTTTGGAAAGGAAGTTGTGGGGCCTCGCACCTGTGGGGAGAGCCCGGGCAACTCCCTGCACCTCCATTTGCTGGAGAAGAGAGAGAGCTCTTGCGTTCGAATCCAGGAGATCTGGCCCCTGGCCTCATCCACCAGGCTCCTCTAATGTTCTAACCAGTGGCATTTTTCTAGAAAAAGAGGTGCCGGACCTCACCACGAGGGCCTCCCTCGTTCTCTTATAATAATGGCAATGGCGCCCATCTAGTCCAGCTCTTCTCAGATGCTTGTGGGAATCCTGCAAGAAGAATTCGATCATGAGAGCATCTCTCCCCTCCTGTGGCCTCCAGCAAATGGCATTCAGAAGCGCTGCTGCCACAGTCAGAGGCCCAGCTGAGCCATTGATAGCTCTCTCTCCTCCTCCAAGGATTTCCCCAATCTTCTTTTAAAGTCTTCTGGGCTGGTGGCCATTACTGCCTCCATAATTTAAGTATGCGCTGCATAGTTTATCTGTCTCGAATCTTCCAACTTTCAGTTTTATTGGCTGTCCATAAGTTCTAGGTGGCGCTGTGATCTAAACCACTGAGCCTCTTGGGCTTGCCGATCGGAAAGTCAGCGGTTCGAATCCCCGCGACGGGGTGAGCTCCCATTGCTCTGTCCCAGCTCCTGCCAACCTAGCAGTTCAAAAGCACACCAGTGCAAGGGGATAAATAGGTACCGCTGTGGCGGGAAGGTAAATGGCATTTCTGTGTGCTCTGGCACTCACCACAGTGTCCCATTGAGCCAGAAGTGGTTTAGCCATGCTGGCCACATGACCTGGAAAGCGGTCTGTGGACCGAGCCTGAAAGCGAGATAAGCACCACACCCCATGGTCACCTTTGACTGGACTTAACTGTCCAGGGGTCCTTTAGGCAAATTCACAGAGGAGAGGGCTATCGATGGCTACTAGCCACAGTGCCTCTGCACCCAGAGGCAGCAATGCTTCTGAATACCCATTGCTGGAAACCACAGGACGGGAGACATGCTCTTGTGTTCGAATCCTGATCCTGGGTTTCCCCACAGGCGCCTGGTTGTCCACTGTGAGAGCAGAAGACTGGACTAGATGGGTCCAGCAGCCTCTTCTTCTTAACAATACCCTCTTTGCTTTCTTTTACTGTTTGCGCATCTGTTTGCGCATCTGTTTGCGCCAGTGTGGTGTAGTGGTTAAGAGCGGCAGACTCATAATCTGGGGAACCGGGTTCGCGTCTCCTCTCCTCCACATGCAGCTGCTGGGTGACCTTGGGCTAGTCACACTTCTCTGAAGTCTCTCAGCCCCACTCACCTCACAGAGTGTTTGTTGTGGGGGAGGAAGGGAAAGGAGAATGTTAGCCGCTTTGAGACTCCTTCGGGTAGTGAAAAGCAGGATATCAAATCCAAACTCTTTGCATGTAGGCTATCCAGGGAAGCCTATCCTGCAGATTCCACCACACCAGCCTTTCCTCCTATGATTCTGCCCTGTCCTGTTGAAGAGTCAAAAGCTTAAAAAGAAGCAAGCAAGAGCCCTTGGAAATCTTATTTGCCTGGCTGGCTGGCTGGCAGGGGCTGGCAGCTGGATTCGCTCCAGCTTCCCGATATTGGGAACGGGAGCCATGCACAGAGGAGGAGAGGCCCGGCCGGCGCCTGCTGCTTTCGCGTTCCCGGGACCAGAAGCATGTGCGGCGTGAAATGACTAATTAGAAGCAGTGCGCTAAGGCACCCCAGGGTCAGGGGCGGGCAGGCACAAGCAATCGGCCAGCTGGAAGGTTCTCTCGGAATGGGAGGGCTAACTGTCCACTGGGGAGCCCCCTCGCCAGCACATTCCACCAGCAGGAAAGGGAAAGGGGGAGAGGGGGTGGCTGGAGCCCTGCCAGTGGGTCGAGGAAGTGGAGAGAGAAGAATATGCATATGCGGGGTGGCGTGGCGGCGGCATGGAATCGCCGCAGCAGAGAGGGGAGCGCATTGCGCGCATTCCATCCCCATCATGTACCCAGTTCGGTGGCGCAGTCTTTGGGCTGAGCAGGTTGTGGAAAGCCTTGGCTGGCTCACAGCTCCCCGAGGGGGAATTCCTGGCAGTGGGAAGCAGGTGCGCTGTCTTGGCTGGGGAAAACAAAAACAGAAGGAAAAAGCCGGATTTTGGCCTCTGATGTCTCTCTGCAAATGGGGGGGGAGGGGGGACCTGGCTGAGGTTACATGCGGGAAATGTTGGCTGTTGCAAACCCCCCCCCCACCTGATTATGCAAAACGGTGCTTTCTTGACTTCACTGAACACCTGGGGGAGAGCTCTGGGCAGCTGGGC
The DNA here is from genome assembly GCF_009819535.1 of Lacerta agilis. Taxonomy (NCBI): domain Eukaryota; kingdom Metazoa; phylum Chordata; class Lepidosauria; order Squamata; family Lacertidae; genus Lacerta; species Lacerta agilis. Next base: position 70,575,037 of record NC_046320.1, read on the forward strand.
TTAACATAGCAACAAAAATGGATTTGACAAAGGAGAGAGATGTGGAAGGCGATGGCTTGGATCAGGTTCCCTGGGAAGGCAGGTGCGATGTTTGCAGAGCAGGTGGAGGTGGTTTCGGGAGCGAGCTCTCTCACCTCAGATCACACAGTTGTGGAACTGGGGTTGGTCTGGGTGTCCTCTGGGGCGCCCCTTCCAGCCCTGTGATTCTATAGAAGCAAGACTGGGGTCTACAGAACAGAAGGGCTGTTCCTTTTGGATTGCAATATTCTGTGAACCACCCTGAGACCTCCCGGTATAGGGTGGTAGATAGATAGATAGATAGATAGATAGATCCAGTTACAGGTAGGTAGCTGTGTTGGTCTGCCATAGTCAAAACAAAATAAAATAAAAAATTCCTTCCAGTAGCACCTTAGAGACCAACTAAGTTTGTTCTTGGTATGAGCTTTCGAGTGCATGCACACTTCTTCAGATAGATAGATAGATAGATAGATAGATGAAAGAAAGAAAGAAAGAAAGAAAGAAAGAAAGAAAGAAACCCCTGAACAAACCTGTTAAGTTTCCTTTTTGTGATGTAAACCTGGGCAGTACCTTGCCATGGGTACAAAACAGCTGGAGACATGAAATCATAGAATTGAGGAGTTGGAAGGGACCCTGAGGGTCATCTAGTCCAACCCCCTGCAATGCAGGAATCTCAATTGGATCATACATGGCAGATGGCCATCCAACCTCGGCTCAAAATCCTCCAGTGAAGTAGAGTTCACCGCTTCTTGCGGGAGCCTGTCAAACAGCTCTTCCTGACAGAAATTTATTCCTGGTGTTGAGCCGGAATCTCGTTCCTTGTAACTTGAAGGCCTTTGGTTCGGGTCCTGCCCTCTGGAGCAGCAGAAAACAAGCTTGCTCCATCCTCCATGTGACAGCCCTTTAGATATCTGAAGATGGGTATCATGTCTCTCTTTCCCCAACCTTGGGCTGCAGGCAATGCCACCCCTCAAAGTGTGTGTGTGTGTGTGTGTGTGTGTGTAAGAGAACAATACATTGGCAGTGTTGTGACTGAGTCTCAAAGAGGCCCAGAGCCAGAAGCCAAATTTGCTCTCTTTAACACATCTAAGACCTTGGGGTTTTCCATTGGAATAGGATAATTTGGAGTGTTGACACTGAACCATCTTATGCTCTGCTTATATATACACAAATACAGGATGGGTGACACCTGGCTTGAGAGCAGTACATGTGAAAAGGATCTAGGAGTCTTGGTAGACCACAAACTTGACATGAGTCAACAGTGTGATGCAGCAGCTAAAAAAGCCAATGCAATTCTGGGCTGCATCAATAGGAGTATAGCGTCTAGATCAAGGGAGGTAATAGTACCAATATATTCTGCTCTGGTCAGACCTCACCTGGAATACTGTGTCCAGTTCTGGGCACCACAGTTCAAGAAGGATACTGACAAGCTGGAACATGTCCAGAAGAGGGCAACCAAAATGGTCAAAGGCCTGGAAACAATGCCTTATGAGGAACGGCTTAGGGAGCTGGGTATGTTTAGCTTGGAGAAGAGAAGGTTAAGGGGTGATATGATAGCCATGTTCAAATATATCAAAGGATGTCATATAGAGGAGGGTGAAAGGTTGTTTTCTGCTGCTCCAGAGAAGCGGACACGGGGCAATGGATTCAAACTACAAGAAAGAAGATTCCACCTAAACATTAGGAAGAACTTCCTGACAGTAAGAGCTGTTGGACAGTGGAATTTGCTGCCAAGGAGTGTGGTGGAGTCTCCTTCTTTGGAGGTCTTTAAGCAGAGGCTTGACAGCCATCTGTCAGGAATGCTTTGATGGTGTTTCCTGCTTGGCAGGGGGTTGGACTGGATGGCCCTTGTGGTCTCTTCCAACAATATGATTTTATGATTCTATATTATAAGTAAATAAATAAAACCAAACTCAAAGAAATGTGAGTAACCTCATTCATAGAAAACCTAGCCAGGCTATGCACTGGAACGGCTAGAAACCTTTCACTGCTCAGAGGCCAGAATGCATGCAACAATATTTCAGGTTTTTGGAGCATCCAACTGCTCAGTTTTCTTCTGCATGTTGTGGTTCGTTTAAGGGGTCCTTAACCAGAGGTGTACCTAGGGTCCCTTGTGCCCTTGGCAAGGAGCTGTATCGGTGCCCACCCCAGAAAAAAACAACAACCCACTTTACTGCAGTACCCGGATTAGAAATTCCTACAGTTTACTCAAAGCAAGTACTCGAAGTGGGAGTGAGGGCGAAGTGGGAAAGAAGGGCAGGGGAAAAAATTGCACACGTTTGTGCCGCAGCGTGAGAAGGATGCAGAGCTTCTCCCATGTTTGATTTTGCTGTGACATCAGCAGTGCCTCACCACACACATATTTGTCATACAATCAATAGCCTGATAGGTGATTTTTTTTTTTTGCACCGTCCCCGGGCCTGCACCCTTGGTGGGGTCTGGTTTCTCCTACCGCTAGGTAAGCCTCTGTCCTTAACTTGAACACATGCCGTCATGTCTGTTTTGGGAAAGCATGCAGTAAAAACCCAACAGCAGCCCTGTGCAATTAAATAATTGCTACCCAGAGAGCAGCACTCGACAACAACACCTTTGTGTATACAGTATTATTGTGGGGTTGGACTGGATGTTCTCTAGGGATCCCTCCCAACCTTGTGGTTTTATCATTGTTAAACTGGGGTCAGACAAAGAGGAGAGTTGCTAGAACAGTCAAACCACTTTCTTCTTGTTAAGCAAACAGCCCTGCAGGGGCATAGCAAGGGAGGGCGGGGGGGTGGGTGGGCGGGGCGCTCTGCCCCAGGTTCCATAATGAAGGGGGTGACAAATTATCAAGGAACATTTTTTTTTGGAAAAAATTTTTTGAATTTTTTTTTTGAAAATGCCTGCTCCGGAGGTCTTATCTTACTATACTAGGGATTATATAGCTATATATGAAATTTCATGCATATCGGTTAATATCTTGACCCTCCTCCACCAAAATAGCTGTTTTCCTATGTCGGGAAGGCTGAAATTTCAGTTCAGTGGAGCACTTACTATTCCCAACCGTAACCCTGTGGAAAGCCATCTAATTAGACTTTAATTTGATTTTGAGATGTTTTTAGGAGGTAATTTAATTATTGTTTGATTTTATACCAATGTTATGTATCTGATGTTAGGCCCCCTAAGCCCGACTTCGGCCGGGGAGGGCGGGATATAAAGAAAAGTTTATTATTATTATTACTTGTTATTATTCCTTTGTAAGAAAATATGAAATAACGTAAAACAATTTTTCCAGGGGGGGGGGATCATTGGGGGGGGTAGTGACAAGAAATTTTCCGCGCCGGGTACCACCTGACCTTCCTACGCCTCTGGGGGGGGGTGACAAAAATTTTTTTGCCCCCGGCCCTGGCCAAGTCTGTTAAGTATCCCCTTTCATAACGTAAACTCACAAATACCCTTGGGGGAAAGTATTTTTAAATTTTTAAATTTTGAATTATGGTGCTGGAGGAGACTCTTGAGAGTCCCATGGACTGCAAGAAGATCAAACCTATCCATTCTGAAGGAAATCAGCCCTGAGTGCTCACTGGAAGGACAGATCCTGAAGTTGAGGCTCCAGTACTTTGGCCACCTCATGAGAAGAGAAGACTCCCTAGAAAAGACCCTGATGTTGGGAAAGATGGAGGGCACAAGGAGAAGAGGACGACAGAGGATGAGATGGTTGGACAGTGTTCTCAAAGCTACTAACATGAGTTTGGCCAAACTACGAGAAGCAGTGAAGGATAGGCATGCCTGGCGTGCTCTGGTCCATGGGGTCACGAAGAGTCGGACACGACTGAACGACTGAACAACAACAACAAATTTTTAAATACCCCCCCAATTCATTATGGATCATTTCCTAATACCCTTTTACAAGTCCCTGTTATATAACCTCTGAATCTTCCCTTCTCCTGTTGACCCCAGATGTTTTGGTCTGCAACTCATGCTCATGGGTGATTTAGTGCAAAATGTCTAGGGGGCACCAGGTTGGGGAAAATTGCCCTACGCCATTCCAGCTTTCTCCTCAAGACTACACCCATTCCTTTGTTAATTTCTTTGATACCCTGCAAGGTAGCTTAGGTTGAGAGGCAGCGAGCTTCATGGCTGAGTGAGAATTCGAACCCAGGTCGCCTGGGTCCCAGTCCAGCACTTCCCTGAGCTTGCTCCTTCCCTGAGCCTGCCAGATTCCCCCCCCTTTTTTTTCTTTTGCCTTTTTTCCGGATTGTGTGAAGCAGGTTTGCCAGGGAGACAATGATGCAGTTTGACAGTCTCTGCTAATTGGAGTAAATTAATTTATCTCAGGCGCAGGCTCCGTCTGCACATGCCGGCTCGTTCCCCTGAATAAGTGATGAGCACGCGAGCCCCGAATTAGCTCCGACTTTTTAATCATTTAAAAGTTGCAATCTCTTAATTAGCAAGGGGGGCAGGGGGCAGGAGGGGCACTGGGGAGGGGGTCTTGATGGAGGAGGAGGAGGAGGAGGAGGAGGAGGAGGAGAACTGGGGTGGGGGGGTGGGGGGTGGAGAGAAATGCCAGCTTGCATCTCTGCACCGGGGACAAGGTGGGACAGGGAGGAGGGATAAAAAAAGACTGGCGTTTGGAGGGGGGGCAGTTGCAATCTCTAAGTTGTCAACTGTCTCCAGCTTTGATTTATTAATCTTTTACAGCAGATGTTGGAATGATAATGTTATAGGGTTTGATGGCTTCTGCTGGCGGGGGGGGGGGGTTAGCGGGAGCCAGGCACAGGAGGGCTGGAGAGAGAGAAAGGAGAGTTCACACAACCACCTTCCTGAAATGAATTGTAGCCTCTTCACCAACCCCCCCCCCCCGTGGGCAACCTGTATCTGATCTGCACCACTTCAGATATGGGGTGTGGGTGTGTGTTCTTTCAAAGAACAGAGTGTTTTAATGCCACAGCGAAAACCAGCTAATGCTATTCTAGGCTGCATCAACAGAAATCTCGCGTCCCGATAAAGGGAATTAATAGTGCTATTGTTCTAGAAAAAGAGGTGCCGGAACTCACCTTGAGCGCCTCCCTTCTTCTCTTATAATGGCCACGATTTCCACCTGAGTGGTGCCGGAATTGAGTTCTGGGGAGTTCCAGCTGGGGGGGGAAAGCCCCGGTAGCTACTCTATTCTGCCTTGGTCAGATCACATCTAGGATGCTGTGTTCACATCTGGGCACCACAGTTTAAGAAGGAGATTGACAAGAAAGGAGAATTCGACTAAACACCGGGGAGAACTTTATGACGGTGAGAGGAATGGAGAATCTTGGAAGTTGGTGGACTCTCCTTCATTGGAGGTTTTGATGCCGTTTGATGGTCATCCCTCAGGAATTCTTTAGCTGGGATTCCTAGGAGCTGCCTTCCAACTCTACGATTCTATAATTCTTCAAGAGCGGGGAGGGAAACCCTGCCTACATAAAGTCTATTTATTTTATTAGATTTATCTACTGCCCTTCATCCAAAGATGAGGTGGGTTGAAGAAGCTACTTTTAATTCAGATCCCACCAGGGGCGTTCCTAGCCCCTTGGCTGCCCGGGGCGGGAAGCCAAGAGGCATCCCCGGGGGCGGGGCATCGCTGCGTGTGCACGCGCGGCGACGCCCCGCCCCCGGGGTATGCCGGGCGGGGGCTTGGGGGCCTCGGCGGGCTGCAAAGAGCCCCGAAGCCGCTGCCGTAGCGCAAAGGGGTGCCAGGCTGCGGCTTCGGGGCTCTTTGCAGCCCACCGAGGCTCCCGAAGCGGCGGCCCCGCCATCCCCGGGGGCGGGGCATCGCTGCGTGTGCGTCATGACGCACGCACGCGCGACGACGCCCCGCCCCCGGGGATGCCGGGCCGCCGCTTCGGGAGCCTCGTCCGTGCAGCGCTGCTGCTCCCGAGGTGACGGAGGGAGCGGCGGCGCGTGGGAGTGGTGGGAGGGGCCGCCGCTTGTCACCCCACGCGCCGCCGCTCCCTCCGTCACCCCGGGAGCAGCAGCACCGCACACACCCGCCTAGGGGCGGCACGAGGGGCGGCCCGCCCCCACCCTACGACGCCCCTGGATCCCACTTTTCCCGTTTGACCTGAGCATCATCTAGTCCAGGGCTGGCCAACTTCCAAGAGTTCCAGTTACAGGTAGGTAGCCGTGTTGGTCTGCCATAGTCAAAACAGAATAAAATAAAAAAAATCCTTCCAGTAGCACCTTAGAGACCAACTAAGTTTGTTCTTGGTATGAGCTTTCCCTATAAGACCCTGTAAAAATTGCAGTCGTCAACAGGTTTTCCACACCTATCAGCTGATCACCCATTCCCACCACCCTTCTGAGTAATACCCCTCCCCACTCCCTCACTATATATAAGGATCTGGTGACTCCCGTTTGAGTGTATCTGAAGAAGTGTGCATGCACATGAAAGCTCATACCAAGAACAAACTTAGTTGGTCTCTAAGGCGCTACTGGAAGGAATTTTTTAGTTTCAACTTCCAAGAGGCTGTGATCTACTCACAGAGTTCAAAACTGGCAGTGATCTACCCCCTTTTGGTGGGTTCAGGTTAAGGTTGTTGAGCTTTTTTTAGGAGGGAAAGCTATCCATGTTTTGGGGGGTTCGGGTCAAAGTTGTGCTTTATTTTTTTAGGAGGGCAAAGATGTAGAGCTTTTTTTTAGGGGAGCCAAAGTTGCTGAGCTTCTTTGGGGGGGGGGGGCGGTGATCTACAAGTGATCTACCACAGACGTCCAGTAATCTACCAGTAGATCGCGATCTACCTGTTGGACATGCCTGATTTTAGTCCAACTCCCTGCAATGCAAGAATATGTAGCTGTCCCATACGGGGATCAAACCTGCTCTGCTGGTGGGATAAGACCAGGGGCGTCACTAGGGGGGTGCGGTGGGGGCGGTACGCCCCAAGTGGCAGGTGTGACAAGCGGCGGGTGGGGGTGACAAGCGGCCGCCCCTCCCGCCACTCCTCACGCAACGGCGGTCACCCTGGGAGCAGCAGCGCTGCACGGACGGGATGCAAGCGGTGGCGCATGGGGGTGACAAGCGGCAGCCCCTCCCGCCATTCCCAAGCGCTACCGCTCCCTCCGTCACCCCAGGAGCAACAGCGCACGGCCGAGGGAGCACCCCGTCCGTGCAGCGCTGCTGCTCCCGGGGTGACCGGCAGCGTGGGGAGTGGCAGGAGGGGCCGGCGCTTGTCACCCCCACGCGCTGCCGCTGGCTCAGTCGCCCCGGGAGCAGCAGCGTCGGACCCCCGCTTCCACAGCCTCCTTTTGAGCCGCAGAGCTTAAAAGCGGGCTCTTCGGCTTAAAAGGGGGCTGCAAAAGCGGCGGCGGCACTCCCGGAAACGCCCGGGGGCGGGGCATCGTGATGTCACAATGTGCCGTCGCGATGCCCCGCCCCCGGGGCGGTTCCTTTGCCGCCCCGGGTGCTGCGGAGCCTAGCTCCGCCACTGGATAAGACCCTTCCCTTTGGAATAGCAGAATGGGACTGCGGTACCCACCTTTACCACCAGGGGGCATGCAGTACACAGCTGGTGGCCACGACTGCCATTCTGGGGAGTGGACCCCACAGTTTAACTCATGGGTCAGCAACCTTTTTCAGCTGTGGGTCGGTCCACTGTCCCTCAGACTTTGTGGGGGGCCGGACTATATTTTTTTTTGGGGGGGGGGCAAATGAACAAATTCCTATGCCCCACAAATAAACTACAGATGCATTTTAAATAAAAGCACACATTCTACTCATGTAAAAAACACCAGGCAGGCCCCACAAATAACCCAGAGATGCATTTTAAAGAAAAGGACACATTCTACTCATATAAAAACATGCTGATTCCCGGGACCGTCCGCGGGCCAGATTGAGAAGGCAATTGGGCCGCATCCGGCCCGCGGGCCTTAGGTTGCCTACCCCTGGTTTAACTTCATGCTGGGTGGAGAACTCCATTTCTTTAACCTGCCCTGAATCGAGGGTTCAGTGGGTCGTCCAAAGTTCAGGGTCCCAAGCAGACATCTTTCACATCACACGCTGCCAACTTGAGGATCAAACAAGCACATGCTCTATAGAATCATAGAGTTGTAGAGATGGAAGGGATCCCCAAGCATCATCTAGTCCATCCCTCGTGATGCAGGAATCCCAGCTAAAGAATCCCTGCCATCTAACCTCTGCTTAGAGACCTCCAATGAGGGAGAGTCCATCACCTTCTGAGTTCTTCCATTCTGCCATCGAACGGCTCTTAACCGTTCTTCCTAATGTTTAGTCAGAATCTCCATTCTTGTAATTTGAATCTGTTGGTTGGCGTCCCACCCCGGAGCAGCAGGAAGCAAGATTTCTCCATCTTCCATGGGACAGCCCTGTAGATTCCTCTCTCCCCTTTCTTCCAAACCAGGGTGGTCCCCCTGGGTACCCCACCATCATAGAGAATCTGTTTGACACGATGGATGTGGGAGACAATCTATCAAACGTCTACCCCTCCTTTTTCTGTGCAGGTGGCAGTTCGAACTCCACAAAGTGCTGGATCAACCCTAATTTGGGGAGATGGTCCCGTTCCCAAACGGTAGAGCCTGCAGATTTCCTCCTGCTAGCTTTACGGCCCCGCGGGCTGCATTAAATCCACAGCGGAGCATGGCGGGGGCTTGATTGGAAAAGTTTAAAATTACAGATGAGTTAATAAAAGTCTTCAGCTCCTCTCTTCCACACCCTCCCCGCCTGGTGTCTGTCCCTCGCCTGCCCCATTGCACCAAATGGTGATAAATGTCCTCCATATGTTCCCCATAAAGGCGCAGAGTGCCACATGGCCCGGGCCGTAAGCAAATAAATTAAAGCAATTACTGCCACGGCTCGTCTGGCTTTTAACGAGCGACGAGGAGCGGGCGGGGAGAGCACCTGACACGTCCCATTTGCTGGAAATGTCAGGCGCTCCCTTCCAGAGGCAGCCAGATGCCGTGCTCCTGTTCCTCCCCCGCCCCAGCCTGCCTCCCCACTTTATTTACTTGTTTCGACTTCAGCCCACCTCATCCCTAAGGCTGGAGGTGGGTTGGAAGGAAACTGAGCCAAAGAAGATAGCCGCATGCAATTGGCCGGGGGTTGGCAACCGGTGGCCTTGAGGCCCCTCACATTTCAAAGAATTGTAGAGTTGGAAGGGACCCCCGAGGGTCATCTTGACGAACCCCCTTCAGGGCAGGAATCTCAACTAAAGCATCCATGACAGACAGCCATCCAACCTCTGCTTAAAAACCTCCAAGGAAGGAGAGTGCACCACCTCCTGAAGGAATCCATTGCACTGTGAAACAGTTCCTACTGTCAGAAAGTTCTTCCTGATGTTTATTCGCAATCTCCTTCCTTGTAACTTGAATCCACTGATTTGGGTCCTAGCCTCTGGAGCAAGAGAAAACAAGCTTGCTTCATCTTCCCTCTAACAGAGCTTTCGATTTTTGAAAACAGCTATCATATCTCCTCTCAGTCTCCTCTTCTCCAAGCTATACATGGCCAGTTCCCTCACTGTTCCTCACCAGACTTGGTTTCCACACCCTTGATCAGCTTGTCAACATCCTTGTTAAATTGCAGTGCCCAGAACTGAAAACAGTATTCCAGGTGTACTCTGACCAAGACAGAATAGAGTGGGACTATTACTTCCCTGTTGTCTTTGTCCATGGAGTTTTCTTGGCAGGGGTACTGGAGTGGCTTGCCAGTTCATGCTCCAGGTGGATCACGTTTAGTCAAAACTCTCCACTATGACCAGTCCATCTTGGGTGGCCCTGCACGGCATAGCTCATAGCTGAGGCTCCAGTACTTTGGCCACCTCATGAGAAGAGAAGACTCCCTGGAAAAGACCCTGATGTTGGGAAAGATGGAGGGCATCACACCGTTGACTTGTGCCAGTCTTGTGGTCTTCTAAGATTCCTAGATCCTTTTCACATGTACTACTGGCAAGCCAGGTGTCCCCCCCCCCATCTCATATTTGAGCATCTTGTTCTTCCTGCCTAAGTGAAGAACCTGACATTTGCCCCTGTTGAAATTCATTTTCTTAGTTTGGGCCCAGTTCTCCAATCTGTTCAGAATCCCAATTCTGTCTTCTGCAGCACTAGCTACCCCTTCCCAGTTGGCTGTCACCTGCAAATTGGATGAGCACCCCATCAATTCCTTTATCCGAGTCATTTATAGAGACGTTGAACAGCAACGGGCTCAGGACAGAACCTTGCGGCACCCCACTTGCCACTTTCCCCCTGGATGATGAGGAACCATTAATGAGTACTCTTTGGGTTCAGTCAGTCAACCAGCTACAAATCCACCTAAGCATACGAGGAAGATCCCTGCTGTCATAGCCCCAAGGTCCATTTAAATAATCCACCCTCCTGTGTCCCAAAGTGGCCCATCAGAAATCCCTGTGCGGGGTGTGAAAAAAGAGCTCTCCCCCAGCCTTCGCACCTGCAATTCTGAGGTAGCATGCCTCTGGATCTGGAGGTTCTACATAGCCAATGTGGCTGATAGCCATTGATACTTCTCTGGCACTAGAGGGACCATTGGCTTGATCCATATGGTCCTTCATAAGATCATGGTGGCTTCCCAGTGGTCATCAACCCGACCTCTTTCCCTCCAAGCCGTAACAACCATGGATTTCACTAGTCAAGGGTTGTCAGGTCTTAAATTCTGTTGCCATCAAGACGTGTTCACTCTCAACATGCCAAACATCCCATGCAGAACAGAAAAATCGCTGGGTGCCAAATATAGCTATCGAATCTTCAGTGAATATTTAGAGTACTTCTGAATATTCAGAGAATATCAAATGAATATTCAACATAATGGCTGGTGAGGAGATTTTTAGGGGTGCAATACAAATCCCCCCCCCCACTCCACTGCTTTTTGAATGCTGGCAGATTCGGGAGACAGACCCACACCTACACGCAACAGGAGAGGAAATGGGAAAGGTTGCGGCCTTTGTGGAGGCTAGAGAAGACCGTGTGGCATGAGACACAATTTTGTTTTCTGATGACTTGAGGCAGCCTGACCACCCTGGATGCTCCAATCCCCACCGAATCCTGTCAAAGAAGAAGAAGAAGAAGAAGAAGAAGAAGAGGAGGAGGAGGAGGAGTTTGGATTTGATATCCCGCTTTATCACTACCCAAAGGAGTCTCAAAGCGGCTAACATTCTCCTTTCCCTTCCTTCCCCCCCAACAAACACTCTGTGATGTGAGTGGGGCTGAGAGACTTCAGAGAAGTGTGACTAGCCCAAGGTCACCCAGCAGCTGCATGTGGAGGAGCGGAGACGCGAACCCGGTTCCCCAGATTATGAGTCTACTGCTCTTAACCACTACACCACACTGGCTCTGGTGGGCCAGGACAGGGTAAACAGAGGCATCTCAAACTCTCTCTACCCCCTCTCTCTACCAGGAACCTCAAGCATCGGCTGAAAAGGCAGCGGTTCTTTCATGTCAGCTAGACATCAACCGCAGCGTTCTCCACATCCTTCTAGAAAGGAAATAGAATCTAGCATCAGAGGGTACCTTAGAGGCCATTCAGTCCAACCCCACACCAGATCCTGCAAAACAAATCCTCTTCCTATTGCATCTGCACTGCTTCAGAGTTCCCCCTCTGTACCACATCAAATCACAGATCGCATCTGCCTCCATTGATGGAACCATACATTTTGAGCAGTTCTTGTTGGTGTCCGTTTGCCTCAAGACACAATGGAGTGTGCCCCTGGGTGTGAAGCCAAACTGCTGTGTTATCAGCACCAATGTGACCTTCTCAGGGTTCAAGCCTGAGCCACGTGCATGGAGGTCCTGGGCTGCCCAGATGACAAGACCCCCCTCCTTGACCTCGCTTATGGGGTCCAAAGGAAAGCGGAGCAGGGCGTTTGGTACCAGCTGGGATCCCCTTAACATTTGCAAGGGATCTACTGAAAGTCACCTTCAAATCATAGGTCGCCACTGTGTCTGCAGACATGTTCCATGGCTTGATGGAGGCTTCGTTGTCATTTGCATGTAAAAATCATGAAAATTCATGAAGGTCTGTGACTTGTATCCGTTTTTTAGTGGTGCTGGCAAACTCCAGATCTGTGATTTTTACTGTGCAGCGTAATTTTATTTATTTTTTTTTAATAAGATTTTATTATTTTTCCCATAAAACAAAACAAAAACAACATTAAACATACATAAACACAATGAAAACATAATACACAATCAACAATATAAAACACAACAATACCATACAAAAAAGAAAACTTATACAAACCTTACCAGCTATTTATCTTTGTTTCTCTACTTTTTTAACTTCTTAGGGGGGACTTCCCCTGGTCCCTCCTCTGTCTTCAAAAACATATATACTCTTTAGGTAGCTTCATTTCTTTTCCCATTAACTCATACTCAATATCCTAGTGTTCTTTAAATTTGTCTAAACCAATGTATTTCTTAACTTGTATTCTATATCATAACACCATCTTATATAAATAGATCTGTCACATCAAAATTTCTTCTACCACCATTATAACTAACCTTAAACTTCTAAAGCCGATTCTTTTATATATTTCTGCACAAATATTCAAACATTCAATTTAGCACACTTAACTAAATAGTCCTTGAATTTCTTCCAATCTTGCGACACCTTCTCCTCCCTCTGGTCTCGGATTCTGGCGGTCAGATCTGCGAGTTCCATGTACTCCATCAACTTCATCTGCCATTCTTCAATTGTCGGTATCTCTTCACCCTTCCAAGTTCTTGCCAATAGGATTCTAGCCGCTGTCGTGGCATACATAAAAAATACTCTATCCTGACTGGGTATCTCTTCGTTGGTCATGCTCAAGAGAAATGCCTCTGGTTTCTTACAAAAGGTAATTTTCATTACCTTCTTCAGCTCATTATAAATCTTGTCCCAGAAGGCCTTTACCCCTGGACACGACCACCACATATGATAAAAGGTACCTTTCGACACTTTACATTTCCAACACACATCCGACATTTTAGAATTCATTCTAGCTATCTTAACTGGTGTCAGATACCATCTATATATCATTTTCATAACATTTTCTCTTAAACTATTGCATGCGGTAAAATTGATACCTCTCTGCCACAATCTCTCCCAGTCATCCATCATAATATTATGACCCACATCTTTTGCCCAGTCTATCATTGTTGATTTAACCAATTCATCTTTCGTATGCCACTCTAGCAACAAATTATACATCTTGGAAAGGTTTTTAGAGTTCGATTCAATCAGTTCTGTTTCCAGTTTTGATTTTTCCACTTGAAAACCAATTTTTTTGTCTAGTTTAAATGTTTCATGAACCTGATGATATTGCAGCCAGTCAGGGACTTGACTTTTGACCTGATCATAACTTTTCAACTTAAATGAGCCCCCTTCCTGCTGCAATATGTCCATATATCGTAACCAACTTGCAGACATGTTTGGTCTCTTATAGGCCTTGGCCTCCACGGGTGATATCCATCTAGGAGTCTTTCTCTCCAGTAAGTCTTTATACCTAATCCAAACCTGATACAAAGATTTCCTGATTATATGGCTCTTAAAAGTTCTGTGGATTTTAGCTTTGTCGTACCAAAGGTATGCATGCCAACCAAACATGTTGTCGTGTCCTTCCAAGTCCAACACGTCTACATTCTGTAGTTTAAACCAATCTTTTAACCAACAAAAGGCCGCTGCTTCAAAATAAAGTCTTAAATCCGGCAGGGCAAAGCCTCCTCTCTCTTTAGAGTCTGTCAGGATCTTAAACTTAATTCTAGGCTTTTTGCCCTGCCATATAAACTTCGATAAGTCCCTTTGCCATATCTTAAAACAGTCCATTTTATCCAGAATTGGTATGGCTTGGAATAAAAACAGCATCCTTGGTAGAACATTCATTTTGATCGCTGCTATTCTTCCCATTAACGACAGTTTCAATCTTGTCCATATCTCCAGATCTTTCTTTATCTCTGTCCACAGTTTTTCGTAATTATCTTTGTACAGGTTCACGTTTTTTGCTGTGAGATTGATACCTAGATATTTTACAGATTTAACGAAATTGAGGCCTGTGCCTTTTTGTAATCTTTGTATCTGTTCTGCACTCATATTTTTACTTAAAACTTTGGTTTTCTGTTTATTTAGTTTGAAGCCAGCTACACGTCCAAATTGTTCAATTAATTCCAGGGCTTTGGGGACACTGCTTTCCGGTTCTTGCAGGGATAGCATCAAATCATCTGCGAAGGCGCGTAGTTTGTATTCTTTCTCTCCCACCCTAATTCCTTTTATCTGTTTCTCTTTTCGAAGCATATTTAAAAGGACTTCCAGGACCGTGATAAATAATAAAGGGGAGATAGGGCACCCTTGTCTTGTTCCTTTTTCAACTTCAATTTCCTCCGATATCACACCATTTACTATTATTTTTGCTCTTTGTTCTGTATAAATGGCTTTAATGCCATTTAAAAATCTTTCTCCAACTCCCATCTTTTCCAAATTCTTTTTCATAAACATCCAAGATACCTTGTCGAAGGCTTTCTCCGCATCAATAAACAATAGTGCTGCCTCTGTATTTATGTTTCTTTCCAGTTTTTCTAAAATATCCACAATAATTCTTGTATTATTACTTATTTGTCTTCCTGGAAGGAAACCGGCTTGATCTTTATGTATGTAGTCTTTCAGCACTCTTTTTAATCTTGTAGCCATAACATTTGCAAAAATTTTATAATCCACATTCAAAAGGGAAATTGGACGATAATTTTTCATTTGCATTCTGTCTGTATCTGGTTTTGGGATCAGTGTGATAAAGGCTTCTTTCCACGTCTCTGGTGCCCTATCTCCTGCCAATATTTTATTGCAAACTTCTTTCAGAGGCTGCGAAAGCCAATCTTTAAGAGTCTTATAAAACTTTGCTGTTAGTCCATCTGGTCCTGGTGCCTTTCCTAGTTGCATATTTTTAATTGCGTCCTCAATCTCTTGGGTCGATATTGGGTGGTTGAGGGTTATTAGTTTATCCTCTGGGACTTTTTGCAGACTATGTTGTTGCAGAAATCGGTCTATCTCTTCTTCTTTTATCCTTTCCTCCTTGTACAGTTGCTTGTAGAATTTTTGAAAACACTTTCTGATTTCCTCCGGGTTCTCCACTATTTTTCCATTTACTGCTAAATTACCGATGACATTTGCCTTTTGTCTTTTCTTCAGTTGCCAAGCTAGTAGTTTTCCACATTTGTTCGCAGATTCAAATGATCTTTGTTTCATCATTTTTAATTTCCATTCTATATCTTGATTCATAGTCTTAGCATACTGGGATTGCAAGTATTTAATTTCCTTTTGAATTCTTAGAGATTTGGGATGTCCTCTTAACTCTTTTTCCTTAGCTTTCATCAATTTCAGCAGTCTTTCCATTTCCGCATTTTGTAGTTTTTTCTTTTTTGCTTTTTCACTTATGAGGAGTCCTCTCATTACCGCTTTACTTGCATCCCACGCAATTCTTTTTTCTACTTCCGAATTCCAATTAATTTGAAAGTACTCCTTCATCTTTTTCACCGCTTTTTCTACCAGCTTGGTATCTCTCATCAGCGCATCATCCATTCTCCATCTGAAAGAACCCTTGGAAACCATCTTAAGAGTTACCTGTACAGGATTATGGTCCGAATAAGTCTTTGGGCCGATTTCTGCTTTTTGTATTTTCGGTGCCAATTCGTTCGATATCCAAATGTAATCTATCCTCGACCCTGACTGCTGGGATTCACTGAAATAAGTTGCCTCAGTATCGGTGGGGTTTTTTAACCTCCAGGCATCCTCCAAATTTAAATTATCCACCATTTCGAAAAAAGTCTTAGGTAGTTTCCCATCATTTGTTAATTTGGTTCTTTGGGATCTGTCCATTAAAGTGGAAACTGCACCATTAAAATCTCCTAGGCAAACTAATTTATAATCCAAATAGTCCAACAGCAGGTCATGTATTTTTTTGTAGAAAATTGACTTTCCATCATTTGGTGCATAAAGTCCCAGAATCAGAAATTTTTCGCCTTGTATTTTGATTTCAATTGCGATGTATCTCCCTTCTTCATCTTTAAATAACTGTTTTGGGCTATATTTCTCCTTTGCGTATATTACCACACCTCTCTTTTTGACCTTATCTGACGATATGAACTCTTGGCCTAGCTTTTTATTTTGTAGTAGTCTTCTATGTCGCCGAACTATGTGTGTCTCCTGTAAACAAATAATATCCAAATTCTTCTTTTCCAATCCATGAAATACTCTGCGTCTCTTTGGTCTCTGGTTCAATCCCCGTACATTCCATGTCATTAGCTTGAACGCCATTTTCCTTTGTTTTAGTCCTCTCCTCCAGTTGCTTCTGCCTTCTTACCTTCTTCTGGGTCCTTTTCACTTGGTCCCGGTGTCCCCGGCGGTGGAAGTACTCCTGGACGTCTCTGTAGAAATGATGGATCAAGTGGCCCTTTGAGCTCTTCCAGATGTTTATCCAAAAATGTTTGCTTTTCAGCCAGGGATTTAATTCTTATCTTCTTCCCCTCAAATGTAAATGCAAGGCCCTCTGGAAATTCCCAACTGAAGGAGATGTTGTTTCTTCTTAGCTCAGCAACCAAGTCGTTATATGGAATTCTTTTGTCCAAAAAGAATCTGGGGATATCCTTATAAAAAACGACTTTGTTCCACTGTACCACCAGGTTATTTTTATAATGCAGATCCAGAAAGAAATCCCTATCGTTTCTGTCATGCAACACAAGCAAACAGTCGCTGACTGTTTTGGCACTTTTCTTCCCTCTGGATCCTCTAGGCCCAAATCTGAAGGCCTTCACTATGCGTGCTTCAACGTTTACTTCTTCCAATTCCCAATATGACGAGAATAACTTCACAATGTAAGCTTTCAGGTCTTCTCCTTCCAATTCTGGAAGACCCCTGAGACGGATGTTCCCCTCTCTCTGGTGGAGTTGAAGAAAGGCAAGAGACTCTTCTACAGTTCTCTGTCGTGTGCCAATTCTCTCTAGATTCTCCAAGTCTATATTGTCCAGTTTCTGTTCCACCTTTTTTATTTTTTCTTGGACCACTTTAAATTGTTCAGAGTCCTTTTTCAGAGTTGTTACCTCCTGTGCTATGTTATTAATTTGATCTCTGTTCTTTCTTACATTCTCCTCAATTTGGCCAATTGATCTCTCCAAAGTGTCAGTGGAATTTTTTATATCAGCTTTTAAATCGACTTGGAGTTTTTCTATTGCAGAGTTAACTGTAGCATTAACTGATGCACTAATTGTATTGACTGAAGCCTGCGTTTGCTTCAACCCCTCCGTCACGCTTTTAAGTCCTTCTGCTATTTCTGCAACACTAGCAGTTAGTTTCTCCATCTGTTCTTGCAGAGATAGGGAAAAAGAGCCTTTTCTTTGTGAAGAGCTAGATGTTTTGGATCTAGTGCTCTCATGCATGTCCTGTGGGCTCTGCAATTGTAATCTCAAGGTCACTCCAGTTGCTGTGGTAACCGTTTCAGACATTCACAGCAGAAAGCTAACAGTCTTAAAAATAAACACCAGGTGGCCAGCAGTTCACTTCTGAGAACAAAGAGACTGCTGAGCCAGGAGTCCCACACACAAGTCCGGTAGTAAAGCTTCTAGGCACAGAGTTCACAGTTTTAAAGTCTCAAATTGTTTTGCAGTCAAAAAGGAATTAGTTTTTAAATAGCCCAAGCCAGTAACTATATTTCCCTTGCAGTGTTACCACCAAGTCTTTAAGATGTGTTGTAGCTGGCCACAAAGTATCTGTAAAGTCTCCACTGGTAAACAGTCACTGATACAGTAGCAAGACAAAAAAAAAATGGCAACAATTTACTACCGACCCCGAATCCTAATCCTGAGGGATTTTGCCATATCTCCTACTTTCAAGTCTTTAAACATCTTTAAAACAACTTTTAATCCACTTTTAAAAAGTTTGGCAAAGTTCGCAAAACTTTCCCGTTAGTCGCGGCTTTGATCTTTTAGTGCTACCAAGCTCCGGCAAACAGTTCAAAGGGAGCAGGCTTCCTTTTAACTTTTCTCTGTAAGTTATTGTTCTTCAAAGTTCAGAATCAGTTCAAAATCTTTACTTACAGAGTTTCTTTTGAGGCTTCTAGGTAGGAAGTGTCGGGTGCTCGAATCTGGCGGGATCGCTGCTTTGATCCTCCGAAGGCAGTCACCTCTTCAGTCCCGTGCCGGAGCTCCGCTCGCCTGATTTTCCCCCTTACGAGGGTCGATCAGGAGCGGGGACGGCAGGTCTGGGACCCACGAGGAAAACGGTCCACGGGACGCTCTTCCCGTGGCTTTAAGGGACCCGTGGCGCAGGCACGGTAATCCCTAAAGCCTTGCGGAGGACGGAGCCGTCAGACTCCCGTCCGCCATTGACCGGCACCAAACCGGAAGTCCTGTGCAGTGTAATTTTAATTGGGTGGTTTTTCTTAAAGGGGGGTGGGCTCCATGTAAAATCATGCACATTCAAGTGGATCTATTGTAATACCAGATCTGGATTTTACCCATATTCCATGGGGAAGAAGAAGAAGAAGAAGAAGAAGAAGAAAGGGGGGAAAGAGAGAGAGAGAGAGAGAGAGAGAGAGAGAGAGAGAGAGAGAGAGAGAGAGAGAATTTGCTGCCCAGGAGTGTGGTGGAGTCTCCTTCTTTGGAGGTCTTTAAGTAGAGGCTTGACAGCCATCTGTCAGGAATGCTTTGATGGTGTTTCCTGCTTGGCAGGGGGTTGGACTGGATGGCCCTTGTGGTCTCTTCCAACTCTAGGATTCTATGATTCTATGAGAGAGAGTCAGGGAGGTGGTGATGGTTGGGAGAAGTGACCCAGAGTGGAAAGGCTAGAAGGTGGAGAAGGTGAAGCCAGGGGTTGGACTAAATGACCCTTGGGTCCCTTCCAACTCTACAATTCTATGACAATTCATATTCAAAGACAGGCAAAGGTTTGTCACTCCTTTCTGACTTGTGCCCAATGCAAGACATGGTGTCCCCTGCAGAGAGGTGACTCCTCTCCTCTCCTCTCCTCTCCTCTCCTCTCCTCTCCTCTCCTCTCCTCTCCTCTCCTCTCCTCTCCTCTCCTCTCCCCTTCCATTGCTTTTAATGTTTAGATACTGCTAATGCAACAGCAGTGCCCCCTCTCTGTCTCTTCCTCCTCTCTTCATCACTCTGAGAACGGAAACGGGGTCCTTCTTCAGAGTGAGGTATTCCCTGGGGGAAATATTAAAAAACAACTTATTGATTTAGTTGCCGCACTTATATCTCACCAAGGAGCTCATGCTACATGTGTACATGCCCCCCCCCAATTAATACTCACAACAATCCTGTGAGGTAGGTTTGGCTGAGAAGCAGTGACAGGCCCTATGAGCTTCATGGCCAAGTGGGAATTTGAACCTGGGTCTCTCTGGTCTTAGTATGACACTAAACACTGCACCACACAGCTTAAAAGGATGATTTGCCGGAGCGTTGCTGGACATTGCCCGAGTTTGCAAGGCTCATTCAACAAGAAGAAATGGAACATTTAGGGTCATCAGCCCAGCATTGTGGAATACTGTACTCTGCCAAGAGAGATTCAGCGGGCGCCTCTTGTTTCAGCTTTTAAAACACCCGCTGAAAGCCTTTCTATTCCACCAGGCTTATGCAGGCAATTAAAAACACATCTTTCCACAACAGTGAGCTGGTTTCTGATTTCAACATTTAGCATTGTTTGATTGCACGGGGTTTTTTGTTTGTACAATTGTTGCAAACTGCGCTGAATTTTTCAAAAAATGAACGGTGATATACATATATATGCAACAAAGAAACTAAACATAAACATTAAAAAAAAACATTAAAAGTATGGGTAAGGAGGAGTGGTGATGAAGGGCATAGGAAGCGATATGGGGGGGCACTAATTTGTTACTTCCCAACCTCTGCTGCCTGAAGCAAATGCCTCATTTTGTCTAATGGGTGGGCTGGCCTCATAGCCACGGCCAGAGGGAGGCTCTCTCTCTCACACACAAACTGCACTTTTCTCCTTGACTTGAAGGAATGCCCAGCAAGACGAGCTGAAGAGGAATATTTTTGAGCCTTGTTAGCCGAGTCGAGATAATGCAGGTGAGCCTGTTTGCGCTGCGCTCCTTGGGGGGCTGGAAGATCTCCTTTTGTTTTGATGGTTGCATTTGACTCATTAACACCGTGATGTACACACACAGAGCCTTACCTGGAGACAACAGCTTTTCCTTGGGGTGGGGTGGGGTGGTTGGGGGTGGGGTGGTTGGGGGTGGGGAAAACAGTAGCAAAACAGCAGAAAGTCTCTCCTGGGGAATGCAACTCCCTCCCTTGATGTTTGGGCCGGCTACATGAATTGCCACGGAAAATGTTCAGTTTCTCATGGAGTGAGAGACATTGGATCGGGCCAGTGGCATCAACTGGGGACCAGTTTGCCTACAAGATTGTCTTACTCCTCATTAGGGTGGGCGATATACAGGGGAAACTAGAAAAGTTAGAATATTGTGGAAAGGTTCATTTCTTTCAGTAATTCAACTTAAAAGGTGAAACTAGTATATGAGATAGACTCAAGACATGCAAAGTGAGATATGTCAAGCCTTTATTTCTTATAATTGTGATGATTATGGCGTACAGCTGATGAGAACCCCAAATTCGCAATCTCAACTTTGGGGTTTTCATCAGCTGGATGCCAAAATCATCAGAATTAGAATCATAGAATCATAGAGTTGGAAGAGACCACAAGGGCCATCCGGTCCAACCCCCTGCCAAACAGGAAACACCATCAAAGCATTCCTGACAGATGGCTGTCAAGCCTCCGCTTAAAGACCTCCAAAGAAGGAGACTCCACCACACTCCTTGGCAGCAAATTCCACTGCTGAACAGCTCTCACTGTCAGGAAGTTCTTCCTAATGTTTAGGTGGAATCTTCTTTCTTGTCGTTTGAATCCATTGCTCCGTGTCTGCTTCTCTGGAGCAGCAGAAAACAACCTTTCTCCCTCCTCTATATGACATCCTTTTATATATTTGAACATGGCTATCATATCACCCCTCAACCTTCTCTTCTCCAGGCTAAACATACCCAGCTCCCTAAGCCGTTCCTCATAAGGCATCGCTTCCAGGCCTTTGACCATTTTGGTTGCCCTCTTCTGGACACGTTCCAGCTTGTCAGTATCCTTCTTGAACTGTGGTGCCCAGAACTGGACACAGTATTCCAGGTGAGGTCAGACCAGAGCGGAATACAGTGGTACCATTACTTCCCTTGATCTAGACGCTATACTCCTATTGATGCAGCCCATAATTGCATTGGCTTTTTTAGCTGCTGCATCACACTGTTGATTCATGCCAAGTTTATCGTCTACCAAGACTCCTTGATCCTTTTCACATGTACTGCTCTCAATTATAACAAATAAAAGCTTTACATATCTCGCTTTGCATGTCATGAGTCTATCGCATATATTAAACTCCATTGGCTAATGAAAACAATTGCTTACATAAATGGACTTTTCCACGATATTCTAATTTTTCGAGCTTCACCTGTATTGATATATCACCCAAAACTGGTTTGAAACACATATAGTGATGTCAGTTAAATATTTAACTGACATCACTATATGTGTTTCAAACTGGTTTTGGATGATATATTGATTTTTATTTGATTTTACAAGCGTAAAGTTATAACAATACCAAATAGATATCCATATATAGAGATTTCTCTGAATCTCAAGACTTCGCACCATCCCCTCCATGGGTCCTATTGTCAACATTTTCAACTGCACATTATTTCATAATCTATATTTTGTATCTGCCCACATCGTCCATAGTGTTTGTTACATTACAAGTGTTATTAGAATCCTGCTGATGTTTTCATCTGCTTACACTGGTCTCCTAAATAAATCATAAATTTTCCCATTCTTTCTTGAAGTTTTTGTCTTCTTGGTTCCTGAGCTTTCCAGTCAGTTTTGCCGTTTTAGAGTAACCCAACAGCTTGGTTTGCTGCTCCTCTCCAGTAAGGACCCTTTCTTTGAACTAGTAACATCCGTGCAGCTGTTGTTGCATACATAAGAAGTCTTTTCTGCTCCTTTGGGATGTCGGTACCTCCAATTCCTAGTAAGAAAGCTTCTGGTGTTTTTACAAAAGTTATTTTAAACATTTTTTATTTTCAATTCATTGTACAGCATTTCCCACAAAGCTTTTATTACCTTACACGACCACAACATATGATAAAAGTTATCTTCTTTTTCTTTACATCTCCAGCAGGTATTTGTACTAAGATCATGGCCACTGGTCCCATCACCTCCTGGCAAATAGAAGGGGAAGAAATGGAGGCAGTGAGAGATTTCACTTTCTTGGGCTCCATGATCACTGCAGATGGTGACAGCAGTCACGAAATTAGAAGACGCCTGCTTCTTGGGAGAAAAGCAATGACAAACCTAGACAGCATCTTAAAAAGCAAAAACATCACCTTGCCAACAAAGGTCCGTATAGTTAAAGCTATGGTTTTCCCAGTAGTAATGTACGGAAGTGAGAGCTGGACCATAAAGAAGGCTGACCATAAAGAAGAATTGATGCTTTTGAATTATGGTGCTGGAGGAGACTCTTGAGAGTCCCATGGACTGCAAGAAGATCAAACCTATCCATTCTCAAAGAAATCAGCCCTGAGTGCTCACTAGAAGGACAGATCCTGAAGTTGAGGCTCCAGTACTTTGGCCACCTCATGAGAAGAGAAGACTCCCTAGAAAAGACCCTGATGTTGGGAAAGATGGAGGGCACAAGGAGAAGGGGACGACAGAGGATGAGATGGTTGGACAGTGTTCTTGAAGCGACTAACATGAGTTTGGCCAAACTCTGAGAGGCAGTGAAGGATAGGCGTGCCTGGCGTGCTCTGGTCCATGGGGTCATGAAGAGTCAGACACGACTGAACGACTGAACAACAACCCCTGACCATTACCGGTAGGTCCAGTCACAGATGACTCTGGGGTTGCGGCGCTCATCTCGCTCTATAGGCCGAGGGAGCTGGCGTTCGTCCGCAGACAGCTTCCAGATCATGTGGCCAGCATGGCTAAGCCACTTCTGGCGAACCAGAGCAGTGCACAGAAACACCGTTTACCTTCCCACCGGAGCGGTACCTATTTATCTACTTGCACTTTGATGTGCTTTCAAACAGCTAGGTGGGCAGGAGCTGGGACCAAGCAATGGGAGCTCACCCTGTCATGGGGATTCGAACCTCCAACCTTCCCGTGTCCTGTTTGCTAACTTGTTGTTGTTGTTCAGTCGTTCAGTTGTGTCCGACTCTTCGTGACCCCATGGACCAGAGCACGCCAGGCATGCCTATCCTTCACTGCCTCTCGTAGTTTGGCCAAACTCATGTTAGTAGCTTCGAGTTTGCTAACTTACTAGGAGTCAAATACCACCAGTACATCATTTTCATATTTTCATATTTTCTTTCAGCGTGCAACATGCTGAGAATTTCAAGTCTTTTTTCCATAACCTTTCCCAATCTGAAAGCTAAATATTATGCCCCAAATCCCTTACCCAGTGTATCATTGCGGATTTAACCTGTTCATCTTTTGTATACCATTCCAAGAGTAATCTATACATTTTCAACATTAGTTTTGTATTGTTTTCTAACAGTTAAATAATTTTTGATCTGCAGTGTATCGTGAATCATGATGTGTTTGCCATGCAAAAATCACAATGTGGGAAAAAACCATGAAGTCAGCAAATGTTTCTCCTGATTCCTGCAGCCCCTCTTAACACTGCCAGCTCAGCTCTCCCCCATCTCCTGCAGGAGGCAGCAAATCCCAAGAACAGGAGCCAACAAAGATCATGATGCAGGAAAAATCGAGAAGGAAGCCATGGCCTCTACATCACTCCGTCCCTATTTCAGACATCGTGATATATCAGTATATTGCAATGTTTAGCTGGTGATATCTTCTTCTTCTTCTTCGGCGATCTCTCATAGCTGAGTTACAGGTAGGTAGCCGTGTTGGTCTGCCATAGTCAAAACAAAATAAAATAAAAAAATTCCTTCAGGTATCTGAAGAAGTGTGTATGCACACGAAAGCTCATACCAAGAACAAACTTAGTTGGTGTCTAAGGTGCCACTGGAAGGAATTTTTTATTTTATTTTGTTTTTACTCATAGCTGAGTAAGATTGTCTTCCATAAAAAGCCCCTCCCCATTTTCGGGGTGAACAGAGCGGATCCTAAAAGGGGCTACTCAGTCGTGGACACAGCTGCCGAGCTGCTCAACTGCCTCGTTCCTTGAGTCAGAACGACTGAATCTGTATCCACCGCCCATGTGCCGGTTCATGACTAGGGGCTTCCAGATCTCACAATTCTGCCCCTGTTACCATTTGCCGATCGCCATGGGACTTTGGGGGTTTGGGTTTGGGATGGATTTTTGGAAGATGCCTGTGAGTGAATTTTTTTTAATGTTTGTAGATCAGTGCACACTGACCAACGCACAGTCTTTGCCGTAAGGCCCTGTTCCAATGGCATGAGTGGTCACAATGACCGGTAGATTCTTATCTGCTGCAGCCTTCATCCACCTTCACAGCCGTTGTAACATACCGCTTGTTATCATCCACTTGTTCTGCCGTTGAGGACTTCTTGGATCACTCTTTGTCTAGCTCCTCCCCTTTGACCTTACCGCCTTGGGTGACCCCGCCGGGAGTACGAGATTCCTGACAGCTTTGCTCACAAGATCATAGGAACGTGCAAGCCCACTCACCACGGCAAGGTGATGATCCAGCGAATGAGGAGCTGGTGATATGGCATGATGTTGAAAACCAGATACTGCCCAGCCCTCCCCCTCCTCATGTGCCCACTTAACCGCTTTCATCAGCAGAGCTGCAACTACTGCAGGCGCAACATGACACCCACTTCACATTAGCAGGAACTCAAAATTTTTGCGTGGTGGCATCTACACTTTGGAACTCCCTGCCTATTGATAGCAAGCAGGTGCCTTCACTCTGCACTTTTCGGCGGCTGCTAAAAATAGTCTCACTTAGAAAAGCTTACCGAGATGCTTAGAAAGTCAAGGTGAATTTAAATCTGTTTTAGTATTTTATTGATCGATTGATTGATTGATTGAATGAATTTGTATAATACCACCCTATATCCGGAGGTCTATTTTAGCTTTTTGTATGTTTTAAAACACAGTTGTAATTTTCCCCTTGACTTTCTGATTTTCTCTTTTCGTAAATGGCTTTGACGTTTTTTTAAAAAGACAATCAAGTGGTGTGTCAGTGTTACAGAATAAAATTAATAAACAGACCTGAGTCCAAGAGCCATGCTTCCCTCTTGTGGTTTCCAGAAACTGGCATTCAGAAGCATTGACTTCTGAAGCAATGCACAAACCAAAACACAGGAATCCTTTGAATTTTGCACTTCTCCGAATTTTGTAACACAACTTCTCCAGTCAAGCACTGTATGCAAAAATGCATATATTGGTGGAAATGACACAGCAAAATTGCATTTTATTGGGGGAAATTGGCTGTGCATGTGTATTAGGTAAAATTACAAACAAAAGGTGTATATTAAGTAAAAATCACACTAGGATGCTGAATTTTCATCCAAAACATGCCACTCTTCAGAAATCGCGCTTCTCTGAATATTGCACTGCTGTACAAAGCAATGTGTACAAATATGCATATACTTGCGTAAAGCGTGCACAGGTCTGCCTTGTTAGTGAAATAACATACAGAAAGGCATTATATTACAGGGGAAACTTTGTATTAGTGTACACATATTTCCCCCCTTGCAATTTGCTGAACATAATGTGGAGATTAAATGAGAGGGATAGAACTAAGTATGCCATCTTGTGATTCTTGGGGGGGGGAGGCAGGATACAAATGCAAAACAACAACAACAACAACAACAACAGGCATTTTAATCCCTACATAGAACCCCTTAATTACTCAAAAGTGTATAGGAAAATGTGTTTGCTAGGAGAAATGCACACTAGATTTTTGATGAATTGTCATAAGGACTTTGCAAAAGCAAAATCCATATTCTGTGGAGAACTGAACATAAGGTTGGGAAAATGAGAAAGTGTAACAAACAGATTCAAACAAACAAACAAACAAACAAACACCATATTGTGTGTGTGTTTAGGGAAAGTGGGTGCCAATATATCTGAAGCCTCCAGGGCCTGGATCCTGCAGGGGGCTCCATCCTCTTTGAAATGGAGCGACGGGGAGAGAGGCAAGAGGGGAAGGCAAAGCACAGAGCAGTGAAGAGGCTGGAAGGAGGAGGAGGAGGAGGAGGGGATGGGCTGTGTGGGAGATGCAGCTGGAACTGGCCTCTTCCAGGAAAGAGGTGTCTGCTTTGGCCGGCTTTCCCTTCTGCATGTGTGCATCCCCCACCCTGCAAGCCAAGCCTTTCCCAAAGAAAGGAGGAGGGGGAGATTCAGGATGGAGAAAGGAAGTCCTTTGTCATACAGTGCATAGTTAAACTATGGAACTCCTTCCCACAGGAGGCGGTGATGGTCACCAACCTGGGTGGCTTTAAAAGAGGTGCATGCTCTGGTTATCTCCCGCTTGGACTACTGCAATGCGCTCTACGTGGGGCTACCATTGAAGGTGACCCGGAAACTGCAATTAATCCAGAATGCGGCAGCTAGACTGGTGACTGGGAGCGGCCGCCGGGACCACATAACACCGGTCCTGAGAGATCTATATTGGCTCCCGGTACGTTTCCGAGCACAATTCAAAGTGTTTGTGCTGACCTTGGAAGCCCTAAACGGCCTCGGTCCTGTATACCTGAAGGAGCGTCTCCACCCCCATCATTCAGCCCGGACACTGAGATCCAGCGCCGAGGGCCTTCTGGCGGTTCCCTCACTGCGAGAAGCAAAGCTACAGGGAACCAGGCAGAGGGCCTTCTCGGTGGTGGTGCCCGCCCTGTGGAATGCCCTCCCTTCAGATGTCAAAGAGATAGATAACTACCAGACATTTAGAGGACATCTGAAGGCAGCCCTGTTTAGGGAAGCTTTTAATGTGTGATATTTTAATGTATTTGATTTTTGTTGGAAGCTGCCCAGAGTGGCTGGGGAAATCCAGCCAGATGGACGGGGTACAAATAATAAATATTATTATTATTATTATTAGACTAATTCACGGAGGGCTACTGAAATATACTCGGAGTCAAATGTGAATTTCATGCTCTTTATTCAGCTCCTAGTAGCAAGGAATGAATCTTTCCCCAAAACGTCTGCTATATATACATTATTTATACAATGGGCCCCACGTCATTGGCTAAATCCGGGCTACTCCTGTAGGCCAAGCAGGTTGCGGATTCACTTCCTCCAGGAGCCTGATTGGCTGGTCTTGCAGGCTAATCAGGTTGCTGATTCACTTCCACCTGGAGCTGGATTGGGTGGCTCCTGCAGACCAATCAGACTGCTGCATTCTGGATCCTATTGTTCTAGGATTCAACTCCGTACATAACAGCTACTAGTGTCTACCAGCCATGAATGGTCTGCCCTGCCATCACAGTCGGAGGCAGAAATGCTTCTGAATGCCAGTTGCTGGGAACCACAGGATCCTGCTTGTTGGTTTCCCACAGGCATCTGGTTGGCCCCTGTGAGAACAAGATGCTGGATAAGATGAGACACTGGCCTAATCCAGCAGAGCCCCCTTATGCTCTTATGTTCTTAATTCCTGCAGGAATGACTGAGGGTTAGATTCTGGGCTCATGATCCAAGTTCTCTGAGCAAGAATCGCTGGGAAATTGCCAAGAACGGGCGCCAAGACCATGTCTACAGCAAAAACCAATGGTGATTTCAGCACAAGCCTTTCACTCTGGAAATGAACTTCCCCACACAAGACTCCCTTGGTGGACCACAAGCTGAACATGAGTCAACAGTGTGATGCAGCAGGGGGAAAAAGGGCTCATGCTATTCCAGGCTGCATCAGCAAAAGTCTAGCGTACGAATAAACAGAAGTCATACTACTTTTCTATTCTGCCTTGGTCAGACCACACCTGGAGTGCTGTGTCCAGTTCTGGGTGCCACAATTTAAGAAGGATGTTGACAAGCTGGAACGTGTGCAGAAGAGGGCAACCAAGATGATCAAGGGTCTGGAAACCAGGCCTTATGAGGAACGGTTGAAGGAGCTGGAGATGTTTAGCCTGGGAAAGAAGAGACTGAGAGGAGATATCTTCAAATATCTCAAGGGCTGTCACACGGAAGATGGAACAAGCTTGTTTTTCTCTTGCTCTGGAGG
Source organism: Lacerta agilis (assembly GCF_009819535.1). Taxonomy (NCBI): domain Eukaryota; kingdom Metazoa; phylum Chordata; class Lepidosauria; order Squamata; family Lacertidae; genus Lacerta; species Lacerta agilis. The sequence goes on from NC_046320.1 coordinate 70,603,195, forward strand.
GGAGGACTCGATCCCATGGCTTCAAGTTACAAGAAAGGAGATTCCAACTAAACATACGGAAGAACTTTCTGACAGCAAGAGCTGTTCGGTATTGGAACGGACTCCCTCGGGAGGTGGTGGACTCTCCTTCCTTGGAGGATTTTAAGCAGAGGTTGGATGGCTATCTGTCATAGATGCTTGAGCTGAGATTCCCACATTGCAGGGGGTCGGACTAGATGACTCTTGGGGTCCCTTCCAACTGTACGATTCAATGTTCCATTGAGGTTCTTCCTAGTTCTCTAGAGGAACAGGCTGACCCCAGACAGCTGCCCACCAATAAACTCCTTTGTTTGCCCTGGCAAGGATCGCCTTTGCGGGATAACAACCCTGAGAGAGGAGCCTCCAGACTGTGGTCAAACCACCAGCATCCCAGGAAGGTGGCACCCACCTTGCAACCTTCTCCTGTCATGACCATCTTCTGGTCGTCCCTTGGGATGAAACCGTCTCGCTGGGAAGAGACTCAAGAGGAGCCAAGGGCCTGCGTGATGGAGCAGTGCTGAAACCCAGCCCCGCAGCCACATTTCCGGGGGATTCCAAGGGGTGGTTATTTCTGTTTGGAGCACATCTTTAATTACCGCCGAGGTGCAGGCGTGAGTGCCACCCGCACGAACTCTGTGCTGTGATAACACCCTCTGCCGCTGTACACACAGACAGCCTAATTAACCTTTCTTGATTAAGGCAATTATTTCCAGCACATTATCCTCTAATCTAAACATCGCAGACTTCTCCGCTGAGTGGGGCTTGAGGAGGGCGGCACATGTGCAGAGGAGCCACAGGAGGGGATGGGGAGCGAGGAGGAGCAGCCCTCTCTTTTTGGGGCTAGCCTCCAAAACAGGCAAGGAGCAAAAGATGCTCGCGAAACTTGGCATGAAATCATGAAACCAGGATTTAACCCTCAACGACCCCGGGAGGAACATAAGAACAGAAGAAGGGCCTCCTGGATCATCTAGTCCAGCAGCCTGTTCTCACAGGGGTCAACCATGGGAAACCAGCAAGCAGGATTCGAACACAAGATCTCCAACTGTGGCAGCAGAGCATAGCCATTGTGGATGGTAACCATCAATAAGTCTTCCCTTCCAGGAATGTATCTGAAGAAGTGTGCATGCACACGAAAGCTCATACCAAGAACAAACTTAGTTGGTCTCTACGGTGCTACTGGAAGGAATTTTTTATTTTGTCCATCAGCTTGGTTTGCCATTCCTCCCTGGTAGGGACTTTGTCCTCCTTCTATCTCTGGGCTAGTAGCACCCATACGGCTGTTGTCACATATATAAAAAGTCTGTTCTGTTCCCTTGGGATGTCGATACCTACAGGTGAAACTCGAAAAATTAGAATATTGTGGAAAGGTTCATTTCTTTCAGAAATTCAACTTAAAAGTTGAATCTAATATATGAGATAGACACATGACATGCAAAGCGAGATATGTCAAGCCTTTGTTTGTTATAATTGTGATGATTATGGCGTACAGCTGATGAGAACCCAAAATTAACAATTTCAACTTTGGGGTTCTCATCAGCTGTGCGCCATAATCATCACAATTATAACAAGCAAAGGCTTGACATTTCTCGCTTTGCATGTCATGAGTCTATCTCATATATTAAACTCCAGGAGCTAATGAAAACAATTGCTTACGGAAATGGACTTTTCCATGATATTCTAATTTTTCGAGTTTCACCTGCACAATTCTTAATAAGAAAACTTCTGGGTTTTTATGTATTTTATTTTAAACATTTTTTTTCCAATTCATTATTCCCAGAATGCTTTTATCACTTTACATGACCGCCACATATGATAAAATGTACCTTCTTTTATAAATCTTTGATAACTTACTAGGAGTATATCATTTTTGTATTTTTCCGTGTATAACCCCCCCCCCCCATGTATAAGATGACCCCAATTTCTTTGGACTGCAAAAAATAATAATAATGGGGGGGATTGCCCAAAGTTGTTGAGCTTTTTTTGGGGGGGGGGTGTGACTGCACAGTCACCGCCAAAAGCCCGCCGGCACACTCAACACAACCACATCCGATTGCACAGCCTCACCGCTGCCGTAAATTGCCCGCCTGCTGCAGCCGCAACCAATCAACAGCAGGCTTTGCCGCAGCAACCAATCACATGCCCAAACGCCACTGCCAACCTCCTGTTGGCTTCTGCCACCAATCGCCCGTCGTCCCACTCTGCTATCCATGTATAAGATGACCCGCAATTTATGCCTATTATTTCTAAGGGGAAAATCATCTTATGAGAGAGCCGGTTTGGTGTAGTGGTTAGGAGCGGCAGACTCGTAATCTGGGGAACCGGGTTCGCGTCTCCGCTCCTCCACATGCAGCTGCTGGGTGACCTTGGGCTAGACACACTTCTCTGAAGTCTCTCAGCCCCACTCACCTCACAGAGTGTTTGTTGTGGGGGAGGAAGGGAAAGGAGAATGTTAGCCGCTTTGAGACTCCTTTGGGTAGTGAAAAGCGGGATATCAAATCCAAACTCTTCTTCTTCTTCTTCTTCTTATACACGGAAAAATATCAGGAATCACAAGACAGAGAAACCAGTAGGAGAACAGTTCAATCTCCCAGGACATTCTATAAAAGATCTCAAAGTAGCTGTCTTAATACAAAGAAATTTCAGAAATAGACTGGAAAGAGAAGTGGCTGAATTGGAACTAATCACCAAACTTAAAACCATGGAGAGACCTGGTCTGAACAAAGACATTGGATTCTTATCTCATTATACATGACAAAGCTATCTTTAGCCATCTCACCCCTTGCCTTTCCCTGCAAGACTAATTGCAGCCGTTAAGAGTCGGCAACAGGTTTTCCACACCTATCAGCTGATCACCCATTCCCACCACCCTTCTGAGCAATACCCCTCCCCACTCCCTCACTATATTTAAGGATCTGGTGACTTCTGTTTCAGTGTATCTGAAGAAGTGTGCATGCACACGAAAGCTCATACCAATGACAAACTTTTTTTAAAAAAAATTATTTTTATTTGCTTATTTTAAAGTTTCCACATACAAAGTTCCAGCATCTCAAATACAACAAGCAACAATCGTGGACAAAGAAAAAGAAGAAAAGAAAAGAAAAAACAACAAACGTACCTTACAGTAATAATAAAGTTATTTACAATACAAATATATTAATCCGTGTCTTGCTTTACACTGTAACTTCTTACTGTATCGCTTATTAAACACTACCCAAATAGTGAAGCAATAAACAATAATAATAGTATAAATAAAAATGATAAGAAGAAGAAGAAAAAAATAAAAATAAAATAATAATGAATAATAATAATAATAATAATAATAATAATAATAATAATAAATATAATAAATATCTCCCCACATGGTTTACGACTTCCTGACAAACTCCTTCGCTTTAACAAAAATTTATATGAATGCTTTCAATCCCTTACTATCTCTTATACCACCTTTCAAATACATTCTTGAATGTGTCCTTACTCCTCATTCTTTCTACAATCTCTTTCTATACCATTCATCCCTCAAATGCTGGCATGGTAAGAAAACTCTTATTATATTTCAACATATATCTTTTATAAACTTCCCATTTGCCTGCAAAATCCTGTTTAGTATTATCTCTTAAGTTGTTTGTTAATAAGGCCAACTCCGCAAATTCTTGCAGTTTGACCTGCCAATCAGTGACTCTGGGTGCTTCTCGATCTTTCCAGCCCCTTGCGACTACCATTCTGGCCGCTGCGATCGCATACAGAAAGACTTCTTTTTGTTTACTTGGTATCTCCTTGCCAACCATACTAAGTAAGAAAATTCCCGGTTTTTTAACAAAAGAAACTGCCATCATCTTTTTCATTTCTTCATACACCTGTCCCCAAAACGTTTTAATTTTTGGGCACCTCCACCACATGTGCATCAGGTCTCCATTCTCTGCACCACACCTCCAACAAACATTTGCGAGGCTTTTATACATTTTGGAGAGTTACCAATGACAAACTTAGTTGGTCTCTAAGGTGCCACTGGGAAGAATTTTCTATTTTGTTTTGACAGAAAGATATGGTCGTTTTCGTGGAGCATGCTGAGAATTTCAAAATCAGTTTTCCATAACCTTTCCCAATCTAAATGTTGAACATCGCGCCCCAAATCCCCCACCTAGTGTATCATGTCCAGCCCTCTCTTCAAGCCACCCAGCTTGGTGATTACCGCTGCCTCCTGCAGCAGGGAGTTCCACCGTTCCACTATGTGCTGAATGAAAAAGATACATTTCTGCACAGGCCTCTCTGAAGCCAGGAGCCTGGGGCAGGCGAGATCCAGCTGCCGCTCCCCTTTGCTTTGATTCCCAGGGTGAGGGAGGCGGAGTTTCTGTCCCTCTTATGGGGGAGCTCCTGGGCCAATTAATATTCATGAGCCGAAAGGCAGATGTTCTCAGCATCTGGGCCATGTCAGGATGCTGTCAACACATTGTTAGCATGAGCGGCACTTTCCGCACACCCCTCGCCTGGTTACGGGGTGCGAATGCAATTTTCATGTTTATCTTACAACATTTGGCACTCGCCAGCCTTTCCTCCTGCTTCTCCCCCCCCCACTCCTTTCCCCTTTCGGCACAGGGTCCTAAAACCTCTTGGCGCCCGGTTGTTGTAGGGAAGATCCGGAACGGTTAAGCCGCTCCTCCTGAGACTGGTTCATGGAAGACTTTAGACTTTGGTTCCGGGGGAAAGAAGCATGAGATGAGAAGGGCGAATCGGCTTCTTGTAGCTATGCAATATGTACATGCGCATGTTTGTTTGTTTTTTGGTGTTGTTTAACTTCAGCTTGCAGGGCGATTGGCAATAAACAGGCAGTATCGGGAGAAACACCTGCTGCTGGTGTGTTGATGCCTCTCTCGGTATTTTTGGAAATCGTCCTCTCGCTTCCTTCGCTAGCACACAAGCTTGGCAGAGACAACAGGGGATGATTCCCTGCCAAATCGCACCATCAGAGGATCTGAGCTTGGCGTGTGATGAAGATGCTGCCACTGTTGTTTTGTGTGTGTGTTTGTGGTGGTTGGTGCAATGAGCCAAAGACATTGAACCCGGCACTTCTGCTTACGTAAAACATTATATCTATACGCAACAGTAGCCGCAAGGCTACTGATAGCGAAAAATTGGAAAAGCGGGGTAATTCCAACAAAAATGGAATGGCTTGCCAAACTTTTAGAATATTACAATATATCCAAAACAATGGAAGAAATTGGAAGGACCACAAGAGAAAAGACAGAAAAAACTGGAAAGCGTTCAAAGGGTACTTACAAAATTATGTTGAAAAGTCGGATCTCCTATTGTAATAAACAGGTTCCGTTATAAATATTAGATATTAAACAAGCTGAATAATAAAGGAGAATTGTAAAGAATTGTAAAGAAATAAGAAATGGGAATAACAGTGTGTTGAAAGAAAAAGGATAAGTGGAAATGAACTGCAGCTGAGTTGACTGGAAGTCAAGCACAGGGTGAGGGGGGTGTTGAAAGGTGGTGGGGAAAACAGGTGTAAGGATGCAAGGGAAGACTGGTCGAGTTTTTGTTTTGTTTTTGTTTTTCCGTTTCTGTTCTTTATCTGTTGTTTTTGTTGTTGTTGTTGTTGTTTTTCTGTAAATGATTGAATGTTAGTTTATTTTGTTTGTAATATGCGAATGTATTAATAGTTGTATTGGCGAATAATAAAATAAAGCTTTTTATTTTAAAAAAAGGGAAAAAAAGAAAAAAAAAAAAGAACCCGGCACGTCTGAATCCTGCTCTGAAGATCAGAACCATTCTCAAAACCGACGGTGTTTTCTGCCAGTTTAGCCTTTAATAATAATAATAATAATAATAATAATAATAATAATACATTTTATTTATACCCCACCCTCCTCAGCTATTGTCGTAGGTTTCCTATTAGCTTTCTTTAGGGTTACAGCGGTACCTCGGTTCTCGAACGTAATCCATTCCGGAAGACCGTTCAACTTCCGAAACGTCCAAAAACCAAGACGCAAAGGGCTGCCTGTAAATTCAATTGAGAAAACTGAAAAACACCCAGCGGAAGCCGTTCGACTTCCAAGGCGCATTTGAAAACGGAAGCATTTACTTCTGGGTTTTCGGCGTTCGGGTTCCGAAACGTTCATCAGCGGAGACGTTCGAGAACCGAGGTACCGCAGTATCAACGTGGGTTGCCCTGAAGTGTCTTTGGGTGCCTCCACATTGTCAGCAGTCAGTTCATTTTTAAAAACGAATCCGTCAAACGTGAGCTTTCCAAGGGAAGAACTGAAACTCAAGCGAGCCTTTGGAATTCATACTTATCTGAATTTTGCAATGCAAATAAAGTGAAAATGACATACCAAAATGCATTGTAGCAGGAGAAAGGGTGTGGCACGGCGTGTACACTAGTCGAAATTGCATAGAAATGGGTGTTTGTTTATTTTTTTAATTTTTAATTTTTTTAAAATTGCAATACAATCTATTGCAGTCTATTACATTAGATACTACACCTTATTTCTGTACAATACATTGTATTACTCATTTCACAATCTTATCCCTTTGTCCCATCACCAGTTCCCATTTCCCCTTCATTTCTAATACATTCTAATGCCATTGATTAATATTCACCCACTTACTTCCCTCCGCCTCATGACATGCAAAGTGAGATATGTCAAGAACTTTGCTTGTTATAATTGTGATGATTATGGCGCACAGCTGATGAAAACCCCAAAGTTGAGATTGTTAATTTGGGGTTCTCATCAGCTGGGGTTCTCAACAGATTTATGTCCTTTTATCCTTTGGCGTAGGGTTTGGCCTGTTTGTCCAGTATAGAGAGCTGAAGGGCACTGTTGGCATTTCATTGTTGTAACGCAGCCCAAAACAAGTGCACAGGCTGCAGCAATGGACGTTTGTCGTCTCCCAGATCTGGGAGTTTGACCTCGACGTGGGCTTGCTGGAGCTTGGCTCATTTTCAGGAGCAGTCTCTCCTGCCTTTCGTAGTTTTGCCTGCCTCTCCATCTCTCTCTGTGTGCATTTCGCCACCCCGCCCCCTCGGATTATTCTGCCAGGGAGCAAGAACATCTTGAGCACGGAGTGCTGCTTTCAGAGCCCAGATGGTGCGCGAGGCTGGCGCCTGCTAACACCTTGTGTGTCGAAGCTGTGGAATTCATTTCCCAAACTGCCGGCTCTGCGCATTAATTGGGCCTCCTGTTCACCTTGCGCTCGTGGTGGTTTAAGCTTGCCTGAGCTCCCCCTCCGAGGAGAAAGAATTGAGGTTTGGCCCGAGCAGTGCTGAATTACAAACAGGGAGGTTTGAGGGCTCCCAGCTGTGGGGAAAGGCCATGTCTCTCTTCTGGAAATCTTCTAGACATTGTGTGGTATTAGTAAGAACATGAGAGGAGATTGGTGGATCAGGCCAACGGCCAAACTAGTCCAGCACTGGGTTCTCGCAATGGCCAACCAGATGCCAGTGCGGAAACAGCAAGCAGAATTCAAGCACAAGGGCCCTCTACCCTCCAGTGGTGTCAAGCAAATGGCATCTCCATGCCAAATTAAAAGGACAAACAGGCAAAATATGGTCTGAAGCTCAACATCAAAAAAACTAAGATCGTGGCCACTGGTCCCATCACCTCCTGGCAAATAGAAGGGGAAGAAATGGAGGCAGTGAGAGATTTCACTTTCTTGGGCTCCATGATCACTGCAGATGGTGACAGCAGTCACGAAATTAAAAGACGCCTGCTTCTTGGGAGGAAAGCAATGACAAACTTAGACAACATCTTAAAAAGCAGAGATATCACCTTGCCGACAAAGGTCCGTATAGTTAAAGCTATGGTTTAACCAGTAGTAATGTACGGAAGTGAGAGCTGGACCATCAAGAAGGCTGATCGCCAAAGAATTGATGCTTTTGAATTATGGTGCTGGAGGAGACTCTTGAGAGTCCCATGGACTGCAAAAGGATCAAACCTATCCATTCTGAAAGAAATCAGCCCTGAGTGCTCACTAGAAGGACAGATCCTGAAGCTGAGGCTCCAGTACCTCGTGAGAAGAGAAGACTCCCTGGAAAAGACCCTGATGTTGGGAAAGATAGAGGGCACAAGGAGAAGGGGTCGACAGAGGACGAGATGGTTGGACAGTGTTCTCGAAGCTACTAACATGAGTTTGGCCAAACTGCGAGAGGCAGTGAAGGATAGGCGTGCCTGGCGTGCTCTGGTCCATGGGGTCACGAAGAGTCGGACACGACTGAACGACTGAATGACTCAACAACAACAACAACAACAACAACAACAAAGGTAAAGTGACCCTTTGACCATTAGGTCCAGTCGTGTCCGACTCTAGGGCTGCGGTGCTCATGTTGCGTTACTGGCTGAGGGAGCCGGCATACAGCTTCCAGGTCATGTGGCCAGCATGACAAAGCCGTTTCTGGCAAACCAGGGTAGCGCACGGAAACGCCGTTTACCTTCCCGCCAGAGCGGTACCTATTTATCTGCTTGCACTTTGACATGACGTGCTTTCAAACTGCTAGGTGGGCAGGAGCTGGGACCAAGCAATGGGAGCTCACCCTGTCGTGGAGATTCAAACCTCTGACCTTCTGATCTGCAAGCCCTAGGCTCCGTGGTTTAACCCACAGTGCCAAAGGATAAATGGACATAAATCTGGCATCAGGAATCACAAGACAGAGAAACCTGTAGGAGAACACTTCAGTCTCCCAGGACATTCCATTCAAGATCCCAAAGTAGCTGTCTTATTACAAAAGAATTTCAGAAATAGACTGGAAAGAGAAGTGGCTGAATTGCAACTAATCACCAAACTTAAAACCATGGAGACACCTGGTCTGAATAGAAACATTGGATTCCTATCTCATTATACATGACAAACTATCTTTAGCCATCTCACCCCTTGCCTTTTCCTGTAAAACCAATTGCAGTCGTTAACAGTTGTCAACAGGTTTTCCACACTTATCTGCCAATCACCCATTCCCGCCACCCTTCGGAGTAATACCCCTCCCCACCCTCTCACTATATATAAGGGTCTGGTGACTTCTGTTTCAGTGTATCTGAAGAAGTGTGCATGCACACGAAAGCTCATACCAAGAACAAACTTAGTTGGTCTCTAAGGTGCTACTGGAAGGATTTTTTTTTTACCATATTTTTCGGCGTATAAGACGACTGGGCGTATAAGACGACCCCCAACTTTTCCAGTTAAAATATAGAGTTTGAGATATACTCGACCGCAGATTCTCCACCCGGCGTGTAAGACGACCCCCGACTCTTGAGAAGATTTTCCTGGATTAAAAAGTAGTCTTATACGCCAGAATATACAGTATTTTGTTTCAAATAAAAAGCACTCTGTACAAGCCCAGAACTACTGCCATTTTTATTGGTGCTGTCATTGAAAACAAGTTCTGTGACCTAAAAGATGGGGTATCCCTTGGTTTCACAGAATTGTAGAGTTGTATGGATTGTTTGGAAATGAACCATAATGAATTGGGAAAAAAATGTTTAAACATACTTTTCCAAAAAACCCCGAAGTCCTTTCTGCTGGGGATCATTCAGACTGAAATTCCCAGGTATCAAGAAAGGTTATTTATGTATGCTACTACTGCGGACCAAAATGGATAATGAGCGAGGTCCTCAAGTTGAGAGAATATGCGCAGCTTGTGGATTTTAACATACAGAATAAGAAAACAAGAAGAAGATATGTTTAGAGAAGACTGGAAAATGTTTATTGAATATGTGGGAAATAATTGTGTACAGCTGAAAACGCTGGTATCATTAAGATAAATTCAACAGTGTAAATATGTTTTGATGGGTGTAATAATGGACTACTGAATGGTATAGTTTCTGTGAAATATGCAGGGATTTATGATATGTGAACTGAAGCATGGAAAGAGAAGAAGGGAAGTCATTGATATTTTAAGTATGTAAAAACATGTACTTTAAATTGTAAAACAGAAAATTATATATATATATATATATATATATATATATATATATATATATATATATATATGGAAGATATCTCAAGGGTCATCTGGTCCAACCCCCTACAAGGACAGAATCTCAATTAACGCATACCTTACCTCACGGGACCTCCCAATTCTACAATTCTATGATTCTATTACCCTTTGGGAGGGATATAACCTCTGTTGGGGGCCACGTCGCGCTCCTTCTAGGGTAGTTTGTTCACCTTTGGTCCCCACCCAGCACTCAGCTCTCACCTCTGGCTCCTAAAGCTAACACCATGCGACAGGGGCCACACCCTGGGAAACGGCTTTGACTGGCCGGCTAAACCAGGTAAGGGAGCAGATGGGTCTCAAACCCTCGGTGAGTTAAGAACTCCTGCATGCAAAGAAGGCTCTGGTGGATTCAGCAGATGAAAACAATAGGGGTTCCCATGGCCAAGAAGGCGGTTTCTGCACATGCTGTAAGGGGAAGCGAGGGGCAGATGGGGCTCATCCACCTGGGAAGGAAGCCCATCTAGAAGGAAAACTCTGGTTTGAATCCTTGGCTGCCTTGTGGGATATTTCTGGGAGAAGGAGAAGAAGAAGAAGAGGAGGAGGAGCAGGAGCAGGAGGAGGAGGAGTTTGGATGTGATATCCCGCTTTATCACTACCCGAAGGAGTCTCAAAGCGGCTCACATTCTCCTTTCCCTTCCTCCCCCACAACAAACCCTCTGTGAGGTGAGTGGGGCTGAGAGACTTCAGAGAAGTGTGACTAGCCCAAGGTCACCCAGCAGCTGCATGTGGAGGAGCGGAGACGCGAACCCGGTTCACCAGATTACGAGTCTACCGCTCTTAACCACTACACCACACTGGCTCAGGAGTAAACCCTACACAATTCCAGAGTGGAGTCCCTAAGACGGTTGAGTGGCACCTTGTATGCCTCCTTCCAGCAACTCCTGCAGCCAAGCTGGTGCCAAACGTCCTGCTCTGCTTTCCTTTGGACCACATCAGCGAGGCCCGGGGGGGGGGGTCTTGTCATCTGGGCAGCCCAGGACCTCCATACACACTGCCCAGTCTTGCATCCCAGGGAGGACACTGCACAGTTGAACTTCATCCCTGGAGGCTCACTCCACTGTCTCTCAAGACAGACACATGCCAACCACAACAACAGATAGCTGGCCAAACTCTCTGAGAGAGGTCGGAAAACAAGCCCACGCGCCTTGGCCCGGATGTCGGCAGGGGGCGGGCGATGTTTCTTTGAGAATGTGCGAAGCGCACGGTTTATGTGCATCTGCTCACCGTCCTCTGTGAACCCAGAGGGTCGCCTCCCCTGGGGAAAGCCGTCCGTGGCTCTTCAAACACATGGCATGTGCTAGCATGTTGCCGAGACAAAAGCTGATGAGGATTGCATCGGAGTCGGGAGGACAAGCTCTGAGATTCCTCAACTTAGTGCCAAACTATGGTGAGAATAATTTTTTGAATCGATAGTGTGTTGCTGTTGCTGTTTTGGGATAAATGTTGCTAAGAACTCTGGCCGCAAGTTTCAACAACAAAGATACGTTTACTCGTGAGTAAATTCAAATATGGTATCAACAACCTCAGATATGCTGATGATACTACCTTGATGGCAGAAAGTGAGGAGGAATTAAATAACCTTTTAATGAGGGTGAAAGAGGAGAGCGCAAAATATGGTCTGAAGCTCAACATCAAAAAAACTAAGATCATGGCCACTGGTCCCATCACCTCCTGGCAAATAGAAGGGGAAGAAATGGAGGCAGTGAGAGATTTCACTTTCTTGGGTTCCATGATCACTGCAGATGGTGACAGCAGTCACGAAATTAGAAGACGCCTGCTTCTTGGGAGGAAAGCAATGACAAACCTAGACAGCATCTTAAAAAGCAAAGACATCACCTTGCCAACAAAGGTCCGTATAGTTAAAGCTATGGTTTTCCCAGTAGTAATGTACGGAAGTGAGAGCTGGACCATAAAGAAGGCTGATCGCCGAAGAATTGATGCTTTTGAATTATGGTGCTGGAGGAGACTCTTGAGAGTCCCATGGACTGCAAGAAGATCAAATCTATCCATTCTCAAAGAAATCAGCCCTGAGTGCTCACTAGAAGGACAGATCCTGAAGTTGAGGCTCCAGTACTTTGGCCACCTTATGAGAAGAGAAGACTCCCTAGAAAAGACCCTGATGTTGGGAAAGATGGAGGGCACAAGGAGAAGGGGACAACAGAGGACGAGATGGTTGGACAGTGTTCTCGAAGCTACTAACATGAGTTTGGCCAAACTGTGGGAGGCAGTGAAGGATAGGCGTGCCTGGCGTGCTCTGGTCCATGGGGTCACGAAGAGTCGGACACGACTGAACGACTGAACAACAACAACAAGTTTGTCATTGGTATGAGCTTTCGTGTGCATGCGCACTTCTTCAGATACACTGAAACAGAAGTCACCAGACCCTTATATATAGTGAGAGGGTTGAGAGGGGTATTACTCAGAAGGGTGGTGGGAATGGGGGATTGTTAGCCATCCTGGGCCCAGTTTTTAAATCAGGAAGGGCGGGGTATAAATAAAAAATATTTATTAATTTATTAATTTATTTATCATCATCATCATCATCATCATCATCATCATCATCATCATTATTAGTATTGGGACCAGGGTAGCAGTTGCTGAGAGTCCTAGTTAAGAAGCAATGCCGCACAACAGGATTTCTGTAATGGGCTTCTGGCTGGCCACTGTGAGACTGAACAGGATGCTGCACTAAGTGGTCCCCACCCCGGCCTGATCCAGCAGTTGGGTTCTTCTTTTTATGACCAGTCCCTGCTTTGCGGTCACCCCACCCCTGGGGGTCTTCTCTAAACCCGCACCCGCACATTTCAAGGATTTCCCCTAAATTCAGCTCGCTCCTCGGAGCTTCCCAGCTCGCAGTGGCTGCTGCGGTTGAATCAATTCCTCAGGATTTGACAATTAACACCCCGGGAATTATTTTGGGGGGGGGGAGGGGCGCCAGCGGGAGGAATAAACACCCCCCCCACACACACACTTCAGACTTAATTGCTCTGCGTTACCTGCTGTGCACACCTGGTACATGATGGGCTACTTTCGGGATGGGGCTTTTGGCAATCTGTTCCATCCCTGCTCCCAGCTCCTTTTACTTCCATCAGTAAGGCTTGCTATGCTTGAAAAAGGCCTCTCCTTCCTTCCTTCCTTCCTTTCCCCGTCCCACCTTCCCTAAGCGGTGCGAAATATAATACCCCAGGCAGATAGCTGGGTTTCAAGTAACATATTATAATTCGCCCACTGCGAAAGAGAAATTGCACAAAGGCTGTTGCTACAAGTGAATGATCATAAGAGCAGAAGAACAGAAGAAGTGCCTACTGGATCAGGCCAGAGGCCCATCTAATCCAGCAGCAACGCTGGTCAACCACATGCCCCAATGGGAAAGCCATGAGCAGGATTCGAACACAAGACAAACGCTCTCCTTTCCTGCATTTTCCAGCAAGTGGTCTTCGGAAGCCTTGCTGCCTCCAACTGTGGAGGCAGAGCAGAGCCATCGAAAGTAGCCATCCATAGCCCGCTCCTCCTCCAAGAATTTGTCTCACCCTCTTTTAAAGCCATCTAGGTTTGTGACTGTCACTGACAAAAGACACACTGCAGGCTCGCAGTGTGCCAGGAGCTGTCCAATATAGTCTCTTTACAAGTTTAGAAGGTTCTTAGGCAGGCTTTTCATTCTCTGGTTCAGGATTTCTTTTCTTCCTCCCTCCCCCCCCCCCAGTTATTTCTTGATTTTTTGGTGCCATTGTAAATACAGAGGCAACTTAGAATACGAAAAGCGTAACAGGAAACAAAGTTGAAATATACTTGGAGTCAAGTGTGAATTTCATGCTCTTTATTCAGCTCATAGCAGCAATGAATGAATCTTTCTCCAAAACGTCTGCTATATATACATTATTTACACAATGGGCCCCATGTGATTGGCTAATGCTAGGCTACTCCTTTAGGCCAATCAGGTTGTGGATTCACTTCCTCCAGCAGCCTGATTGGCTGCTTTTGCTGGCCAATCAGGTCGTTGATTCACTTCCACCTGGAGCTGGATTGGGTGGCTCCTGCAGACCAATCAGACTGCTGCAATCTGGATCATATTGTTCTAGGACCAATCGAACTGCTGCATTCTGGATCCTGTTGTTCTAGGACCAATCAGACTGCTGCATTCTGGATCCTGTTGTTGTAGGACCAATCAGACTGCTGCATTCTGGATCCTGTTGTTCTAGGATTCAGCTCAGTACATAACAGAAGTGAACACCAGCAAAATAATGAGACCTCAGAAAGGAATTTCTGCATAGAAACTAAACCCACTTGCTATTTGAATTGGGTAAGTACAGTCATACAGTCCAGTACTTTCTCCCCAAACTTAGTATAGAACAAGGGGCATAGTGTGAGGGATGCCAGAGGGGATGGGGCCCCGGGTTTGGATTTTCAAGGGCGCACGAAGTAGGCGCCCCTGTAGTAAAAGTACTCTCCGCCCCTCTATTCCATCCCCCCTAGACCCCGGCAGGAACTGGGCAAGAAGGGGAAGAGTTCCCTGTTTGTTGCTAAATACAAGTTCAAAAAAATAGAGCTGCCACCACCTTCTGTCTCTGGGCAACCCTCGGGTGGGGGTACCAGGAGGAAACCCCCCCTTCTGTTTCCGGGTTTGCTCAGCCCTAAGTCACTGTAACATGACACAGACTTACAGAATCGCACTAGAAATTTAATAGGAAGGTGTCCAAGTGTCCAGGCACTGGACACAAGGCAAAAGCCCTTTTCTGAATTTATTAAACAAACAAACAAACAAACAACTTAAAAGGTTGCACATTTCCTTGAAGGTTACAAACAAGAAAATAAAAACATTGTGAAGCATAGCTAACTAAAACATACTCACAAAGCAAAATCTTTCAAAGCACAATGTGTAATCAGGGGTTGTTCCCTGGGCAGGATGCCCCCAGGATGAAGTGCCATGGCAAAAAAAAAAAAAAAATCTGCATCTCAGTTCCCAAAACCTTTATCCTTGAAACCCCACATGGAGGACAGGTTAGGAACCAATCATCATTTAGATTTAATTACGGATTTACCAATCGCTGGATAATGAGAATGTATCTCCTGATTGTCGGAAGTCCGGTCCAGCTGAACTGTGTTTATACTCAGGGACCTTGAGAACAAAGACACTCCCTGCATTCCCAGGCCTCTCTTGACAGTAAAGGTAAAGGGACCCCTGACCATTAGGTCCATTTGTGTCCGACTCTGGGGTTGCGGCGCTCATCTCGCATTACTGGCCGAGGGAGTTGGTGTACAGCTTCCGGGTCATGTGGCCAGCATGACTAAGGCGCTGCTGGTGAACCAGAGCAGTGCATGGAAATGCCGTTTACCTTCCCGCTGGAGCGGTACCTATTTATCTACTTGCACTGGTGTGCTTTTGAACTGCTAGGTGGGCAGCAGCAGTGAATTGAGCAACGGGAGCTCACCCCGTCGCGGGGATTCGAACCGCCGACCTTCTGATCAGCAAGCCCTAGGCTCTGTGGTTTAACCCACAGCGCCATCAGCATCTCTTGACAGTACCAGGCCCCTATGTTGTGAATTACTTGATAACCTCCTGTACCTTTTACAACCCAATCAACACTCAAGCCCCCAGCTGTACCGGGTTCTGTATTGCAAATCAGATGACATCTCATCCTGCCCTAGAGTCAGGATACAATTAGCTTATAACCCCAGAGGCAAGAAGGTGCGAGGGAGTATCAGATACGCATTCCCCTGAATGCCACAGTTTTACCTCTCCCACAATGCCACACTCCTGCATGATCCAACATTTGACATACAAGGATTTCTTAATTTCACTACAGCCTCCTGGCAGTGTCAGTGGTAAGGGCTGGGGTGCCACGGCCAGCTCCTTCGCCCTCCGCACCCAGCACACACACACCCCTTTGGCACATGTGTGCCCTCTCCACACACTGTTTGTTCATGCAACACCACCGTATAGAACACTGTACAAACATAGATTTCAAAGAGGCATTGTCCTTGCTGCAACTTCAGTATAGAGCTATCTTGGAAAGTCCTTTTTTATATATACAAAAGGAGTCAAATAAAACCTAAATATGATTTTCTGTTGTATAAGACTTAATTTAAAGTCCATCAATAGCTTTGGTATCGAGCAGTGCTTTTTCCCCCTTAAAAAAATGTTTAAAGGTAAAGGTAAAGGGACCCCTGACCATCAGGTCCAGTCGTGTCCGACTCTTGGGTTGCGGCGCTCATCTCGCTCTATAGGCCAAGGGAGCCGGCGTTTGTCCGCAGACAGTCCGCAGACAGTCCGCAGAGTCATGTGGCCAGCATGACAAAGCCGCTTCTGGCGAACCAGAGCAGCGCACCGAAACACCATTTACCTTCCTGCTGGAGTGGTCCCTATTTATCTACTTGCACTTTGACGTGCTTTTGAACTGCTAGGTTGGCAGGAGCTGGGACTGAGCAACAGGAGCTCACCCCGTGGCAGGGATTCGAACCACCGACCTTCTGATCAGCATGCCCTAGTCTCTGTGGTTTAACCCACAGCGCCACCTGGGTCCTATCAAAATGTTTAGGGGTACTCTAATTTTGACTCCAGAAAATCACCATTTTATAGTTCAAATCAGGAAAAATAAATACAGTAAATGGGCAAAAGTACAAAGATTCACAACGTGTTTAGGGGTATGCGTACCCCTGCGTACCCCCCAGAAAAGAAGCACTGGTATGAGGCTAAAACACTTTCCCACGGTCTGGGTAATATTGAACCTTCCAATTCTTTGTTCCAGTCCTTGCTCAAAGTCTGCATATCGAACTTATTGATTGTAAATAAATATCTATACAAAGTAATCTCAGGCTTCTTCATTTCCAAACGAGTTATCCAATTTCTCCAGTATCTTGGGTGTCTCAGAAGCGGAAAATGCTGCTGGCCAAACAAACCTGTTTGGAGATATTGTAACTGGATAGATTGCTATTGGGCCACATCTGATAGATGACACTTTGTCTTAAAAGAGCAGAAGTATAAAATTCTTCTTCCTCATCTATCAGATGGTCCAAAGTTGGAGAGCTGCTGCCAGCCAGTGTAGACAGCACTGAGCTAGATGGTCTGACTGGGTAGGAGCAATTTTCTTTGTTCATATGTTCCAAAAAGAGGGCCGGATTTGGCCCAGCGGCTGGTAGCTGCCGACCCCCTATTCCAAACCCACTAAACGGACCATAACGGAGAATATTGTGGAGGAAAATCAGTGACTTGAAAATGTTGCTTCTCCAAAATGATTTAAAAGCTAGCAGATGCACGATGGCGGAAGACCTAAATATGGTACTTTAAGCAGGCACAGATGGAGCACAAGCCAGGGAGAGTAAACAGGAGTTGTTTCCTGCAAGCTGAGTTTTGCAAAAGATCCCGTCTTTGCTGTAATAGAGAAGATCTCCCTGGGGTTGTGAGTTGCTAAGCTGGGTGCAAGGCAGCTTGAGTTACGAGCTGGGCGAGAGTTAAATAAACACCAAGCAGCAAGCTGCAGGCAGGTTAATGGAGAAGGCGACAAGTTTCTGAATGTGGAAGCCGGGGGTGTTTTCTTGGGCTCCAGAGGCTTACAAAACCAGCCAGGTGGCTTTTATGGGAAGATCAGATTTAAGGGGATTCAGATCAGAATCGGAGTCAAAGGATCTGTTGAGCTAGGAGCTGCTGTCTTGAGAACGTGTGGTCTGGCCTGGGTGGGAAATACAGTCCACCACAGCACCATAAAACTGTGCGGAGATTTCTTCTTCTTGTTGTTTTTCAGTCGTTCAGTCGTGTCCGACTCTTCGTGACCCCATGGACCAGAGCACGCCAGGCACGCCTATCCTCCACTGCCTCCCGCAGTTTGGCCAAACTCATGTTAGTAGCTTCGAGAACACTGTCCAACCATCTCATCTTCTGTCGTCCCCTTCTCCTTGTGCCCTCCATCTTTCCCAACATCAGGGTCTTTTCCAGGGAGTCTTCTCTTCTCATGAGGTGGCCAAAGTCTTGGAGCCTCAGCTTCAGGATCTGTCCTTCCAGTGAGCACTCAGGGCTGATTTCCTTCAGAATGGAGAATTTTGATCTCCTTGCAGTCCATGGGACTCTCAAGAGTCTCCTTCAGTGCAGTGCTATAAGAAAGCAATTTAAGGAAGCATAGGAGATGCAACCATATTCATCCCATGGGTAGAAACCACGAAAGAAATGGCTTTAATTGCATTCCTATCCCTGCTTCCTCTGTCACCAAGGAGAGGCATATGTCGTTCTTCCCCTCCTTTAAACCTCCACAACAACCCTGCGAGGTAGGTTAGGCTGAGAGGCAGTGACAGGCAGTGAGCTTTGTGGCCAAGTGGGGATGTGGACCCTGTTCTCCAAGGTCCTAGTCCGTTGCTCTAACCCAGGCTTCCTCAACCTCGGCCCTCCAGATGTTTCGAGACTACAATCCCCCTCATCCCTGACCACTGGTCCTGCTAGCTAGGGATCATGGGAGTTGTAGGCCAAAAACATCTGGAGGGCTGAGGTTGAGGAAGCCTGCTCTAACCCATGGGTAGGTGTCAGGGATTTACTCTTTCCCTTGGATGTTGCTCACGAGTAACGACAAGCCTTTAGATAAGCTAAAACTATTTATTGTCCATAATGGAATTACAGAGTCGCTGCAGCCATGACTGCTCAGTCATTTTCAGTTTCTCGGAGTGGCGGGCTTTCGTGTGCCCGCCAACACAACCAATGGCTCGGCACCCTAAAATGACATCTGCGTCTCCTCCTCCCTCACCCTCGGCTCATCTTCCTGTCTGTGACTGATGGTGCTGGATCTCTGCTCTGTCATCCCCAAGCCTGGCATCTCCCTCTCTTCCGGAGACATTTCCTGATGGGGGCTGGAGGAGGAGGATGAATCTGTAGAGATTATGGGTGGCTGTTCTCTATAACCCAATGCCCCCCTTCCCTGGAGGGAAGCGCCACCCGCACTATTCTATCCTGCCTTGGTCAGACTGCACGTAGAATACTGTGTCCATTTCTGGGCACCACTGGTCTCCTTTGTGCTCACTACAACAATGGCGTCTTCTAAGTCCAAACAGTCCAGTTCACCCATCTTGGCTCAAAGGATCTAGCATTAGCACATAAACACTTGTCTACTCTCTCCCTCTTTAAGTGACGTTGGCCCTTGTATTTTGCTTGATGGTTCTTGGGCCTCTCTGTGAACCCCTGCACGCTCAGTGCCTACTTCTCTGTCAACCCCGCTTAAATTTCCATCCATTTGTTCATTGTTTTAAAACATCATTTTAAAGCTGCTTTTAACAGTGTATCGCCGTCGCGTCCTGCTCAGGGACCCATTTCCACGGGGAGAGGGACTGATTGTCTTGGGAACTGTAGCACTGGGAGGACAAGGGCAACTCTCGGCACCCCTAGCAAACTACAGCTCCCAGAATCTTTTTGGGGAAGGTGCCACTGTTTAAAGCAGTGCTTTAAATGCACGGTGTGAATGTGGCCTAGGTCTCGACAGGCAGCATCGGGGAGCTGGCTCGAGATAGAGGCACCCTAGAGAGGAACCCCACTGTTGTGCCCCATGCGCCTGGTCGTAAAATCCTCATTGGCTGAAACGCGGCAGGAGGAGGAACAGCTACTAAGTGACTCCATCGCTTATCCTTGCTTGCTTGCGGATGAGCAGCTGATGTTTACTCGATGGACATTAATGTCTGGAAGATGTTTCTCTAATGGCCCATTACCGTCAATGGTTGGGACCTGTCCTGCATGCTGGGGGTGGCAGGGGGGTGGGTGGGAGAGGATTCTGGCGTTGCCGCCAGAAATGGAGAAACAGCCCTGAGTTTTGCAGGGCAACAATGCCAAATGATCAAGGGAACTGGGCAATCCCCCTATGAGGAGGAGCTGAAGCGTTTAATACTTTTCCGCTTAGAGGAAAGGCTGAGTGAGACGTGGCATGATGGAAGTTTCATGCAGGAGAGGGCTATCGATGGCAACTAGCCAGGATAGATGTGCTCTGTCTCCACGGTTGGAGGAGGCGATGCTTCTGAATCCAATCGCTGGAAACCGCAGGAAGGGAGAGGACTCTGGTTCCCGGATCCTGCTTGCGGTTTTCCCAGAATGGGCACCTGGTGAGCTGCTGCGAGAAGAGGATGTTGGATCAGATGGGCCATTGGCACAAGATTATAAAATTCCGAATGCCAATTGCTGCAAACCGCAGGTGGGGAGAGGGCTCTGGTTCCTGATTCCCACTTGCGGGTTTCCCAGAATGGGCATCATCTGGTTGGCCACTGTGAGAAGAGGATGTTGGAGTCTATGGGCTATTGGCCAGATGCAGAAGATCGCTTCTGATGTTCTTATGTTGCAAATAATCAGATGTTTCCAAAGGAACCCCTGAACCAGGGGTCAGCAAACTTTTTCAGCAGGGGGCCGGTCCACTGTCCCTCAGACCTTGTGGGGGGCCAGAATATATTTTTTTGGGGGAAATGTGAACGATTTCCTATGCCCCACAAATAACCCAGCAATGTATTTTAAATAAAAGGACACATTCTACTTATAATAATAATAATAATATTTATCACTTGTACCCCGCCCATCTGGCTGGATTTCCCCAGCCACTCTGGGCGGCTTCCAACAAAAATCAGATACATTAAAATATCACACATTAAAAGCTTCCCTAAACAGGGCTGTCTTCAGATGTCCTCTAAATGTCTGGTAGTTGTCTATCTCTTTGACATCTGAAGGGAGGGCATTCCACAGAGCGGGTGCCACTACCGAAAAGGCCCTCTGCCTGGTTCCCTGTAGCTTTGCTTCTCGCAGTGAGGGAACCGCCAGAAGGCCCTCGGAGCTGGACCTAAGTGTACGGGCTGAATGATGGGGGTGGAGACGCTCCTTCAGGTATACAGGACCGAGGCCGTTTAGGGCTTTAAAGGTCAGCACCAACACTTTGAATTGTGCTCGGAAATGTACTGGGAGCCAATGCAGATCTCTCAGGACCGGTGTTATGTGGTCCCAGCGGCTGCTCCCAGTCACCAGTCTAGCTGCCGCATTCTGGATTAATTGCAGTTTCTGAGCCACCTTCAAAGGTAGCCCCATGTAGAGCGCATTGCAGTAGTCCAAGCGAGAGATAACTAGAGCATGCACCACTCTGGCGAGACAGTCTGTGGGCAGGGAGGGTCTCAGCCTGCGTACCAGATGGAGCTGGTAGACAGCTGTCCTAGACACAGGATTAACCTGCGCCTCCATGGACAGCTGTGAGTCCAAAATGACCCCCAGGCTGCGCACCTGGTCCTTCAGGGGCACAGTTACCCCAATCAGGACCAGGGAGTCCTCCACACCTGCCCACCTCCTGTCCCCCCAAAACAGTGCTTCTGTCTTGTCAGGATTCAACCTCAATCTGTTAAACATGCTGATTCCCGGACCGTCTGTGAGTCGGATTTAGAAGGCGATTAGTTTGGGGACCCCTGCCACACCACACCCCTGCCCTGAACTCTGATCCCCGGGGAACCAAACTTCATAGTGCTGTTGCCCC
Organism: Lacerta agilis; assembly: GCF_009819535.1. Classification (NCBI taxonomy): domain Eukaryota; kingdom Metazoa; phylum Chordata; class Lepidosauria; order Squamata; family Lacertidae; genus Lacerta; species Lacerta agilis. Next base: position 70,624,669 of record NC_046320.1, read on the forward strand.
AGAAACTTCCCACCACAGCATGTCCACGTACAATTGATGCGCTGTGGTTCCTCTTCCGCTTTCCCTCTTGCATTAGCAACAATCGTAGAGAGTTTTAAATGGGCTTTTAGTGCTAAGAGACCCCGAACGCTTCTCCAGCAAGCACCCTGCCCAACCTTTTCTCGTAAGGGGAAGGAGATTCCCAGGGTGCTTCCGCAGCCCCCAGAGGCAAGAGTTGCATCCCTCCCAAGCCAGTTCATGGCCTGCGATGGATATGAGGTGCAGTTCAAAGTAGGAAGAGGCTGACAGCACCCACAAGAAATGTATTTGCACAAGGAATCGGCAGCTTGTCCTGGACAGGCTGTACTCCCTCTGAAGGTGTGGGCACCCAGGCTGGGATTTCTTCCATATCACCTCTCCGTCTTCCCTTCCCCAAGCTAAACATACCCAGCTCCTTCAACCTTCCAGCTTGTCCACATCGTTCTTAAATTGTGGTGCCCAGAATTGGACACAGGACTCCAGCTGTGGTCTGACCAAAGCAGAATAGAGTAGTAGTATGACTTCCTTTGGGACACGGGTGGAGCTGTGGGTTAAACCACAGAGCCTAGGGCTTGCTGATCAGAAGGTCGGCGGTTCGAATCCCCACGACGGAGTGAGCTCCTGTTGCTCGGTCCCAGCTCCTGCCAACCTAGCAGTTCGAAAGCACGTCAAAGTGCAAGTAGATAAATAGGTACCGCTCCGGCGGGAAGGTAAATGGAGTTTCTGTGCGTTGCTCTGGTTCGCCAGAAGCGGCTTTGTCATGCTGGCCACATGACCCAGAAGCTGTATGCTGGCTCCCTTGGCCAGTAACGCGAGATGAGTGCCACAACCCCAGAGTCGTCCGCGACTGGACCTAATGGTCAGGGGTCCCTTTACCTTTACCTTTATGACTTTCTTTGATCTGGACGCTAGACTTCTGTTATAGACATAGCGACCACATTGTTCTCCTCCTCTAGCTGGGGACATGCGTTACTTCATAGAGGGGTGAGGCTCATGTGCTAACAAGGTGTAGGCTTCCCTGGGGGAGACCACTGCCCACCACAACCCCACGCAACCCCTCCAGAGCACAATCTGTGCCGTCATCCTATAAACCTGACATCGCCTGCAAAGCAATCACAACTCCATTTTGCTGCCCCCTTGGTCTAGTCCACAGATGGTTTTGATATCCCCATAAATCATATTTATACAAGCCTACGCACTCTTGTGTGTATGTGAGCGCATTATATGTGTATATATAAAAGGACAGATGCATTTATTCCCCCGAGGAGGTCAGCAGAATTTATGAAGGGAAACAGCCACAGCCCTAGCTTTCTTTCTCGTTCCTTTTAAATAATAATAACAACAATAATAGATTTCTTTTTTGCTTTTCTCGGGGTGTCTGTGCATTGGAGAGGAGGAGAAGGGGTGGATTTGCTTGGTTGCTGTTTTTCAATCGGGGGAGAAAAATGGCAGGAACAAATCCCAGTTTGAATCCCGATGTTTATTCAACCTTGACATGGATTTTGACTGCTGGGGGGGGGGGGGAGCCAGCAGGAAGCCCCACTGTGCAAATCCCTTTAAAACTGAGTTCCAGATTTTAAAAAATGCCCTCGACAAATGCGTATCTTCTTCTTCTTCTTCTTCTTCTTCTTCTTCTTCTTCTTCTTCTTCTTCTTCTTCTTCTTCATCTTGTTGCTGTTGCTGTTCTTTCTAAGCACCCCAAATCCCCTTGATGCACCCCAGTAGAAGGATTTGAAATGTGAGTACAATCAGGACTACAGATGGGCAAATCTGTCCATTTTGATTTCTTCCAGTTCCTCAGTTTTCAAGCCATTAGTTCAGTTCCCCACATTACCTTATGAGTTTGCCATTTTTTATGTGCTCGTGAAAATTCACCATCATTTTAGCACCAATTTCTCAGAATATTCACATTTTTCTTCAATGCCGGATTTACATATAAGCTAAACAAGCTATAGGGCCCCACTCTCTTGGACCCCCCCCCCAAAAAAAAACATTTAAAGGGAAAAAAACCTGGATGTACATTTCCAAAATATAAAATAAAAAAACAAATAAAATAGAACCTACATATAGCAACAGTGTTTTGTGTTGTGCAGGCTCCTATTTGTTATGTGCAAATGGCTTCAGATAACTATTCTTCTTCTTCTTCTTCTTCTTCTTCTTCTTCTTCTTCTTCTTCTTCTTCTTCTTCTTCTTCTCCTCCTCCTCCTCCTCCTCCTCCTCCTCCTCCTTCTGTCATTTAGTTGTGTCTGACTCTTCGTGACCCCATGGACCAGAGCACGCCAGGCACGCCTATCCTCCACTGCCTCCCGCAGTTTGGTCAGACTCATGTTGGTAGCTTCGAGAACACTGTCCAACCATCTCATCCTCTGTCGTCCCCTTCTCCTTGTGCCCTCCATCTTTCCCAACATCAGGGTCTTTTCCAGGGAGTCTTCTCTTCTCATGAGGTGGGTGGCTCCCAACAGAATATTAAAAGTACAACAAAACATCAGACATTAAAAACTTCCCTAAACAGGGCTGCCTTCAGGTGTCTTCTAAAAGTCTGGTAGTTGTTTTTCTCTTTGACATCTGGTGGGAGGGCGTTCCACAGGGCGAGCGCCACTACTGAGAAGGTTCCCTGTAACTTCTCTTCTCGCAGGGAGGGAACCGCCAGAAGGCCCTCAGCGCTGGACCTCAGTGTCTGGGCAGAACGATGGGGGTGGAGATGCTCCTTCAGGTCTACTGGGCCGAGGCCGTTTTGGGCTTTAAAGGTCAGCACCAACACTTTGAATTGTGCTCGGAAAAGTAATGGGAGCCAATGTAGGTCTTTCAGGACTGGTATCCTGAATAATAATAATAATAATAATAATAATAATAATAATAATTGCATTTGTCTTCACATTACTTGCCTGAAGAACTACATTGCAAAATTCAGAGAAGCGATTAGGCAGGTTTGCCTTTTAGGTGAACAGAACGGAATCTCCTATCCTTAGACAGGGATCATGTAAGCTAAGTCCCCCAAGCTAAAACAAAATAAAAAATAAAAAAATAAAAAAATTCCTTCCAGTAGCACCTTAGAGACCAATTAAGTTTGTTCTTGGTACGAGCTTTCGTGTGCTTGCACACTTCTGTTTCATTGTATCTGAAGAAGTGTGCATACACACGAAAGTTCATACCAAGAACAAACTTAATTGGTCTCTAAGGTGCTACTGGAAGGAATTTTTTTATTTTTATTTTTTGTTTTGACTATGGCAGACCAACACAGCTACCTACCTGTAACTCCCCCAAGCTAGTTTAAATGCCAGAACTCACCAACCATGTACAAAGGGAATTTGAGGCATGATTCCTCTACCCAACCACGCATTTCTGACTAGAGGTGGGATTTTAAATCTGAATGCAGAACTCCTCATCTGCACGTTCAAAGGCTGCAACTGAAAAAGCCAGCAGCTATTCGAATCCATGCAGATCCTTCTACCATCTCCAACACTTCTCCATACCCTCCAAGTGTCCCGGTTTTATAGGGGAAGTCCCGGAATTACATAAGCTATCTCGGCTTCTGATCTGATCCCAGAATGTCCCGATTTCCCCTGCCGGCGCTGCGGCCACCAAGCTTGGAGAGGAGATTGAGCTGGTGCTTGTTCTGAGCAGCAGCGGCTGCAAAGGAGCATCCCGTGGCCTCCCCAAGGCTGCTGCTGCCGGCGGCCTCCTCCCTTGGGCAGATTGTAGCAGCTGCTGGAGAGCAGGAGAGAAGGACAGGCTGCTGATACAAGGCCCCCAGCCTCTTTATTCAGCTCCTAGTAGCAAGGAATGAATCTTTCCCCAAAATGTCTGCTGTATATACATTATTTACACAATGGGCCCCACATGATTGGCTAATTCCGGGCTAGTCCTGTAGGCCAATCAGGTTGCGGATTCACTTCTTCCCGGAGCCTGATTGGCTGCTCTTGCAGGCCAATCAGGTCGCTGATTCACTTCCAACTGGAGCTGGATTGGGTGGCTCCTGCGGACCAATCAGACTGCTGCATTCTGGATCCTATTTTTCTAGGATTCAGCTCAGTACATATCACAGCCCCTTTTGACACATTGGCTCTGGAGGTCAGGCAGAGGGAATGGAGCAGAGTGAAGGAAGTCTCTCTCTCTCTCCCTCTCTCTCTTTCTCCCTCTCTCTTAAAAGAAATGCTTTCTGCACCCTTGTCTAATCTTGCACCTTTTAAAAATGCATTTGTTGGCATGTGCTTTTCTTTTAGTAAATCAAAATGAAATTAAATGAAATTGGGATTAATGGGTTTTCGCAGGGCAGTGGTGATGGCATTTGCTCTTCTTCTGATAGGAAGTGCTCTGGGGGTGGTGGGGTGTGTGTGACAAAAAAAATGGGGAGGTGGAGAAGGGTCAGTTGCGGAGGAGTGAGAAATATCCCTATTATTATTATTATTATTATTAGGATTTATATTCCACCCTATACCCAGAGGTCTCAGGGTGGTTCACAGAATAAAATCAAGATCTCAAACAACAATATACCTAATAAAAATAAAAGCAACAACCCAATAGCTACACCCCCCCCGAAAAAAACACAGTTTAAAAGGGCATAGGATGTAAATCAAATCAACCAGAGGCCTGTTGAAAAAGGAACGTTTTTGCTTGGTGCCTAAAGGTGTATAACAGGGGTCAGCAACCTAAGGCCCATGGGCCGGAAGCAGCCCGCGGAGGTCGTTTGACCGGCCCCCGAGCCGCCCCCCTACCGAGCCGCCCACTCGCATGCAGCACTAACACAGCGTAGCACAGGGACTTGCTTCTGCGGTGCCGGAAATCACGTCTGCACAGACGCAGATGCCGAAAATCGTGGGTGCGCACCCGATCCGACCCACGGAGGGACCTCCGCGGGACCGATCCAGCCCAGCCAAAATAAATCTTGCTGACCCCTGGCTTATAATGAAGGCGTATTTTCATCTGAGGAATGTTGGGGGGTCTGCGTCTCCACAATTCTGGGGCACTCGTGTGTGTGTGTGTGTGTGTGTGTGTGTGTGTACAATTGGATACATCTGGGGATACAAGGATGTACACACACACACACACACAGGGGCGGAGCGAGGTGAGGCCTAGGGGGCAGGTCACCCCGGGTACTGCCAGGGTGTGTGTGACACTCAGGGCAGGAACCCCACCCCCGCGATCGGCGCCTCCAAGACCTCCCTCGGCCTTTTTTGGCGCTGGGCTCCCTGGGCGGAGCCGTGGCATGGAGGCGACAGGCGGGCCAGCAAGGAGGGGCACCCCTCCTCACTGGCCCGCCCCTCACCTCCATGCTGCGAGCCCAGCACCCCCAAAAAAGCCCTGAAAGGGGGGGAAGGGAAGCAAAACTACTTTGCTTCCCTTCCCCCCCTTTCAGCGCCTTTTTTCGGCGCTGGCTGGCCTGAGGAGCCGCGGCATGGAGGCAAGGGGCGGGCCAGCGAGGAGGGGCGCCCCTCCTCGCTGGCCCGCCCCTCGCCTCCATGCCATGGCTCCACCCAGGGATCCCAGCACCCAAAAAAGCCCTGAAAGGGGGGGGGAGCGCACGCTTTGCTTACCTTCCCCCCCCTTTCAGCGGCTTTTTTCGGCTTGGATGTACTACGCATGCCTGGAAATTCTGGGCATGCGCAGTGCATCTGATGTGCGTCGTGACGTCACGGCGCACGCCTCGTGCCCCGCCCCAGGGCGGTGCCTCCGCGCCGCAGCCCCAGGCAGCGAAGAGGCTTCCTCCGCCACTGCACACACACACACACACACACACACACACACACACACACACTTTAACCACAAATGGAAGCTTCGGAAGGAACCAAGCCATATTTACAGCCCAGAATGAAACCTGCAGCTGCGAGACTATTAGCAGGACAGAGAACTGGAGGAGGCGGGAGGGGAGGGGAGGCCCAATGAGACCCTAAAAATTGGAGCCAGTTGGAGCAGACTCAGCTCATTCCCCAGCAGCTGACTGTTGAAATGTGAACCCCCCCTCCCTCCGATTCCTTCCTCTCCCATCTCCTGGATTTGGCAATCTCCGCTCCCTCCCCACTCCACCCATGGCAAAACATTCTTCTCCATCACCCACACCGGCCTTGAGAAGACTTTACGAAATTTGCACAGGGAAATGGCTTACCATTCTCAGAATATGCCCCGTTTCCCGAGCTCAGGGAAATGCTTTACACCGAGTCAGACCACTGGGTCCATCTAGTGCAGTGATGCCCACGCTGGCTGGCAGCAGCTCTCCAGGGTTTCGGGCAGGGGACATTCTTTGTCCTACCCGGAGGTGCCGAGGGTTGAACCCGGGAGCTCCTCATGCAAGGCAGATGTTCTGCCACCAAGCTACAACTCTTGCCCTGTTTACCGTATTTTTTGCTCCATAGGGCGCACCTTGTTTTTAGAGGAGGAAACAAGGGAAAAAAATATTTTTCTGGTTTTCCTCCTCTAAAAGCCCTGTTTTTTTGAGCATCAGCTGAAATTTGTGTAACTTTTTTTTGCAAAGGGAAAAGCCCTGTTTTTTTGAGGATCAGCTCAGATTTGTGCAGCTTTTTTGCAAAGGGGGAAAAGCAAAGCTTCTTTTGCAAAGGGGGGAAAGCAAAGAGGAAAAGCCCCGTTTTTATGGGGTTCAACTCACATTTCTGCAGCTTCTTAAGGAAAGGGAGCCATTTCTACAGTTTCCAGACAGATAATCGAATCAGCCAATCACAGTCGCTGGGGAAACAAAACAACCTCCCTCTGCAGCACATTCAACAATGGAGGCCTGGGCAAGGGGGCGGGGCCGAAAGGCAGCCGGGGACTCTTATCTCTCTCCCGATCTCTTGCTGATCAGCTGCTGAGCGGGGTCCTTTCAACACCCCCTTTTCTTTTTGTAAAATAAAAAGCACTTGGCCCCAGGGCAATTTGGCTCCAGGGACCACCATTCACTGCATAAGATGCACAGATATTTCCCCTTACTTTTTAGGAGGGAAAAAGTGTGTCTTATGGAGCGAAAAATATGGTAGTCAGGTCTCCTTACTTCATGCAGTGGCATGCAGTGAAATTTTTCATAGGAGAACATTTAGGGCCAGAGGTGCCAGCTTGTGAGGGTGATGGGGGGGGAGGTTGTGCACGTAACATTGCATGTGTGAGCATCATGTGTCCCTCCCTAAGCTGGGCAGAAGCTTCCTGGGCTTTGTGAAGGAGCCACCAGGCTTTAATGCTTTAATACTCTAATTTACCGAGAACATTCAGGAGACTAGCCTAGTTCCCCCAGTTCACTGACCGCACATCACTGCTTAGCATTTATACTTAGAGCTTATCCACACTTACCTTTCCAGGTATAGTCCTTGCTTCAAAGATCCACGTCCAAGCACGCTTCCCCCCCCCATCCGCACCGGAGCTTTCCCCACGAAAACACACTCTTTAAAGCTGAATCGGAACAAATGGCAATCCCTCGAATTGCCTTTTTTGCACTTCAGCTTTAAAGAGCGGGTTTTCACAGGGCAAAACAAAAAAGGGTGCTTGGAAATGGAGGTTTAAAGTGCAGGCCTGTGTCTGGAAAGAGCGGGACAAAAGTTAAGAGGGGATAAGAGCTTAGCGAGGCAGCGTGGTGCAGTGGTTAGTGTGTCAGACTAGGACCTGGGAGACCAAATTCCCCTCTCAGCCATGAAGCTCACTGGGTGTGGCCTTGGGCCAGTCACTGCCTTTCAACCTAACCTACTTCACAGGGTTGTTGTGCCATTTAAATGGGCAGGAGGAGGCCCGTGTATGCCACGGAGAGCTTCTTGATTCAACCAATCAGTTTTGCATGTTCAAAGCCCCTCAGGTGAACTTTTCAGTTTGTAATGTTCGCAACAACCCTGTCAGGATGTTGGGAATCATTTTAGATTCAGGTAGGTAGCTGTGATGGCCTGACGCAGTCGAAATAAAATAAATAAATAAAAATAATTGTCCAGTAGCACCTTAGAGACCAGCTAAGTTTGATCTTGGTACAGTAAGCTTTCGTGTGCATTCACACTTCTTCAGATACACTGAAACAGAAGTTGCCAGACCCTTATATATAGTGAGAGGGTGGGGTTAAGATCTCTCCATAGTTTTCAGTTTATGTCTGACATTTATGGACATAGATCTGACATCAGGAATCACAAGACAAAGAAGCCAGTAGGAGAACACTTCAATCTCCCAGGACATTCAATACAGGATCTCAAAACAGCTGTCTTATTACAAAATAAATTCAGAAACAGACTTGAAAGAGAAGTTGCCGAATTACAATTTATCACTAAACTGAAAACTATGGAGAGACCTGGTCTTAATAGATATAATAGATGTGTATTTCTATTTGGAATTTGTAAATTTACCTTTTTATCTGTATCTGTTTTTACATTGTGAATCGAAATAATGCAATATTTTTTTTTAAAAGATATATTGGATTCCTGTTTCATTACATATGCTAATCATCTGCATACTGTCCCTTGCTTTTTCCTGTAGGACTAATTGCAGTCGTTAACAGTCGTCAACAGCTTTACCATTCCCACTGAGTCAATCACCCATCTCCTACTACGCTCCTGAGAAAAAACCCCTCCTCACTCTCTCACTATATATAAGGGTCTGGTGACTTCTGCTTCGGTGTCTCTGAAGAAGTGTGCATGCACATGAAAGCTCATACCAAGAACAAACTTAGTTGGTCTCTAAGGTGCTACGGGACAATTTTTTATTTTTTTTATATTGGGAATTATTTGTTATTATTTGGCAGTTTTTGGTGGAAATAAATGACTTCCTGGTGAGGGGTCAGGCTTGATGAGATGAAGGTGGTCAATAAACACGATCTCCCATCTCAACTTAAACTAATGTTTATCCATTCATTATGGCAATTACTTGCAAATTTGCATCAACACATATGAATTAGCATATGGAAATGTCATGCAAATGCACACCCTTTTTGGTTCTCTTTTTTTGGGTGGCAACACATCTTTAAAGGTAAAGGGACCCCTGACCATTAGGTCCAGTCGCAGACGACTCTGGAGTTGAGGCGCTCATCTTGCTTTACTGGCTGAGAGGGCCGGCGTACAGCTTCCGGGTCACGTGGCCAGCATGACTAAGCTGCTTCTGGAGAACCAGAGCAGCGCATGGAAATGCCGTTTACCGGAGCGGCACCTATTTCCCACCGGAGCGGCACCTATTTATCTACTTGCACTTTGATGTGTTTTCGAACTGCTAGGTTGGCAGGAGCTGGGACCGAGCAACGAGAAGCTCACCCCGTCGTGGGGATTCGAACCGCCGACCTTCTGATCAGCAAGCCCTAGGCTCTGTGGTTTATGGCTACAGGGATGTGTTTGTGTTGTTGTGCATACTTTCCAGGAATGTAAGACCAATGTCCAGAGCTCCTATAATCCCAGAAGCCAAACCTGTCAATGACGCATCTCCCAGAGTCTCACTAGTGCCTTCTCACCTGCCCAGCCGCGCCATGTCTCAGGACTTGGATAAAGGCAGCCAGGTTGGGGCAGGCAGATGGATCTAAGTCATGAAGCACCACGCACTGCAGAGGTCCCGTTGAAATAAACCCAAGGGGTAATCCCAGCGGACATTCAAACACACGCCTTCCTTTGTAGGGTCAAGATACTCATGTTGTGCAATTTCTCCAGAAGCAAGTTCTATAGGGGATAGAATCAAGTTCTATAGGGGATGGAGAAGGGAATCAAGTTCTATAGGGGATAGAGCAGGGCACTCAGTCAGCTCAGTTAGCATTTGAATTGTCTTTCTGCTGCAGTGTGAAGACTGGGGAAAGCCCAGCTCAGTCCATGGGCGAAATAACCACGGCGAGCTCTGTTGTTATCACACATTCATGCTTGCTGGGGGAAGAATTGTGGTAAGGCAATGCAATGCAATCCTGCCGGTGGTCAGTATTACAGGGGTGTTGTTTGGCTCAGCGAGGTGGTCAGCTGACCCAAGCAAGCCTCACATGACTCAGCCAAGAGAGGGTCACCTACCATGGAAGTGCAAATGCGTCTGCTGCCAATTGTGAGACCCAAGACCCGACACATCTGCTTGACGGAGCTTTCCAGCAAGGGAGCATTGCGCGAAATGGGCACAGATCGGTTTCTCAGCCCAGGGCACAGTGACTGCCTCGTTGAGTTCAAGAGGTTGGAGGGCTAATAAAACTGATGAAGATTAAGCCCGAGAGTCTTTGACCTTCTGTGGCCAATTTGAGATGACCGAATAAAAGGGGTTTGCTGATCGGTCCTGTTTCTCCTATCAATTCTGGAGCCGAATATATGGAGCTCTTAGACGACCTTTACTTCCCCTGCAGACAAACAGTTTTCTTCGGGGGTTTCGAGGGGTCTCGCCTCCCTCCCTCTCCCCAACACCCAGAAGCCCAAAATGGTCTGTGACGTGTGTGTTTTTAAACCGGCAACTTTTCAAGCCGGCGAGCTGATGAAATATGAGTGTGAGATCCAAGCAGGAAAATAAAATTGAGCAAGGCAGCGGCGGCCGGGGGGGGGGGAGCAAGGGGAAGGTTTTATGGCCCCCCCCCGCCCCACCCTTGTAGGCTGAGCTGCTAAAAAGCTCAGCCAGGTTTCCCTCCTTTAAATGCTTTTAGCAACTGCCTTTATGGGCCTCCGAAGTGACGTGAAACAGGAGAAACTCTAAACAGATGGGCCCATAAAAAGCATTCAGTTTTGGTTGTCAGATGTAATGGCACTCCCGGACACAGTTCCTAAAACGCACACACATGTACATTATCTCACAGTGATGTGCGTGTGCGCGCATGCCTTCGAGTGAATGCTCGATCTCCTGCAGCATCCTTCTTCTCACAGTGGCCGACCAGATGCCTGTGGGGAAACCCACAAGCAGGATTCGAACACAAGGTCACGCTCCCTTCCTGCGGTTTCCAGCAGCTGGTATTCGGAGGCATCGCTGCCATCGTTATCCCTCTCCTCCTCCACAAACTAGTCCAATCCTCTGTTAAAGCAATCCTGGTTGGTGGACACCGCTGCCTCCTGAGGGAGGGAGTTCCATAGGCTAACTGCATGATGGAGGGGATGCGATCATTCGGCCACCCCAGGATCGGCCCCTGGACTCTCCATTTCAGGTCGAAGGGCTGCTGCCTACCCCAAAAACAGCCGTCTCAAGTCACAGCAGACAACCCCCGATCTGCACCAGTCGATCGACTGTCTCAATGAAAAGTAATGGAAGCAACGGGAACATCACAACTGACACCCCCAAGAGACACCCAGGTTCAATCAGAAGCTGGCAGGCTCTCCTTCGCCGGAGGTTTCCGAGCGGAAAGTGAACGGCCTTCTGCCAGGGATGCTTTAGTTGTGAGTCCTGCATTGCCGGGGTTGGGCTAGATGATCATTGGGGGTCCCTCTACAATTCCATGGTTCGAGTTGACCTGCAGCTTTCCCTGCATTCATGCATCCTTCCCCAAGGACTCACACACATACACACACTCATACTTTTTTTTTTTTAATGGGCCTGGCTGGCTGGCTCTGAGCCTTCCCGTCATTTATGGGCTTCTCACTCTCCCAACCCGAGTACCTGCAGCTCATTTATTTTTACAAGCTGCTTAGCTCCATTCTGGGCTTTTTTCAAGCCACACGCCTGGCTCAGTTTCCCTCGTCCCTCCTGTGTGTCACCGCCGGCACCTTGCCGCCACTAGCTAGATAAGGACAGCCTCCTTCCCAATCTAACCAGTTTTCTCACCCCATCATGCAGTTGCTGCCGTCTCCCGAATTTCCGTTTAACCCCGGATCGTGCCAAAACGACTGCTCCAGCACCAGCCCCTCGCCCTGATCACAGTTGGATCACAAACCTATCCGTGGGTGGGCCCATCTTCCCTCGGTGTCGAATGAGAGCCAGTAGAAATTTACAGGCAATGCCCTTCAGTGCCCTTGAGGACTGTTCAACGAAGTTTAACGCAGCTCAGAGTTCAATAGTGCCACTAGAGAGAGAGGGGAGCACAGTTGTGGGCTGCACATTTACATTGTTCTAGGTCAGGCACGTCCAACAGGTAGATCGTGATCTACCGGTAGATCACTGGGCATCTGTGTAGATTACTGGCTCCCCTCAAAGAAGCTCAACAACTATGGCTCCCCTAAAAAAAGCTCAATATTTTTGCCCTGTACCTCCAAAAACTGGGGCTTTCCTTCTCCCTAAAAAAAAAAGCTGAACAACTTTGATCTGAATGCCTAAAAAACGGGCCTTCCTCCTCCCCCAAAAAGCTGAACAACTTTTACCTGAACTCCAAAAAAGGGGGTAGATCACTGCCAGTTTTTAACTCTGTAAGTAGATCGCAGTCTCCTGGGAGTTGGCCATCCCTGTTCTAGGTGGTAAAGGACATAGGTGAAAGCCAAGGTGATGCTCACCTGTGAAATCAGAATTATATAACACGTCAAGTGATCAGCAGAGGGCAGCCCTTTCTGGAAACAAACAGGCATTTTCATACACATGTGGCAGCCATGTGTGGGGATCATTATGAAAGGAACTGAAAATAAAAATCCATTGGTCTGATCCAGCAGGTCTCTTCTTAAGCCAAGGACTATCTAGTCCAGCATCCTGTTCTCACAGTGTCTGGCCAGATGCCCATGGGAAACCTGCAGAGGTCAAGCACCAACTGGGCAACATAGATGGATTCAGAAGGAGCGTCTCCACCTCCATCGTTCTGCCCGGACACTGAGGTCCAGCTCTGAGGGTCTTCTGGCGATTCCCTTGCTGCGAGACGTGAGGTTACAGGGAACCAGGCAGAGGGCCTTCTCGGTAGTGGCACCCTCCCTGTGGAACAGCCTCCCATCAGATGTCAAGGAAATAAACAACTAACTGACTTTTAGAAAACACCAGAAGGCAGAGAAGTTTTTAATGTTTGATGTCTTGCTGTCTTTTAATGTGTTGGAAACTACCCAGAGTGGCCAGGGCAACCCAGTCAGATGGGCGGCATATAAATATCATTATCATCATCATCATCATTGCCATTAAATTGGCCGAAAGACTGATACGGCTGCATTGAAACGATCCATTTATTCAATGGATTGATGACCTGAGCAGATTGCTTATAGACGTAGACTTTGCATGTACAAGTATAATGAAATTTGGAACTCATTGATACAAAACCTAGTAGTTTAAAAATGATACTAATATATTGGAAATAACTATGTATCTCTTTGGATAGCATTGGATCAGTATATATGGAATTGCAACTGTTATAGTGATATACTATACCGTAAAAAACCCCAAAAGCAATGAAAGCAGGATTCGAACACAAGAGCAACACACTTGCGGTTTCCAGAAAGTGGTCTTCAGAAGCCCTGATGCCTCCAACTGTGGAGGCAGAGCAGAGATATCCTGGCTAGTAGCCATCCATAGCCCTCTCTTCCTCCATGAATCTGCCTAATTCTCTTTTAGAGCCATTTGGTTGGTGGCCATCATTACTCCATGTGGGAGGGAGTTCCATAGGCTGACTCCGCGTTGTGTGAAAAAACATAGCCGGAAGTAGCTGTTCATTTTGGAAAAGGGCAGGTTTTCACACACCTGGGTAGTAGCTCAAACCCTGTGCCATCAGATCAACGGGCAGGTCTGACAGCTACCCATCACGAGTGCCAGTGAAGGGCATGGGAGTGGCAAGGAAGTATGGGGCATGCATCCCAGACTGTGACGGTTGGGACCTGTAAACCTTTTGGAGGGGGGCGCATGCACCCCTCAGAGTCATCTGTGCCACCAGACGCTGCAGACATTGCAGGAGATCCGGCGTGATGTAGTGGTTAGAGTGCGGATTAGGACCGTGGGTTCAAATCCGCACTCGAGGCATGAAGCTCACTGGGTGTGACCTGGGGCCTGTCTCAACCTAGCCTAACTCACAGGGTTGCTGAGGGGACTGAATGAGGAGGGGGAGTACCTGGCTACCTTGAGCTCCTTAGAGATAAGGCGAGATATGCATGCAATAAGGGATGCAGGTGGTGCTGTGGTCTAAACCACAGAGCCTAGGGTTTGCCGATCGGAAGGTCGGCAGTTCGAATCCCTGCGAGGGGGTGAGCTCCCATTGCTCGGTCCCAGCTTCTGCCCACCTAGCAGTTCAAAAGCACGTCAAAGTGCAAGTAGATAAATAGGTACCACTCCGGCGGGAAGGTAAATGGCATTTCTGTGCGCTGCTCTGGATTACCTTTACCTTTACCTTTTATGCATGCAATAAATAAAAAATAAAACCTTCATCCTTAAGAATTTACATCCTCTTGCACTTTTGTATGTGTTTAGGAGAGAGAGACAGAGATAGATACCTGCTTTTGGACCTGGCCCCACCCACTATAGGCTCTGGCCCCACCCACCATCAGCTGCAGGCCCTGATTGGTTGCAGCAGAAGTTTCTCCATCCCTGCTGTATGACATAAGGGATAAAATAGAGCCATGGAATAAGGGATTAAATAGAGCCATGGAAAACAGAGTGCGAGGCCTTTTTCTTTTGACACCCCTGCTTGGTCTCAGAATCTGTTTCAAGCAGCCTTCCAGATCCTGGTTGTCCCCCTCCAGATGTTTCGGCCTACAACTCAACCAGAGCTTTAGTCCTAAACATCTGGATAGCACCAGGCTGGTTTAAATAGCCAAGTCCGTCTCTCAGTTCTCATCACTGCTTAATTTAAATCTGGGTTTATGGGGTTTGGGGATTGATCAGCATTGTAAAGTTTCTACAGGAAAGCCACCTCTACGGAGGACTGGCTCGGCTGAGAATATTGCAATCATCATGGGGGCTGAGATGTGGGAGGAGTCGATTCAGAGCGTCTCCCTCCCACTGCAGCCAAAATATTGGCAAAAGCATCTTCTCCAGCCACGACCAATTACTGTGTCCTGTTTACAGACATGCAACCATCATTCTTGACTTTTTTGCATGCTGTTTGTATATATTAAATTCCCACATGGTACATTCCAAGATGATATTATTATTATTATTATTATTATTATTATTATTATTATTATTAGTACCCCACCCATCTGGCTGGGTCTCCCCGGCCACTCTGGGCAGCTTCCATCAAATATTAAAATACATTAGAATATCACAGATTAAAAACTTCCCTAAACAGGGCTGCCTTCAGGTATTTTCTAAATGTCAGGTAGTTGTTTATCTCCTTGACCTCTGATAGGAGGGCATTCCTACCACCGAGAAGGCCCTCTGCCTGCTTCCCTGCAACTTTGCTTCTTGCAGTAAGGGAACTGCCAGAAGGCCCTTGGTGCTGGATTTCAGTTTCCGGGCTGAATGATGGGGGTGGAGACGCTCCTTCAGGTATACAGGACCGAGGCTGTTTAGGGCTTTAAAGGTCAGCACCAACACTTTGAATTGTGCTTCTTCTTCTTCTTCTTCTTCTTCTTCTTCTTCTTCTTCTTCTTCTTCTTCTTCTTCTTCTTCTTCACATGCCTCCTTGCAAAACTTTAGCTCTGAGGTCTCTTGCCATTCAGGTTGCACAGTCTGTAAGCACAAGACTCTTAATCTCAGGGTTGTGGGTTCAAGCCCCACCTTGGGCAAAAGATTCCTGCATTGCACTGGGTTGGACTAGATGACCCTTGTGGTCCCTTCCAACTCTACATCTCTATGATTCTACGGAAGTTGGCTTCAATGTGCAGAAGAGCTGAGTTCTTGCAAGGGTGAATTTGATCACAAGGCCCAGATTCAGAGTTTGTGGGAGAGCTGGACTGCCTTACCAAGTGCTTTGCTGCTATCTATCACAACAAGGCTTCCTTGGAATGCTGCCCTTCATGGTTGGTGACATTGCATGACAGATGTCAAGCACGCTCTCATGTCCCCAAGTCACTGTCTGTCAACTCACTGATGAGTCAGTGTGATACAGTAGCAAGGAAAGCTAATGCAATTCTAGTCTGCATGGACATAAGTCTAGCATCCAGATCAAGGGAAGTAATCGCCCCATGCTATTCTGTCTTGGTCATACCACACCTTAAATTGGACCAGAACTGGACACAGCACTCCAATTTAAGGAGAATATTCATAAGCTGGAATGTGTGCAAAGGGGGGGCAACCAAGATGATCAAGGGTTTGGAAACCAAGCCTTAGGAGGAACAATTGAGGGAGTTGGGGATGTTTAGCCTGGAAAAGAAGAGACTGAGAGGAGATATGAGAGCCATCTTTAGATTTTTCAAGGTCTGTCCCGGGAAAGATGGAGCAAGCTTATTTTCTGCTGCTCCAGAGGGCAGGAATCGAAGCAATGGATTTGATGACAGTAAAGCAGAATCCAACTAGACATTAGGAAGAACTTTCTGACAGTAGGAGCTGTTTAACTGTGGAAGGGTCTCCCTCGCGAGGTGGTGGACTCTCCTTCCTTGGACGTTTTTAAGCAGAGGTTGGATGGCCACCTGTCATGGATGCTTGAGCTGAGATTCCTGCATTGCAGGGGCGAGACTAGATGTCTATTGGGGGTCCCTTCCTGCTCTGCAATTCTATGATTCTATCCATGAGCAAGAACACCCCCTGAGCACATGCGCTCACTTACAAACATGGGATCCAATCTTGCTTGCTGGGGAAAAGACATTTCCAAGGCCCACTGGCCCTGTGCTAACCACACGGGGCGTTTTCTGGTTCCGTTGTTGCGGCCAAGAATGACGTCTCCATCTGTCGACTGGAAACCGCTTTGCCAAGGCACTTTTGCTGCTGAAGCAGAGCCAGGGACACACCAGCTGTGCAAACACAGCTAAAGTGGCAGGAGGAAGCAGCGTCCTCTTCCTGCCCTGCCCCCCTTACTCTGGATGGCTTGAAAAGAGGATGCGACAAATTCCTGGAGGAGGAGAGAACTATCATGGATATTAGCCAGGATGGCTCTGACCTGCCTCCACAGTTGGAGGCAGCAAGGCTTCTGAATAACGCTTGCTGGAAGCTGCAGGAGGGGAGAGTGTTGCTCCTGTGTTCGGATCCTGCTTGCCGGTTTCCGTTTGGGGCAACTGCTCGGCCACTGTGAGAACAGGATGCTGGACAAGAGCAGCCATTGCATACCCTCCAACATTTCTGTGATTAAAATAGGGACCAGAAGGTCGGCGGTTCGAATCCCCGCGAGCGGGTGAGCGCCCGTTGCTTGGTCCCTGCTCCTGCCCACCTAGCAGTTCGAAAGCATTTCAAAAGTGCAAGTAGATAAATAGGTACAGCTCCGGCGGGAAGATAAATGGCGTTTCTATGTGCTGCTCTGGTTCGCCAGAAGCGGCTTAGTCATGCTGGCCACATGACCCAGAAGCTGTACACCAGCTCCCTTGGCCAGTAACACGAGATAGGCCGAGGGAGCCGGCGTTTGTTCACAGACAGCTTCCGGGTCATGTGGCCAGCATGACAAAGCCACTTCTGGCGAACCAGAGCAGCGCATGGAAACGCCGTTTACCTTCCCACTGGAGCGGTCCCTATTTATCTACTTGCACTTTGACGTGCTTTTGACCTGCTAGGTGGGCATGAGCTGGGACCGAGCTACGGGAGCTCACCTTGTGGCAGGGATTCGAACCGCCGACCTTCTGATCAGCAAGCCCTAGACTCTGTGGTTTAACCCACAGCGCCACCTGGGTCCCCTACCTTTACCTTTACTCCTTAATAAGATTATTTTACTATTTATACCCCGCCCATGTGACTCGCTTGCCCCGGCCACTCTGGGCACCTTCCAACATATATCAAAGCATAATAAAACATTAAACATTAAAAAATTTCCCTAAACAGGGCTGCCTTCAGATGTCTTGGGGGGGGGCACATAACTCCATACCCTCCAACATTTCTTCAGTGAAAATAGGGACATCCTAAGGGAAAGCGGGACATTCTGGAATCAAATCAGAAACAAGGACGGTTCCTGTAAAACTGGGAATGGGAAATAGGGACACTTGGAGGGTCTGGCCCGATCCAGCCGGCTCTTCTGGCGTTCTTCTGACTTTCTTCCCATCCACAAGAAATAGCCTTCCTAACCTGCTGCCCCTGCAGGTGTTTTGAACTACAATTCCCATCAGCTCCAGGTTAATGGGAGCTGCAGTCCAGGCACCAGGTTGGTAAAGTCTGCCATGAGACACCTTGAACCTTTCCTTTGTGCCAGCATCACACAGCGTAACGGAGGCACAGGTCACCCTCCAATTTTGTGCAATGCTGGCAACGGCTTCCTCAACCATTGGCTACCCCCACTGTGCTCCCTGGACCCCACCCAGCTGGCAGGCTCCTTCGCCAGGCCCGTTTCGCGGCTTCATCTTCTCTCTCGCTCTCTGGACCTCTCCCACACACCCACTCCATCTCGCGGCTTCTCTGCCGGCCTTCCGGAACCTTCCAATTGGCTGAGCCCAGGCCTCGACCTCAGCTCAAGCGGGACATGCCTTTGTCCACACACACACACGTAGAAAATTACTTCCAGCCACCACCCTCTGCTTCTCGGACTCCGTGTGGGTGTGCTGGGAAAATGCATCAGCTGCCAAGCATTCTCAACCGTTCCATACAATTGCTGGGGAGGGGAATGACCCAGCTGGGTTGCCAACTTTTTAAGCAGCCCGTGCTCCTGTGCCTTTAACAGAGGATGATGTGCAGACTTTCTCAGGTAATCACGTCTCTCTCCTCGTTGTGGAAACTTTACCTGCTACGTGTGTCTGTGTGTGTGTGATAAAATTGCTGTTGAGCACACATACTAATCCATTTTGAGGGACAGTGCAGGTTGGTGGCTGAAGAACTGGGCTCAAGTCTGCATCCGATTCTGCTCTTGGAAGTTAGTGGACTCTCCAGTGTGGTGTAGTGGTTAGGAGTGGTAGACTCGTAATCCGGGGAACCGGGTTCGCGTCTCCACTCCTCCACATGCAGCTGCTGGGTGACCTTGGGCTAGTCACACTTCTCTGAAGTCTCTCAGCCCCACTCACCTCACAGAGTGTTTGTTGTCGGGGAGGAAGGGAAAGGAGAATGTGAGCCGCTTTGAGACTCCTTCGGGTAGTGATAAAGTGGGATATCAAATACAAACTCTTCTTCTTCTTCTTCCTTCATCGAAGAGGTTTTTAATTCACTGGAGGGTTATTAACAGAGTTTGGATAGCCATTGGTCAGGGCTCTTTTAGTTGTGATTCCTGCATTGCAGGCAGTTTCACTTAATGACCCATGAGGAACTTTCTGCACTCTACCATCCCACGAGTCTTGGCAAAGACCTTCGTTGTCCTAGCCTACAAATCACGACGGGCAAGCAGGACTTAAACCAGATTAGATTGAGAATTGGGAGAAGGGGGTAGGTTTGCATATTCCCAAGGTCTGAACAGGATTGTTATTGCTTCTGGCACCGAGAGACACAGCCCTCCACTTTAGAGAGCAGAAGATTTGGTTTGGGCCCCGATTCGGCACTACAGAAAACAGCCCACTTCAGCCCAAAGCACTTTAGAGGCTGCCGGACTGAGCTCAGGGTCTGAGTTCACTTTGGGGGGGAAGTGGGGCAAATCCTCATTCGCCACAATTGGCTGTTGGGAAATCAGAATCTGTCTATTTTTTTAATTTTTTTTTGGTGTTCTGTAAGAAGTGGATGAAATTTACAAGCATAGGGACCACTCCGTAATGGATTAAGTCTGCCAAGTTGCCAAGCAGTTTTTCACGCTGGGCACCTTTACAATTTTATATAGATTGGACAGTAGTAGATGGGGTTTGCAGGCATGGTAGATGCCTCTGAGAGTTGGTTGATTCCTGCCAAATTTCAGAATAAATGCAGCAGTCTTTTTGCAGCAGGGCAGCCTTTACAATTTTAGGGGAGCACACAGAGTAATCAATCATCACCCCCCCAGCATTTTTGTGGGTTGGACAACAGCAGACACAAGAGAGGTGTCCCTAGGCAAGGAACCTGCCAAATAGCAGATGCATCAGTTCCATTTCTTGTGCTAGGCGCCCTTAAAGTTTATTCCTTTCTCTCTCTTTTCAGGGGGTGGGCTGAGAGGACTATAAGGACACCCATTGCTCCCCACCGCCAAAAGCACCAAGAATCGGAAACTCCAGAGAAAACCATTCCCTCGGATTAAAAACTAGACCTGTCAAATCACAGTGCGGCTCTCCCTCCCCTTTCTCCTGGGGTTTTGCTTATATGGTGAGCTCAAGAGACATTTAGCTCCGTTTCAGCAGACACTTGACGGTGGCGTGGTTTTTGTGTGTGTCCGAGATGCCGAGGCACTTTGGGGACTCTCTGGTTTGACTTCACCCAGAAATAAAATCCCAGAATCTCTCTGAAGCTCCTGTTCTGGCTCAGGTTTCATCCCAAGACAGTGCACACCCTCATTTTCTAGTCAACTTGGAATATTTAGAGTTATATGGAAGTGTTCCTTTGGGGATGGGATACAGCTCAGACGTAGTAAATCTCCTTTACATGCAAAGTGGTGAATTCACCTGACGGGGAGGGCACACATTTTCAAAGCACCCTGGCATTGGAGCCAACTCCTAGGAGCCGAAGGGTCTTCAGCTCCCCAATAAAAAAGATTTTAGGGGACCAGGGCCCCCCAGAAGTTGATGGCCATTTTCATTAAAATAGTGTGTGTGTGTGTTGCATCATACGATCAATTACAGTGATACCTCTGGTTGCGTTCGCTGCGGGTTGCGTTTGTCACGGGATACAAATGCGCCAAACCCGGAAGTACTGGAACGGGTTACTTCTGGGTTCGGCGCATCACGCATGCACAAGAAGCGCTAATGCACGCTTTGCGCATGCGCAGAAGCACCGAATTGCGCCACGCACGTGCGCAGATTCGGCGCTTCAGGTTGCGCTCTTTTCATGTTGCGAACGGGCCTCCGGAACGGACCCTGTTCACAACCAGAGGTACCACTGTATGCAGAGTGGGGCCTAACTAGGCCTCCCCAATATTCGATTCAAGTTGGCACGCCTGCCCTTTGGCTGCTCCTGTACAGGATGTGTGCACTCCAACACACAACTTGTGAAACTTGTGGGGCTGCTGGGAGGTGGTAGTTCAAAACACCTGGAAGGCACCAGGTTGGCAGAGGCTGCAGTAATTTCTGCCTCCTCCTCCTCCTCTAAAGAAACCCAACTTGAAACATTATTTAAGGGAGGAAAGTGGCGGTGGGGTGAGGATAAGGACCACTCTGACCTTTCAACTTGAGAGGTGGGGGGAAGGGGGCCCATTGCCTTAGAAATGAAAGTCGTAGTTGATTTACACGTGCTTACATTGAAAAACAGTGCAGCCGGGCATTTATCAACATTGCTATTGTACAACAGCCGTCACAGGACACACAACGGACAATGTAGAAAATAAAATTAAAAATTAAAAACAATATTATAAAAAAAATTACAAAGGAAACATGAAACAGGAGAAGGACTCTCCGTACGACAAAGATAAATACATAGAGAGAGAACAAGCCCCCGGCAAGGGGGTGGTTTGCAAGCCCAGCATCCGGGGCTCTTCTTTTCCCATAATCTTTATTTACAAAAGTTTGATCCCTTCCTTCCCACTTGGAAATAATGCTAGAAAAATAACTGCGGGAGGCCGAGAGAAGATTTGCCTGAAAAGCCAGGGGCACGAAGCAGCAGGAAGTTCCCCGACGACGGCTCCGTTGGCACAAACACAGCGCCTCGTTTTTAAGTGGGGCTCGGACCGGAGAACGCTCTGCTGGAATGCGGCCCCCGTTTTTTAAAACTCTAATTCTCTTTTTACAAAAAAAGAAGAAGTGTGTGTAAAAGCAATAACACGGGACTGTATTTCTGTTAAAAAAAGAAAGAGGTTCGTTTTTAAAAAAAAAACCAAAACAGATATGCAAAAAAACAGTGTACCGGCATTTCGTATGGGCTTGAGATTGCTCAGGTGGTTGGAAAGAAAACAAAGGAGAAAAATGTGAAACTGGAAATAGGAACGAAGCCCTGCTGAAGGCCACTTTCCGAACATGGAAAGGCACGTTCCGAAATCGTTGCGGCTGCCGAGGGGGAAAGGGACTGACAGCTGCAACAAGTATGTGGCTGGATTATGAAGGAAGGTCTCCCTGCCTCCAGGTTCCTTGCCTCTCTCCTCTTTGCCTGCCCTCTCTCTGTCGTTTTGAGGACACCCCCCCCCCCCGCCCGGGCTCCTGTGAGCAAATTTAGACAGTATCCAGCTTGCCAGTGTGAGTTTTCCAGGGGCCTTAATGTGGAAACCACATAGCGGGCGCCCAGTTTTCCAGGGGGAGCGGCTTTGGGTGCCGAACCAAGTTGGGCGGGCATCCATGTTTGCCTTGTAATGCCAGTGCAGCGGGGCGGGAAGAATCAAGTTCATGGGATGAGAAGGTGCTTAGCTCTTCGTCCGACGCTTGCCGGTTCTCCCCTCGAGAAAAAAAGGCTCTCCGCTAAAGTTGGGCGCAATCCCCGGTATCTTGTTCCTTTCCGTCCAGGTCTGAAACTGAAAACCAGCCCATCGGGGTGGAAGCATTTGTGGGGGTCCTGCAAAGGAGTCCCCACGCCCTCAAGCACCCCTTGACAACCCCCCCCCCCCAGCATTTTAGAAAATCTGGGATCAGGGGAGTGTTTGCTGAGGCAATGCCAAATTCTCGATTTCTGTGCTGTCCACAGGCAAGTTTCACGTACAGGAGCACATTCCTTCAAAAGGCATCTAGTCTACTCTTTAAACCGGTTTAATAGCCATTCCCTTTCCCCAGGGACCGGCGGTTCTCTGAGGTGAGGCTGGGGAATCTCAATACAGAGTATCTACTGTGTTTCCCCCTCAACAATCTAAAATTCCTGGCATTCCTTAAGGGAGCAGAGATAAGACAACCCGGTAGACGTTTATACCGTAGATTTTGGTTGCGTCCACACCATAAATTTAAAACCCTCTTATATCATTTTAGAGAATCATGGCTTCCCCCCCGCCAAAGAATCCAGAGAACTGTAGCTTATCCGAGGTTTCCTTACCACCCTCCGTGCCCCTAAAGTAAAGGTAAAGGGACCCCTGACCATCAGGTCCAGTCGTGTCCGACTCTGGGGTTGCGGTGCTCATCTCGCTTTATAGGCCAAGGGAGCCGGCGTTTGTCCGCAGACAGCTTCCGGGTCATGTGGCCAGCATGACAAAGCTGCTTCTGGCGAACCAGAGCAGTGCATGGAAACGCCGTTTACCTTCCCGCTGGAGCGGTCCCTATTTATCTACTTGCACTTTGATGTGCTTTCGAACTGCTAGGTGGGCAGGAGCTGGGACCGAGCAACGGGAGCTCACCCCGTGGCAGGGATTCGAACCGCCGACCTTCTGATCAGCAAGCCCTAGACTCTGTGGTTTAACCCACAGCGCCACCTGGGTCCCTCCGTGCCCCTAACAAACTACAGTTCCCAGGAATATTTTTTTTGGGAAGCTACGACTCTTAAAGTGAGATACGAGCGTTGATGTGACTACAGCCGAGGATCACTTTCTGTGGGCACCAGGGCTATCCTAACACCTTCTCTGCTCCTGGGGGAAAGAAAGCAGGCACTGGGTTATCAGGGGAGGGGCATTCTGGGGTATTGCAGGGGGTTGGACTAGATGACCCTCGGGTCCCTACAATTCTATGACAGGTTGGGGGTGGGTCCCCTATGGGGAGACATTCACATGAACTGCGAGTCCGGGGCTTGGAGACACGACGCCTGTGTTCTTCCTCCCAGAAACATCTACACTGCCTTCTCCCTCCTCACTTTCTGCTCCTACAGGGCTGTGGGAAAATGCTCCCCGCGTGACGGGACTTCTTCTGTCGCAGATTCGATGCGTGGATGTGACAAGCCACAAACTGCGCCACCGCTCCAGAGCTACTGTGGCTCACTAGCTGGGCCTTGGCTCAGGGCCAGGGCAGCTGCCTTGCATGTAGAAGCTCCCATCTCTCACCTGCGGCACCCTTGCGTGAAGCCCTGGAAAGCCCCTGACAGTATCAACGTTACTGAGCCAGGTGTATCTATGCTCTCTCTTGGTACAAGGCAGCTTCCTGTCAGCAACAGGATCCCAGGGGAGGTGGGGCCGGAGTGGGGTCCTGCCGCGTGATCCTCCTGATCCACGAGCCTGCAGAACCTGAAGAGCTCTGAGCCCACCCCCCTGCACCGGAAAGCCGGCCGGTACGGGACATTTGCCGCTTCTCGGCAGAGAATCCGGTTGTCCCCACGATGGCTCCTGCCATTCACCCGGCCCAAGAGCACGTCAATTTTAGAAGGATTTGGCTTGCCGAGCCCTTTCTGGTTTCAGGAATCGGGAGACAGCGGCCCTTCCTGCCTCGGTGGGGCGAGGCGGAAGAGAGCGAAGGAAAAACTCTCTCTGGGGGATTTGTGGGTGGGCATTTCAACATCTGGAACGCCTGGGAAGAAGATGAGCAACACATGGCCAAGATATCTGGGCGGAAGGGAGCAGGGAGAAGTTGCCAGGGTTTTTCCACACGTGTCCAGTTAGACGGGGCTGCTTAGCCCCAAGACCTATAGACTAAGTAAGACATGTGTGAAGAGGAGGCTGGCTTAGCAGTTGCGGTTGGCAATGGATGGACCTTTCGGGCGATGCCACGGAGCAGTGAGCCCAAAAGGTTTTGCCGTGACCTTTGTCCACAGCGAGGTCTTCCAGCACCCACGTTTTTCCGTGCTGGAGGACTGATAGGGCCTGCGCTTGTGAGCCAGGTTGCAAGGCGGGGGCTCAGAAAAGGGAAAGGCAGCGTCGCTGTTTGGAATGCCGGCTCTCTCCCCCCTCGCTGGAAAACAATCTCCAGTTTGGCTAGGGGCGTAATGCGAACCACTTTGCTTTGAGGAGGCACCTCCAGGAGCAGAGGGAAGACCACCCCCTCCTTGCCAAATCATTTCCTGGGGTCCACACCCAAGGCCACGGGAGCGACAATTTAAGAAGAATAGTGAGAAGGAGGACCCAGGATCCGGCTTCCAAAGGGAGACCCTCTCCGGCTAAGACTGGAGAACATTCCGCTCTTCGCTGGGAGCAAATCTACCTGAGGGGGTGGGAACCCAGGTTGGGGGGGGGGGGCTTAGCTTCTGATTCTTTAACCAAAGCTGTGAGGAATGGTGCAGGAGGGCGGGGTAAAGGACTCCCCAAAGGAAGGGTGGCAGTGCTGAAACCCCCTCAAACACCTCTCCCTAAAAAGTGTATCTTCGCCCCCAGTTCGTCGCTGGGCATCTCCTGGTAGCAGATGAACGAGAATCACTTCCCCAGTGCTTGCTCTGCTGCACTGCAGCCTCCCACCAGAAGGGGGAGCCTCCTTGAAATCCCGCAGCCGGGTTGGAAGGAGCTGGGGGGTGGGGAGGCGTGTGCTCCAGGAACGCATTGAGCAGGGCCCACACCCGTTCCAAGTCCAAGGGTCTGGGTTAGCGCCAGTCTGTTGGTCCCTCCTTCCAGCCCAGCCCATCCTCCGTTTCCTGATCACATGGGCGGAACGATGAGACCCGACAACGCTGGAAAGAAAAGGAGAGAAGGGTCATGTTCTGCGGAGAAGAAGAAGAAGAAGAAGAGTTTGGATTTGATATCCCGCTTTTCACTACCCGAAGGAGTCTCAAAGCGGCTCACATTCTCCTTTCCCTTCCTCCCCGACAACAAACACTCTGTGAGGTGAGTGGGGCTGAGAGACTTCAGAGAAGTGTGACTAGCCCAAGGTCACCCAGCAGCTGCATGTGGAGGAGTGGAGACGCGAACCCGGTTCCCCAGATAACGAGTCTACCGCTCTTAAGGCGGCCACGTTGTAG
Organism: Lacerta agilis; assembly: GCF_009819535.1. Taxonomy (NCBI): domain Eukaryota; kingdom Metazoa; phylum Chordata; class Lepidosauria; order Squamata; family Lacertidae; genus Lacerta; species Lacerta agilis. The sequence goes on from NC_046320.1 coordinate 70,650,244, forward strand.
ACAAAGGGCGAGGAACCTGCAGCCCTTCCAGGCAGCGTGGTGTAGTGGTCAGAGCGTTTGGACTGGGAGACCAGCGAGCTCAGCCATGAAGCTGACTGGGTGTGACTTTTTTCGGGGGGGGGGCAAACACTGCCTCTCATCCTAGCCTAACCTCACAGGGTTGTTGTGGGCATGAAACAGGGAAGGGGAAAACCACGTGCGGTCAGCCTGCAACGTATTTGTGCATGCACGCTTGGCAAAATAAAAACAAGACATTGCGCCCAATGTGTTTTGACTATGAGCGGTTTTGGCTTCCGGCACGATCCTGGGAACGTAGCAGTAATAAATAAAGGTTGGACTCCAGTTCCCATCATTCCCAGTCAATATGGTCAATGGTCAAGCATGAGGAGGGTTGTAGTCCTGCAGTGTCGGTGACGGCAGCAGGTTCCCCGCCCCTGATGTGACCTCTATGTACGCAGAGCCTTTTTTTTTACATGTCTGGAATTGCCTGTGCCAACCTGGGGCCCTCCTGATGGGAGTTGGAGTCCAACAGTATCCAGAGGGCACCAGGTTGGTGACGACCTGGCGCTGTAGACCCTTTGGGGTTTGGGCAGCACCTGAGACGCGGTCTGAAGGCAGACAGCCTTGTGGCAAGGGGTGACTTACCACGGCATGCATCTGGCCAGGTGGCAAAGCCATCCGTCTACATCGTCCTGCCAAGTGAGGAGGAAAAATCTTACCACTTTCCGATCTCCCACCTCCCTGGTTTGAATGGCGGCAGTCAGAGGAGAGAAGGAGATCTTCCTTTGCGCCTGTCAAGCCAGGCGGGCGGGAGATCCCTCTCTACTGAACTCTACTGAGCATGTGCAACAGCTCGTGTGCCCCGCCTCAAACCACAGGAGCCGCCACCTCAAAGGCCCTGCTGGAAATTGCGCCTCAGGCCAACGCTAAGGGTTAAGTGGACTTGGCTCTTTCAACATGGAATTAATGTTTTCTGGGATGGTTCTTTGGGGAGAATGTAGCAGAAGGCGTGTGGTGGCAGAGGCCCCCCGGTAAGTGGGTACTACCCTTTGGCGAGCAAAAAGGGTAGGCCCACCTCGCAAGGTCGCTGTTAAGGAGCCGCACTCGTTCACGGCAAGAGGAGCAGAAAAAAGAGGGGGTGGGGGGAGAGAGAGAGAAGGCCGACAGAGCAAGGCGCGAGAACAAGAGAACAGACATACTGTGTGATTAGGAATAAGCCAGTCCTTGCAGCGACCGAGTCGGAGTGTGGAACTTGTCTGCCGAATCCTCAAAGGTTTGGTCTGGTTGGCAGGACCCGGCAAGCGGTGGCGCAGGGAGAGTAAAGGACAGAGTGGCAGAAGCGAGAGCAAGCGAGAAAAGGGAAATGTCCGGGGGGTGGGGTGGGATGGAGAAAAGAAAGCAAAGAACGAAAGGCGGTTAAGGAAGAGGAAAGTTTGCAGCCCAGTCTGACCTCATAAGCAACTGCTGCTGGGTAAAAGGGGCCTGATCCCAGGAACACCCACCCAATTTCTACTCCGGGTGAGAAGGCAGTTAGGGGAACCCCTTGCTAGCATCTCTCCCATGTCCCCAGGGAAGATGTTGGTCAAGAGGGCAGCCGTGGCATTGACCCGCCCAAAGGAGGCGATGCATCGCATCCAGGCTGCGTAGTATAGCGGTTAGACCTGGACCCAGACCTAGGAGGCCAGGGTTCAAATCTTCACTCTGCCACGAAGCCTGCTGGGTGACCCTGGGCCAGCCACAGCGCCTAACCCACCTTGCCGTGAGGATAAAATGGGGAGAGGAGGAACCCACCTTGGAGGAAAGGTGGGATATGAATGCAATCAACGTCATCATATTGGGCAGTATCCAGCTAAGTCGTCCTGACAGTGCAAGGATTTATGGCAGTGCACTAGAATTACCCCTACTCCCCCACATGCCTCCTGCGCTCATCTCCAGGGCGTTGGGGGGACACCCTAGACATGATAGGAGTTGATAAAATCTTGCAGGGCACAGGGAAAGTGGATCGAGAAAGGTGTTTCTCCCTTTGCCGTTAACATTAGAACCAGTGAAGCTGAAGGTTGGAAGAGGACTCAGGGACGGATAAGAGAAAGTTAGCCTATGGAGTTAACCTGTGGAACTCCCGCCCACAGGAAGCGGTGACGGCCACCAACTTGGATGGCTTGAAAAGAGGATTGGACAAATTCATGGAAGAGGGGAAGGCTACCAATGGCTTCTAACCAGGACGGCTCTGCTCTGCTTCCTTGCGATGCTGCTAAATCCCCGTTGCTGGGAGCCACAGGAGGGGAGAGAGGTCTTGTGTTCGGATCCTGCTTGCGGACTTCCATACGCATCTGGTTGGCCACTGTGAGAACAGGCCCCTGGTCTGATCCAGCAGCTTCTTCTCACGTTCTCCCTTTGCTCGTGCCTCCCACCCGCTTTTCAAATCGCCTCCAGAGGGTTGGGGGAAAGCCCAGAACAGATTTAGAGGGGAGGGAAGGCTGTTGCAGAAGTGCAAATCCTTGCGCTGAGGAGACGAGCGAGCAGGGCGCATCGCTGCCGCTGCCGCCACACAGCAAAACGTGGCCGCCTCGCCCTCCCTGCCACGTCCTACCCACCCACCCCTTTCCCGCTGCCCCGGCTGCCTCTGTGACTTGCGCCCCTTCATGCCCCCAGCTGCCACCAAAGGAGACGGACCGCGAGGACCGGCCAGCTCACCCTGCAGTGTGTTCCCGTTGGCACTGGTGCAGGTGGGGGGCGGGGAGGCTTGTGGCCGCACCACGGGGGCAAAGGCGCTTTTCTGCTTGACGGCGGAGATCATGTTGACGGGAGAGAAGGAGAAGACGCCTCCCGGGGTGGAGGAGCTGGCGATGGACGAGGCCCCCAGGGGCGGGCTGGAGGGCATGACTGGCGTGGAAAGAAGGACAGGGGTTAGCCGGCAGCGGGAGTGAGCAGGGGCGAGGGGAGGTGGACCCCCACCGGACTGTGTTTTGTGGGGTTTTTTTTTTATATTGCGAACCCACGGCACTAAAATGCAGCCGTACAGTGGTACCCCGCAAGACGAATGCCTCGCACAATGAAAAACTCGCAAAACGAAAGGGTTTTGCGAGTTTTTAGTTGACTCGCGAGACGAATTCGTCTATGGCTGTTTCTCGCCAGACGAATTCGTCTGGCGAGGTACCACTGCAAGCCGGCACCGGAGCCGCGCGCCACCGCGTTTTAAGGCTGCAGCGAGCGAACAGCAGCGCTCGCTGCAGCCTTAAAATGCGGCGTGGCTCCGGTGCCGGTCGGGAGGGGCCCCCGGACTTTTCCCCCATAGGAACGCATTAATTAAATTTTAATGCGTTCCTATGGGAAACGGTGCCTCGCAAGACGAAATTTCCGCAAGACGAAAAGTCTTGCGGAACGAATTAATTTCGTCTTGCGAGGCACCACTGTACCTTGGTTTTCAAAAAGAATGCGTCCCGGAAGTCCGTTCGACTTCCGAAACATTCGGAAACCAAGACTCGGCTTCCGGTTGCGCTGGCGCCCCAGAAACAATAGCGGAAGCCGCATCGGATGTCCGGCTTCCAAAAAAAACGTTCAGAAACTGGAACACTAGCTTCCGGGTTTTGATCGTTCAGGAGCCGAAATGTACGAGTGCCAAGGCATTTGACAACCTAGGCACGACTGTACATATTAAAAATAGGAACACAAAACAAACCATAAATCCCAACAGCACATTATCATTATTATTTATTAAGTTTGCAGGGGGTTGGCCTAAATGACCCTCGTGGTCCCTTCCATTTTTACAGTTATATGATTCCACGAACCAAGGCACAGGAACTGAAACATGGCTACCGTTCAAAATTCTGTGCTTCTCCGAATTTTGCAACTCAGTTCTCCAATGAAGCAATGTGCGGAAAAATGTGTGCATCACAGGGCAGTGTGACTAAGAAAAGCATATATTAGCAAAAATAACGTGCCAAAAAGCATTATATTAGAGGAAATTGCATGCAAAAATGTGCATATTGCATGCAAAAATGTGTACATTTGGGGGATTTTTTTAAATTTACTTCGTAAATTTGTAAAGAAAATAACCCTCAGAACACTTTACAAAAAAAAGCAATAAAAGTATTATTAAGAAAGAACCACTAAAATGTTCCAGAAATTAAAGTCAGCAATAAATTAAAAACAAACCACCCTTCTAGATTTCTGGGTAGGCTTATCTAAACAAAAATGTTTTTAGCTGGCGCTGGGAAGACTACAGTGATATCAAATTGACACTAAAAGTCTGATGAATTTTCACAAATTGCTGCAAAAATGTGGAGAAAAATGGATTCAGGATTGGAAAAGTGAGAAACTGAGAAATCAGAGACAGGGATTCGTCTATCCTCGGACCTCACCTGGGAGTTCCCAGGCCTACGCACCCCCAAGTTCAGCTTCCCCTACCATGAGGGCTAGTCCCTTAGCCTTCTTAAAACGGAGCTGCGATTCTCAGGAAAGGGAAGCTCTGCCCAGGCACCCTCGACCCGCCCTTCCGCAAAGGCGGCAGACACTTACTGGCGTAGGGGGAGTTGGCCGTGGAGCCGTTGAGGAAGCTGGGGGACCCCGGGACCCCCAGGCTGGTCATGGCAGTCCCTGCGTAGCCGTTCATGCTGGACGTGATGGTGTTGTAGTTGCTCTGCTGCGGGGTGGAGCTGGGGACGTAGCCTCGCGGCGAGACACTGCTTGTGTTGCGTGTGTACCCTGGAAGGCAGGGCAGGAAGTTGCTAAGTTTACTAAATATCTTAAGATGTCTTCCTTCCCTTCTTCCTTCCTATTTATCTTTCTCTCCTCTCTCTTTTTCTCCCTTCCTCTCCTTCTTCCCTCTCCTTCCTTCATTCTATCTTTCTCTCCTCTCTCTCCCTTCATTCATTCCTATCTATCTTTCTCTCCCCTTTCTCTCTTTCTCTTCCTTCCTTCTTTTTCTCCCCCTCTCTCTTTCTCTCTCTTGCCCTTCCTTCCTTCCTCTCCTTCCTATCTATCTTTCTCTCATCTCTCTTTTTCTCCCTTCCTCTCCTCCCTCCCTCTTCTCCCTCTCTTCTATCTTTCACTCCCTTCCTTCCTTCCTTCCTTCCTTCCTTTCTTTCTTTCTTTCTTTCTTTCTTTCTCCTCTCTCTCTTTCTCTCCCTTCCTTCCTTCCTTCCTTCCTTCCTTCCTTCCTTCCTTCCTTTTCTCTCCCCCTCTCTCTTTCTTTTCCTCCCTCTCCTTCCTTCATTCTATCTTTCTCTCCTCTCTCTCCTTTCATTCCTTCCTATCTTTCTCTCCCCCCTTTCTCTCCCTTCTTCTCCTTCCTTCCTCTCCTTCCTTCCTTCCTTCCTTCCTTCCTTCCTTCCTATCTTTCTCTCCTTTCCCTCACCTCATTCCTTCCTATCTATCTGTATTTCTTTCTCTCTCTCTCTCCTCTCTCTCTCTCTCTCTCTCCCTCTCCTCTCCTTCCTTCCTTTTCTCTCCCCCCCTCTCCCTTTCTCTCCCCCCCCCCCGTCTCTTGACTCACAATGTTAGATTCAGGTATACAACAATGAAACCAACAGAGGTTGGAAGGGGATCCCATCACGTCACATCAAAAGCCTGGGAGTGTCATAACCTGGTGCTGAAGAGGTGATAATGGCAGCCTTGCTAGGGCAACTGCGGGCAGTAGGCACTACTACTACTAATAATAACTACCTGTTAGCAAACGTCCCGCCCGGGGCAAGTTGTGAGACTGACCCCCCAGGCAGGGAAGAAAGCCTGAGTGCATTCCTGGCTACTCGAGTCCAGTGGCACATTGATATGCGATTGTTCCCCCCCCCACACAAGCCATTAAGGCTAAACTATTTTATTGTAGATAAGATGCAGAGCATGTCTCTGCTTGCCAGCTCAGATACAGTACTCAGAGCTGCGCATAACGCATCTAGCATCTCTCTTGAGCCAGAACTGAAAGTGAAAGTAAAGATATACAGTAACATCACATGGTTGAGAAAGCAGACAAAACAGCTGTCTTTCTCATGGGGAAAACACAAGTCATACCAGCCTCGCTGCTGCTTTTGCAGCTTGGTCTGTACCAATATCCTAACCAGTAGCAGGGACTGAACCTGGGACCTTCTGCTTGCAAAGCAGACAATCATCGTCCATCATCGATATTAATTTTTTATTTGTACCTTGCCCATCTGACCGGGTTTCCCCAGCCACTCCGCTGGCAGCTTCCAGCATGTATAAAAACATAGTAAAACATGAAAAGGCCACCCCTTTGTTGCCACCCTCTCTGAGACTTATCCTGTGGAAGGTCCTCAAAGGAGGGCTTCTCCCGGGAATGGTCACGTGAAGATGCCCTTCCATTGCTTACCTTGCTCTGAGCCCTGGGTGGATTCGCTGATGTTGACGGCCAGCTGGCTCCCAAAGGAGTTGACGTTCATCATGCCCGAGTGCGCATGGTTCCCACTCAGCGAGGTCAACTGGTTGGGGTTGCGCGGGATGCTGTACAAAGCCTCTGCGATGTCCGCCGCTCGCTTCAGAATTATGTCCTGGGAGAGAGGGGAGAGAACGCAGACATCCGCAATCCGACCTATGGAATAATTCCATTAATTAATATTGGGGGGGGGGGAAGTCCATGTATGGACATCATCACTGTCGTGGTTTCGGTTTCGCTTGGTTTGAAGAAGAAGAAGAAGAAGAGTTTGGATTTGATATCCCGCTTTATCACTACCCGAAGGAGTCTCAAAGCGGCTAACATTCTCCTTTCCCTTCCTCCCCCACAACAAACACTCTGTGAGGTGAGTGGGGCTGAGAGACTTCAGAGAAGTGTGACTAGCCCAAGTTGCATGTGGAGGAGCGGGGAAGCAAACCCGGTTCACCAGATAACGAGTCTACCGCTCTTAACCACTACACCACACTGGCTCTCTGACATGGCTGCTGCCCATTGGGAGCAGGTACGGCTGAAGGAAATCTTAAGGAAATCAGCCCTCAGTGCTCACTAGAAGGACAGATCCTGAAGCTGAGGCTCCAAGACTTTGGCCACCTCATGAGAAGAGAAGACTCCCTAGAAAAGACCCTGATGTTGGGAAAGATGGAGGGCACAAGGAGAAGGGGATGACAGAGGATGAGATGGTTGGACAGTGTTCTCGAAGCTACCAACATGAGTCTGAACAAACTGCAGGTGGCAGTGGAAGACAGGAGGGCCTGGCGGGATCTGGTCCATGGGGTCACGAAGAGTCGGACACGACTGAACGACTAAACAACAACACGGCAGAAGGCTTGGATCCCAGCAGTAGGTGGTGCCAGAGGCAGCTGATTTTCAGAGAATCATAGGGTTGGAAGGCCCCCCAAAGCTCATAGAATTGTAGAGTTGGAAGGGACCCCAAGGGTCATCTAGCCCAACCCCCTACAATGCAGGAATGTCAACAAAAGAATAACTGACAGAACCCCCCCCCCCAACCTCTACTTAAAAACCTCCAGGGAAAGAGAGTCCACAACCTTTTGTGGGATACCTTTCCACTGTCTATCAGCCCTAACTGTCAGAAAGTTCTTCCTGGTGCCTAGTTGGAATCTTATTTCTTGTCATTGAATGCATTGATTTGGGACCTGCCCTCTGGAGCAGAAGAAAAAAAAGCTTGTTCCATCTTTCTTGGGACAGCCCTTAAGATCTATGAAGCCCCCATGTCACATCCCAATCACTTCTTCCCCAGGCTAAACATACCCAACTCCCTCAAGCCTTCTTCCTAAGGCTTGGTTTCCAGACCCGTGACCATCTTGGTCGCCCTCCTCTGCAGACCTGCAAGCTAGTCAATATCCTCTTTAAGCTGTGCTGCCCAGAACTGGACACAGGACTTGAGGTGGGGTCTAACCAAGGCAGAAGGACCCCAAGAATCAACCCCTTGCAATGCAGGAATCACGGCTCAAGAATCCCTGTCAGGTGGCCATCCAACCTCTGCTTAAAAAGGGAAGGAGAGACCGCCATCTTCATTCTAGTTTCGCCCTCATCCTCCTTCTCCTTCTGGCTGACATCTATACCGGGCAAAACCCAGGTTCAGCATCCTTCAGGATCGGATCGGCTCCCTCTTTGTTCCTGCTCCGAGGGTAACATGTAGCCCGGCCCAGGTTTCCCCTGGGAGAGCGGGCTGAGAGCTGAGGCCCGCCATTTTGTTTGCGAGTGGGGGAAGATTTATGCCCCGGGAAGGGAAGAGCGACGAGGGACTTGGAGGAGGAAAACAAGGCCCCATCGTGGAGTCAAACGCCTCCCAGCCGATGGCCTGACCCGACGCCTCCACGAGCCCAAAGCAATATCCGTGCAGGTGGTGCTAACCGCTACTGAGCCATGAAAGCACCGGCTGGGCCCAGTTACGGGGGTGCGGGAAGGATGGGGCCGCCTTGAGCCCGTGACTTAACGGCCCTGGAATTCCTAATGACGAACAGATGTGGGGCTGGAGAGCCAGGCCCTCGTATGGGGCCCAGCTAGCTGGATGCAAGGTTGGGGGTGGGTGCGGGGGGTGGAGGGAGAGGTAGCAAACAAGGTCCGGGACATGGAAGCAATTACTGGCAGCGGGACCGAGAGAGGGACGTAAAAACGGTCCGGACGACCGGGGTCCCTGGAACGCCGCTCTGAAACAACATCCCCCACCAAATCCACCGACCTGCGCAAGATACAAACATGTGCTTCTCCTTCTGCACCGTCAACAATATTTTGATTCCTCTCCCGCCCTGCACCACGGGTCCCAGGGCGGGATACGGCAATTAGAGAGAAAAACACAGTTGTTAAGAGAAAATGGTTTCCAGCAGGGACAAGGAGAGGGGTGGGTCCCGGAAACACTTCTCTCAAGTATCGCAAGGAAGGAAACTACCACCGCAAAAGGTGGTAGACACACCTGGGAGGAGAGGAGCGTGCGTGGACCTCACTGGTGGCCGAGGGCTTGGCCAGGGAACCCCATGTGGAACGGGGTTGAGATGCACAAGTCGTAAAGGGTCCGCCTTGATATATAGCACTTTTGGGTGCCCCAAGAGCTTACAGAACCGTAGAATTGTACAGTCATGGGTGCTTTTTCCTGCATCGCACGGGGTTGGACTAGACGACCCTTGGGGTGCCCTCCAGCTCTAGAATTCTATGGTTCTGTGAGTTGGACCCCGAGCGCCTTCTAGTCCAACCCCACGCACTGCAGGAATCGTTTGCTCAAAGTGGGCCTCGAACCCACGACCCTGAGATTAAGAGACTCATGGCTTGCTGGGTACTATTTCAGCTGTCCTTACAACAATCCTTTGAAGCAGGCTATTCTACGCACAAGGATATTGAGGAGTGGCTTGCTAAAGGCAGCTGAGTGAGCTCACGTCATTAGCACAGGTATAAACAGGTGCTTCTTCAGGTAGCACTTGGTTAAAACTGTGGAACTCCTTCCCACAGGAGGCAGAGATGGCCTCCAACCTTGATCAGGGCACTAGACTTCTGTGGATGCAGCCTAGAATAGCATTAGCCTTTTTTGCTGCTGCATCACACCGTGGACTCATGTTCAGCTGGTGGTCCACTAAGAACCCCCCCAGATCCTTTTCACATGTATTACGCGCAAGCCAGATGTCCCCCATCTTATATTGGTGCAGTTGGTCCTTCCTGCCTAAGTGCAGAAAGAGTTGGTGCTTTAGTTGAGATTCCTGCATTGCAGGGGGTTGGACTAGATGACCCTTGGGACCCCTTCCGATTCTACCTTTCTCTGATTCCTTGACTGAGCTGAATGGACCATTGGCTTGACTCCGCGTAAGGCTGCCACTGAAGAAGTCCCACAATGCACCAGAGTGACGATACACTGGGCACCCTGGGGCATTGTGGGAAAATGTAAAAGGCGACACTCAGGACCCACTGATATAGGAGGGGGTCCTGGTTGTGTAGGCGCCCTGTGGAAGGGGGGGGGAACCCTGACACCCACACCAACAGTGCTCTGGCTCAAGGGAAAAGCACACACCTTTGGGTCAGGAAAGGAGGCAACAACCTGTGTGTGTGTGTGTGTGTGTGGTGTCAGGAGAGGATTTTGTGGCTGCACCTAGAGACGTCAAAAAAAGCATATCAGGAAAACGCGTTGAAACAAAATAGAAAATTCTTTCCAGTAGCACCTTAGAGACCAACTAAGTTTGTTCTTGGTATGAGCTTTCGTGTGCATGCACACTTCTTCAGATACACTGAAACAGAAGTCCCAAATTATGGGACTGTGGCAGACCAACACGGCTACCCACCTGTAACAGGAAAACGCGTTGTAAACTTCATAATGGGAAATCACGTTGGCGAAAGACGGGACTACACAGCGCCAACTGGTGTCACCGTGTTGGTAAAGGTAAAGGGACCCCTGACCATTAGGTCCAGTCGCGGACGACTCTGGGGTTGTGGCGCTCATCTCGTGTTACTGGTTGAGGGAGCCGGCGTACAGCTTCCGGGTCATGTGGCCAGCATGACTAAGCCGCTTCTGGCGAACCAGAGCAGCGCACGGAAACGGCGTTTACCTTCCCGCTGGAGCGGTACCTATTTATCTACTTGCACTTCGACGTGCTTTTGAACTGCTAGGTGGGCAGGAGCAGGGACCGAGCGACGGGAGCTCACCCCGTGGCCGGGATTCGAACCACCGACCTTCTGATCGGCAAGCCCTCGGCTCTATGGTTTAACCCACAGCGCCACCTGCGTCTAAAATGCTTTTTCTTTACTAGTGAGTCCTGAGTTGCACAGCCCTTTCCGACAAGGCTGGCTTGATCTATCCCTGAGAGGAGTCTTTGGCCTACCTGGTTGTTGTGTGGCATCCCATATAATGCTTCCACCAGGTCAGCCGCTCTCTTGAGTAGCACTTCCTGTGGGGAGGGAAACAAAGGAGAGGCTGATGGCAGGCCCACTTGGAGAGCAAACCTTAATGCAATCACCCCGCAAGAGTTATACCTTTCGATGATGTTTCATTCGTTCATTATTATTATCATTTCAAGCAAATGTGCTATTTACAACCAACCTGATACAGGTGTACGTACACATAAAACATGGGCCTTGCCCAACGCCCAATGATGCCAACCCCTGGTGTTTTCGCTAGCAGTGCCAAAAAACTGACAGTATTGGGAAGGCATTTAATATTATTTTTGGCGTTGCTGAAAATGTTTGTGAGCTCTGAGGGATCATAATTTGGGAGCTGGTTTAAAGCAAAGCCTCACATGAGAAAACACAAAAGATTGCAAAAATGTCTGCAACTAAATCAAATTTATGTTGGAAATGTAAATAGAGAGAAGGTACATTTTATTCATATGTGGAGGGCATGTTTTAAGGTAAAAGACTTCTGGGAAATGATTTCTAATGAATTAAAGAAAATAATTAAAAATACATTTGTTAAGAAACCAGAAGCCTTTCTATTAGGTTTAATAGGTGAAGAACTACCAAGAGAAGACAAAAGACTTTTTATGTATGCAACGGCGGCGGCGAGAATGTTACTAGCCCCAAAATGGAAAGAATTATAGAATCATAGAATCATAGAGTTGGAAGAGACCACAAGGGCCATCCAGTCCAACCCCCTGCCAAGCAGGAAACACCATCAAAGCAATCCTGACAGATGGAATGCTTAAAGACCTCCAAAGAAGGAGACTCCACCACACTCCTTGGCAGCAAATTCCACTGCCGAACAGCTCTCACTGTCAGGAAGTTCTTCCTAATGTTTAGGTGGAATCTTCTTTCTTGTAGTTTGAATCCATTGCCCCGTGTCCGCTTCTCTGGAGCAGCAGAAAACAACCTTTCACCCTCCTCTATATGACATCCTTTTATATATTTGAACATGGCTATCATATCACCCCTTAACCTTCTCTTCTCCAGGCTAAACATACCCAGCTCCCTAAGCCGTTCCTCATAAGGCATCGTTTCCAGGCCTTTGACCATTTTGGTTGCCCTCCTCTGGACACGTTCCAGCTTGTCAGTATCCTTCTTGAACTGTGGTGCCCACAACTGGACACAGTATTCCAGGTGAGGTCTGACCAGAGCAGAATATAGTGGTACTATTACCTCCCTTGATCTAGACGCTATACTCCTATTATCAACGAAGGAAGAATGGCAGACAAAATTGATGGAATATGCGGAAATGGCGAAACTGACGGGGAAGATCAGAAACCATGAGGATCAAGTATTTGTTAGAGATTGGAGTAAATTCGTAGTTTACTTTAAAAACCACTGTAAACAGTTAAAATCATTGGTAGCGTTGTAATGACATTTGTAATGTGAAACTAATTATGATAATTGGGGATAAAGAATAGTTGGATAAAGTAAAAGATGCAGGCAGAAAACTTAAAACTTTTAATATAAAAACCCACGGGACGGAGCGGAGGAAGTCTGAAGTTTCAGAGAACCTTGTAATTTAATGTTTGAATTGGTTAGTGATAAAGTGTATAAAAAATGTGAAAACCGGATAAAAAAATGTTAAAAAGAAGAAGAAGAGAAAACACATTTAGTCCTTGCACTGGCCCTGCCTTCCTGTGCCTCTTTGAACATTGCAACCACATAATGCTCTTCTCGATTGGGAGTGACCTGTGGCTGGCATCAAAGAGCACTTCATGTCTCCGCAGATTTCCACTAGAAGGCGACAACCATCTATACAATCATGTGTATCTTCTGCAGGCAAACACACACACACACACACACACACACACACACACACACCCCAAGCTAGCCACTTATTTTTTGGTGGCTCCTTAAACATTCCCCGCACGGTAGCTCTGAGCAGACCACCTGCATGCAAAACGTATCTGCATATATCCCACTGCAGGGATCACCAGCTTTTGGGATCTTGTGGGCATATCTGGAATTCCGACACAGAGCTGTGGACACTAAGGCCCGTCTCAGTCGCTTCTCCTGCACCCACTCTGGATCACACCAGACAGATAGAGAAAAGACATGTTATTGCACATACCCACATAAACTCTCTGCATTTCTACGGAGTGAAAGCCGTATCTTTTAGGGTTTGCATGATTTGACATGGGGCGGGGGGGGGGGGGAGCCCCAGCCACTAACAGATAAGAAGTTTACATTGGGAGACTGTGCAGTAAAGAAAAAAGATTACAGATCTGGTGCTTGCCAGCACTACAAGCAGATTGCTCTTTGTTGGGCAAATAATTCCTGCATTGCAGGGGGTTGGACTAGATGACCATTGGGCTCCCTTCCAATGTTACAATTCTATGATGCTCCTTGTTAATCTCTCTCTCTCTCTCTCCCGTACTCTTTCTTGGATGACAACAAAGCTGACAACAAATCACAGAATGCATCTCTGGACAGAGAGATAACCTATGGCAGGCACGTCCAACAGGTAGATCGTGATCTACTGGTAGATCACTGGATGTCTGTGGTAGATCACTGGTAGATCACTGCCCCCCAAGAAGCTCAACAAGTTTGGATCCCACCAGAAAAGCTCAACATTTTTGCCCTGGATCCCTAAAAAACGTGGTTTTCTCCTCCTTAAAAAAAGCTCAACAACTTCAATCTGAGCCCCCCCCCATGGGCCTTCCTCTTTCCTAAAAAAAACTTTGACCTGAACCCCCCAAAAGGGGGGGGATCACTGCCAGTTTTTAACTCTGTGAGTAGATCGCTGTCTCTTGGAAGTTGGCCACCCCTGACCTATGGTTTGATGGCGGTTTTGAAGAGACCCCTTGAAAGCATGAAGGGTCTACTTTGGGTTGAGTGACTGCTCCCGAACCTCTTTCAAAGCGGCTTCTAATGTATGTGGACATTTCTGTGATGAAAGCAAGGCCGACAGCACCTGCCAGCTTCCTGTGTTTTGGTCCTGGGGATTCTCCTTCTTATAACTTTGCAGTGCGATTGCATCATAGGTGGGAGCTCTGTTCCGAGGTTTCCACATCTATGCAAAAATGCACACGCAGGGGTACCTTCTGGTTACAGACGCTTCAGGTCACAGACTCCGCTCACCCAGAAATAGAACCTCGGGTTAAGAACTTTGCTTCAGGATGAGAACAGAAATATCGTGTGGCGGCGGCGTGGTGGCAATGGGAGGCCCCATTAGCTAAAGTGGTACCTCAGGTTAAGAACAGTTTCAGGTTAAGAACGGACCTCTAGAACGAATTAAATTCTTAACCCGAGGTACCACTGCAATTGAAACACCACCCTCTGTGCAAAAATCCTTACCCTTCTTTCTAGACCTGCTCAGTGTGCTGCCTTGGGGGTGCTCTCGCAAGATCTCGTGGGTCTGTTCACGAGTTCCCACGATATCTCGCAGGGCCACCCCCAGGCCTCCAGAACTGGTGCACCCAGAGGACCTTGCCCAGCAGAGCAAGCCAGAGCGCTTAAAATTTTAATTTAATTTGCACCATTTCAACCGGCCAGCCTCACACAATGCAAGGCTGAGAATGCAGAAGCTAAAGGGCCACGAGATGTGGCTATACTGTATTATTACCCAATGTTCTCAAGGCGACTCACGCAGCTAACCAATAAATATTTAACTGTTTTAAACTAGGGGCTGCTACCCTAGTAGCGTTGCTCACCAGCTCCCTCCCTTCGCAGTCCTCCCCACTTCCTCTGACAGCTCCTTCAAACTTGGGGTTCCCGTCTGCCCTGTCTGCGCAAACGTCTGTGAGAAGGCACCACATATCCTCCAGTGGGAGACTGCGTGATGCTTCTATGTCTATAGGAAGAAATACGACCATGGTAACTGCAGGCTCTACGCCTTGTACACCACCTAGCACGCTTCCACGATTTCCAAACTTGTCATGTTGGTCACGCACTTTTTAGACATGCATCATTTTGCGGCACAGTAAAAATCAGTTTTGATAGCAAAGCGGGGGTTAAACTACTCCCTTTCCAGCCCCGGGATGAGTGCAAGGAGTGTTTGTGCGGCATCCCTACACATAGCTGTCAACTTTTCCCTTTTTTAAAAAGGGAAATTCCCTTATTCCGAATAGGATTCCTCGGAAGAAAAGGGAAAAGTTGACAGCTATGCCCCTACAGACTGCAGCCGACACACTAACTTTGTGAAACAGCGAAATAAATATAATTAAGAACTCTGGCCGGAAATTTCAACCAAAACGATGCGTTTACTCGTGAGTAAATACAAATATAGTATCAATCCTGTTAAGCTTTACAGTCTTGAATAAAGAAATAGTTTCACATTGAAAAATCCCTTGAAAGTCTTTTAGACTTTTACTATCTTAATATTATTTGATATCGCCAGCTGAGGAAGGCGTCTACGCCGAAACGGGTCCCTGTCCTGGTCTCCAGTTTGTCTCATTATACATCTGACACGCATCGTAGAAGCCTTTACATCAACTTCTAAAAGACTTCCAAGGGATTTTTCAATGTGAAACTATTTCTTCATATAAGACTGTAAAGCTTACCAGGATTGATACTATATTTGTATTTACTCACGAGTAAACGCATCGTTTTGGTTGAAATTTCTTTGTGAAACGGCAGCAGAAAAGTATTTAGTTGCAGTATTTAATTGGTTGCAGTCCTCAGAATCTTGGGGGGGGGGGGTTGACGAAGGCTGTCCTTTTGAGCCTCTGTTTTCAGATGCATCCCAGGGAGAGGTCCTTGTTGTGCTCCTTAACCTGCCCCCCCTGGGCTTCCCCTCCCCTCCAGCCCACCACCAACGATGACGGCTCTAGACTGTACATCAGGATCTCAAGGCTATTGGATTGCTGTCAAGCTAAGTGCCGGCAATCAGAAGTTCTTGCTCTTCTGTCTTCTGCAATATCTCCCCGATCAATACGGTAATGGAGCGGAGGGGGGGGGAGGCTTGGGGCTGGCGGGGGTTGGGGGGTTGGGGGGAGAGACGGCAGGCCACTTTGCACACATTTAGCTCCCGTTAAGGGGATATGAAACACCCAGTTATTTCTGGAACAAATCAGCAAAGTGGGGGGGGGGCAGGAGGACGACAGCAGCTAGGTGGCCCCTCAAAGTCTTGCAGCCCCCCCCCCCTAGCCAAAAAAGACTTCTGCAACCTGGTGGAATTACAGAACGTTAACAATGTTGGGGTGATCACCATGAGACCTTTTACCAGCTGAACCCATGAACAAAAAACACACAAAAGAACCAGGATCACAACTGACGTAATGCCAAACACACAAAAATCGTGACCGGCTGAAAAATAATCTCAACTCTTAACAATTGCATATATAAACAAATATAATATAAATCTTAGACATAGTAATAGATGGGTACAACCACGCAACTGTAGATATATGCCTTCAACATGTATCCATAAGTATCATGGGATACACATATTATAGATCAAGGTCCCAAGAGGGATATAATGCAGGTTGTGTTGGTTGGCGATGGTTCTGTAGTTACGCCATTCAAAAGATGCAGATGAAGTTGCCACGAAGATAAAGTTGAACAAAAAATAACTTTGCTGTATTGCCACTCCAAAATAGGATGGACAAGGTTACCCGGGTTTTAAGCCTTGTTTCGCCTAAATTAGGCTTCATCAGCAACAACGCTGTATACAAAAGTACAGAATCAGTTTTAAAAAACAACAACAACAAAAGTCTGCTATCAACGCATAAAATACATTGTTATACATACCACTCGAAGTGAATACGTAAACACAGAACAACAGGAATAAAATAGATTTCTTCAGCACCAAATACGCTGTATGATATGATATAAAGGAGATACAAAATCAGTATCTTAAACCAAAATGTATGTTATCAACCCGCCAAATGAATGCTGTTATACATACCACTTGAAATAGATGCGCAAACATAGAACAACAAGAGTATAGAGGGTGGAACAAACATACTAAGTGGAGCTGACTATATATAGGTATACAACCAAGAGATACAGGTGTTACTAATTCGGATTGTTCTGGAAGGCCCTTAAAGGGACAAACACACAAAATATTCCATTAAATGATGTACAATCTTTATTTCAGAAATTGTTGAGCGACCACCATCAGACTTCACCTCCTGTACACTTTCTTATGGACCTCCTTGATCTGGTTCTGTCCAATAATTTTTTTAGATTTGGCTCTAAATTCTTTTTACAAAAACAAGGAGTTGCAATGGGATCTAAGTGTGCCCCGAGTGTGGCAAATATTTACATGAGAGACTTTGATCTAACGTGCATCAAAAATAATAATCCCTTTAATCAATATATATTATTTTATGGTCGCTACATTGATGACCTGTTATTTATATTTTCTTCCGATATCTTTAATGAATTTGATGTTTGGATCAATCAAGTGAATCCTAATTTAACCTTTGAAGGCAAATCAAGTCCTCATAGCTTACCCTTTTTGGATGTGGAAATCTTCATAGAGGAATTAAAAATTCAAGTACGCCCTTACAAAAAAAGCATTGCCAGAAATTCTTTACTACATTACAGGTCCAATCATCCCAAACATCTACGCGACAACCTACCAGTGGGACAGTTTCTGAGGCTAAAACGAAATTCGTCTAAACATCAGGATTTTGAAATTCATTCCAAAATGCTTACTACCATTCATTTGGCGGGTTGATAACATACATTTTGGTTTAAGATACTGATTTTGTATCTCCTTTATATCATATCATACAGCGTATTTGTTGCTGAAGAAATCTATTTTATTCCTGTTGTTCTGTGTTTACGTATTCACTTCGAGTGGTATGTATAACAATGTATTTTATGCGTTGATAGCAGACTTTTGTTGTTGTTGTTTTTTAAAACTGATTCTGTACTTTTGTATACAGCGTTGTTGCTGATGAAGCCTAATTTAGGCGAAACAAGGCTTAAAACCCGGGTAACCTTGTCCATCCTATTTTGGAGTGGCAATACAGCAAAGTTATTTTTTGTTCAACTTTATCTTCGTGGCAACTTCATCTGCATCTTTTGAATGGCGTAACTACAGAACCATCGCCAACCAACACAACCTGCATTATATCCCTCTTGGGACCTTGATCTATAATATGTGTATCCCATGATACTTATGGATACATGTTGAAGGCATATATCTACAGTTGCGTGGTTGTACCCATCTATTACTATGTCTAAGATTTATATTATATTTGTTTATATATGCAATTGTTAAGAGTTGAGATTATTTTTCAGCCGGTCACGATTTTTGTGTGGAACCCATGAACAAGGCTCAACCGAAAGTAGATAGCTCAGTTGACTAGACTGTGGTGCCGACAACACCAAGGTTGTAAGTTCGATCCCCGTATGGGACAGCTACATATTCCTGCATTGCAGGGGGCTGGGCTAGATGATCCCCCGGGTCCCTTCCCATTCTATGGTTCTGTAATTCTGGAGGGCTGGATTTGGCTCTGGGCCTGAGGTTCCTCATGCCTGACACAAACACACACGTACACATCACGACTGACACACTGTCAACTCTGGTCAGACAGATCTTGCAGGATTTTTTTAAAAACAACCTGTCAAACCTGTTTGGCCAGCCTGCCTCTTCCAACTAATAATAATAATAATAATAATAATAATAATAATAATAATAATAATAATTTTATTATTTATATGCTGCCCATCTGACTGGGTTTCCCCAGCCACTCTGGGCGGATCCCAACAAAATAGTAAAAACACAATAAAACATTTGACCATTAAAAACTTCCCTGTACGGGGCTGCCTTCAGATGTCTTCTAATGATTCATCTCCTTGACATCTGATGGGAGGGCGTTCCACAGGGCGGGCGCCACCACCGAGAAGGCCCTCTGCCTGGTTCCCTGTAACCTCACTTCTCGCAGGGAGGGAACCGCCAGAAGACCTTCGGAGCTGGACCTCAGTGTCCGGGCAGAACGATGGGGGTGGAGAGGTTCCTTCAGGTATACAGGACCGAGGCCGTTTAGAGCTTTAAAGGTCAGCAACAATACTTTGAATTGTGCTCAGAAACGTACCGGGAGCCAGTGTAGACCTTTAAGCAGGGGCGTAGCAAGGTAAATTGGTACCCGGGGGCAAAAAAATTGTCAAACCCCCCCCCCCCAGGCATAGGTGGCTAACATCAGATACATAACTTTGGTATAAAATCAAACAATAATTAAATTATCTCCTAAAAACATCTCAAAATCAAATTAAAGTCTAATTAGATGGCTTTCCACAGGGTTAGGGTTGGGAACAGTAAGTGTTCTCTGAACTGAAATTTCAGCCTTCACGACATAGGAAAACAGCCAAGTGAACAGCTATTTTGGTGGAGGAGGGTCAAGATATTAACCGATATGCATGAAATTTCATATATAGCTATATAATCCCTAGTATAGTAAGATAAGACCTTCGGAGCAGGCATTTTCAAAAAAATTAATTAAAAAAAACCAAAAAAAACAACCCCCCCAATTGTTCCTTGATAATTTGTCACCCCCTCCATTATGGAACCCGGGGCGCCCCCTGGCCCCCCCTTGCTACGCCCCTGCCTTTAAGACTGGTGTTATATGGTCTCGGCAGCCACTCCCAGTCTCCAGTTTGGCACCTACATTCTAGGTTAGTTGTAGTTAGTTTCTGATTCATCTTGAAAAGTAGCCACAGGTAGAGGCCACTGAATTCTCTAAAAACGCTGCTGTGTCCTCTTTCCAGCCTGCATTCCCGCAGCCAGGGCACAGTTAAGCTTGCACACACATGCACACACACACGTGCGCACACAATTGGCATGCATACCCGTTGTCAGTTCTGCATGGTGCATGGGGCGAAGGGCAGGGTGGGGGGGCCCCCGCGATGCTGAGAAAGGAGGAAGGGTCTGTTTCATCATAGCCCGGATACGACAGGTAGCTTAACTATGATGAATGGATGGCCCAGACTAGCCTTGAAGCCTTTGCGAAGGGAGAGAGAAATCAGTGGATACAGAGATTCACTGTCACAATTAATAAACCTCTCCCAGGGGGGTGGGGTGGGGGGGGGTGAGGGTTCTCTGTTAAGGCTCATGCCGGCATCTAGGGAACCTCTTTGCAAGGCCCTGCGTGCTGCATCTCTGCAGGTGGAAGTTTTTAAAGAAAGCCCCTCCTGCTAATTTCTGCAGTTTGAGCTGCGCTTAAAAGCACAGGAGCAGGCCAGGGGTGGAATTGCACTGGAGTTCACGGGTTTAACGGCTATCAGCGGCTGCTTGCCGTGGTGCCCACGTTCTGCTCCTTCCCAGCCTGATGTGGAGATGTTGGGCGTCGAACTCGGGACCCGTTGCATGAAAAGAAAGCGCGTCACCCCCCCCCCCAAACTGCAGCGTAAGAACGTAAGAAGAGGTTTTCTGGATCAGGCCTGTGGTCCATCGGTTCCGGCATCCTCTTCTCCCAGGGGCCAACCAGATGCTTGTGTGGAACCTGCAAGTAGGATTCGAACACAAGATCCCTCTCCCTTCCTGTGGTTTCCAGCAGCTGGCATTCAGAAGCATCACTGCCTCCGGATGGAGTGAATATTGCTTTTATATAGCAGACAGATGAAGAATTGGAAGTTCTTTACTTTCTGAATCTTAGTTTTCTAACTTTCTCTTTTAACAACTTCTTCTTCTTCTTCTTCTTCTTCTTCTTCTTCTACTCACTCAACCCCCTTTTTGTGTTTCTATTGTAACTAGATAAAAGTCTTGGTTTGATTTAAAAAAGGGGGAAGTATATTACGCCTTTTATTTTTCTCTAAAAACCTGAATAGAATTTATTTTTTAAACAGGAACCATTGAGTATAGCCATTGTGGCTAGTAGCCTTTGAAAGACTCCTCCACGAATCTGTCCAATTTGTAAAGCGATCCTAGTTGGAGGTCTATTTCTACCTCCTGAGGCAGGGAGTTCCACAGTTCATTTTTAAATTATTTCTTACAATTATTATTTTATTACATTTCTATACTGCCCTTCATTCGAGGATCATAGGGCGGCTTACAAAATAAAACTGTAACTTTGTGCTGTGTGAATATTCCATAGTCTCACATCCCCTTTGCCTGTTGATGGGCCCAAGGATCACCTTCTGGACAAGCAAAAGAAGCAATTTCTTTGCACCCCACGCCGTAACT
Source organism: Lacerta agilis (assembly GCF_009819535.1). NCBI lineage: Eukaryota > Metazoa > Chordata > Lepidosauria > Squamata > Lacertidae > Lacerta > Lacerta agilis. Next base: position 70,671,123 of record NC_046320.1, read on the forward strand.
AACTTATGGGAATCCTTACCATGAAATGTGCTTAATTGCAATGAACATCAGGCTGACACCTGCAGAGTTTGCATTAAGGCACCTGCTTAAAACTCACCCGATGGGTGATCCAGCCATATCTGATATCTTAAGCTGATTCACAATGCGGTTTTTTGTTTGTTTGTTTTACGAATGTAATTTTACAGCTGATTTTGTTCTCTCTAACATATACAGGTGAAACTCGAAAAATTAGAATATCGTGGAAAAGTCTATTTATGTAAGCAATTGTTTTCATTAGCTACTGCAGTTTAATATATGAGATAGACTCGTGACATGCAAAGCGAGATATGTCAAGCCTTTGTTTGTTGTAATTGTGATGGTTATGGCGTACAGCTGATGAAAACCCCAAAGTTGAAATTGTTAATTTGGGGTTCTTATCAGCTGTACGCCATAATCGTCACAATTATAACAAATAAAGGCTTGACGTATCTCGCTCTGCGTGTCATGAGTCTATCTCATATATTAGTTTCACCTTTTAAGTTGAATTACTGAAAGAAACGAACCTTTCCACGATATTCTGATTTTTCGAGTTTCACCTGTAGATCTCTGAATGAAGCAACTAGGGCAGACTTTGCAAAGCTAGTGCTCGCTCAGATGTTCTGGACTACAGCCGTGCTGTCTGAGGTTGATGGGCGTTGTAGTCTAAAAAAATCAGGAGGGCACCAGGTTGGCAAAGGTTGAGCATGCGGCCACTATCACTTACATAGTTTAGAGAAAAGGCGAGTAACAGGTGGCATGACAGAATTGCACAAAATTATGCTTGGCATGGGCAGAGTGGATGGAGAAAAATATTTCTTCCCTTCTCTTGCAACGTTAGGACATCCAACGAATATTCAGGACAGATAAAAGGAAGCACACAGTTAAACTTCGGAACTCCTTGCCACAGGAGTAATGGCTTTTAAAAAGCCCTGGGCAAATTCATGGAGGGGGAGAGGACTATCAATGGCAACCAGCCAGGATAGCTATGCTCTTCCTCCGCTTCTGAACACCAGTCGCTGGAAACCACAGGAGGAGAGAGTGCACTTGAGTTCGAATCCAGCTTGCGGCATTCTCCCTGGTTGGCAACTGTGAGAAAAGGACGGTTCTTATGTTCTTACACGCCTTGCTTAGAAGCACTCACAAACACCTCGATTCTTAAGAGGAGGATGTTGGAGAAGATGGACTACTGGCCCCATGCTGCAGAGCAACTGCGATGTCCCCGTACACAGAATCCAGTTTCCCAGCGTGCCAAGGCCACGGAAGCAGTGCTGCGCCATGCGCTCCGGCACCAAAGGGAGGCCTGCGCGCAGCAACGCGGCCGCAGCAGCGGGAGCGATAGCCGCGTCCCTGTCAGCCCATGATAAATGGCTCCAATTTGGAGGCCGGTTCCCGCTGTCACTCTCCATCCGAAGGCCCTCCCTCTCGCCGCCAGCTGTTCTCTGCCCGGAGGCATTAGCTACGCTTTGGCGAGGACAGCAGGAGCGCGTGGAACAAAGGAGCAACCTGTCTCTGGCAGGCGCAAGACTAATCGAGGGGTCTGCGTGCCGGAGGTGCGCGGGGCTGGCTGACGCACGCTACTGATGCACTCCCAGTCTGATGCGGCGGGTCTCTTATGGCTCCAGTGCCACGGGGTGGTGCGATGCGCGGTCCCCAGAATCGGCTGGGCTGTAGGAGGCCGAGACCCGCCCAGCCCAGCGCTCTGCTTCCGAGAGAGGACAGGGAAACAGAGTGTCAGGGAGCAGACCATCTCCCTCTTCTCTCTGTCCCGGGATCTGGTTCTTGGCGGCACACAGAGGTTCCCTTTTGGCTTAGAGCCCTCGGCGGACCTTCTCTCCACGAACCCCCCTAGCCTCCAAACAAGCTGGCAGCCTACGCTGGAAGCGCCACTGATATATTACATTTGTTTGCCACAGCGACATAGGAAGCTGCCTTCCCTGAACCAGACGTACTGGTCCACCCGGCTTAGTTTTGTCTACTCTGGCTGGCAGCAGCTCTCCACGGTTTCAGGCAGGGAGTGTCTCCCAGCCCTACCTGGAGATACCGAGGGTTGTACCTTCTTCCTGCAAGGAAGATGCTTTCTTACTGAGTTACAGCGCCCCACCCCCCACCAGATTGCCTTCCCCTAAATATATATCAACTCAACCACTTCGATTGGCCTCGCTGCAAGTGTCTCAAAACTCACGTTTGTAAGAACACAATCTTTTCGCACGGCAGCTCCTATCCTTCGGAACTCCCTGCCTCTTGATATCAGGCAGGGGCCTTCACTGTACTCTTTTTGGCACTTGCTAAAAACATTTCTGTTTAAACAAGCCTACCCAGATGCTCAGAAAGTCGGTGCAAGTTTTAGCCTATTGCTTAAAAAACCCCAACTTTTCAACAATGCAGGGGGTTGGACTAGATGACCCTCAGTGCCCCTTCCAACTCTGCAATTCCACGATTCTATGATTTGCATTATTGCTCATTACTCGTATTGATAATTTTATCGTTTCATCTTTTATTTAAATGATCAAGCAGTGTATAGATTTTATGAAATAAATAAATAGCCACTTTGCAATAAGCTGTGCCCATGGCTAGGGCGTAAAGCAGGGAGCCCCATAGCTGTGCCCATGGCTAGGGCGTAAAGCAGGGAGCCCCACAATAGGCAGAGCCAAACACAACGACAAGCAGAGCCAACGTTCAAACCGTGCATTTGAAGCCGTACCATACCACCTTAAACAGCCATGCATTTCCCTGCAAAAAAAAAGCTCTGGGAACTGTAGTTTGTCAAGGGTGCTGAGAGTCGTTAGGAGATCCCCTATTCCCCTCGCAGAGCTACAATACCCAGAGTTCCCTGGGGAAAGGGACTGACAGTTAAACCACGCTGGAAATTGTGGTTCTGGGAGCTGAACAGAGGTCTCCTACAAAATAGAAAATTCTTTCCAGTAGCACCTTAGAGACCAACTGAGTTTGTTCTTGGTATGAGCTTTCGTGTGCATGCACACGAAAGATCATACCAAGAACAAACTCAGTTGTTCTCTAAGGTGCTACTGGAAAGAATTTTCTATTTTGTTTCGACTATGGCAGACCAACACGGCTACCCACCTGTAAGAGGTCTCCTAGTTACAGGTAGGTAGCCGTGTTGGTCTGCCATAGTCAAAACAAAATCAAAAATCAAAAAATTCCTTCCAGTAGCACCTTAGAGACCAACTGTGTTTGTTCTTGGTATGAGCTTTTGTGTGCATGCACACTTCTTCTGATACACTGAAACAGAAGTCACCAGACCCTTATATATAGTGAGAGGGCAGGGAGGGGTATTACTCAGAAGGGTGGTGGCAATGGGTGATCGGCTGATGGGTGTGGAAAACCTGTTGACGACTGTTAATGACTGCAATTAGTCCTAAAGGAAAAAGCAAGGGGTGAGATGGCTAAAGATAGCTTTGTCATGTATAATGAGATAAGAATCCAATGTCTTTGTTCAGACCAGGTCTCTCCGTGGTTTTGAGTTTGGTAATGAGTTGCAATTCAGCCACTTCTCTTTCCAGTCTATTTCTGAAATTCCTTTGTATTAAGACAGCTACTTTGAGATCTTGTATAGAATGTCTCCTAGTGACTCTTAACAAACTACAGCTCCCAGAATCCTTTGGGGGGAAGCCCACGAATGCTTAAACTTCAAATTCTAGTTTTGCCCCCATCCTCCTCCCTGCTGGGTTCTCAAACGGCAACGCTGAGGCCTGAATCAGGTCTGACACATTTCTTCCCAGCCAAGGTATAGATATAGGATGGGGGTCAGGGTGGGGAACACCAGGACACTACATTTTATTCACTATAGAGCTCAAGACCAAAGCATCAGGGCATGGCCGGCCTCTGTTTAAACATTCCTGAGACTTGAGCTGACTTGACAGCCGATCTCTTGCAAAGCTTGTCTCGGCTGCCTCACCTGACACATCCGAATGCCTCGCGAGATTCCCTACCTTGGGCAAACGCTCAGGGTCCCCCGGGTGTCGCGGGATCACCTTCTGCAAGCGCAGGAAGCCGTAGTCGATGGTTGGCTCATTCAAGGCTGCAGGCGGAAAGAGCGAGCGGGTTAGAAGCCAGAGAACCAGGGTCGTTGTTGAGAGACAGGGCGGCCAGGACTGTATCCCGTAAATTTGTGCATCTCTAAGCTGAACTTCGGATAGCAAATCTCATCCACCGAGGGCCTTTCTCAACCTTGGGTCCCCAGATGTTTTTGGCCTACAACTCCCATCACCCCTAGGTAGCAGGACCAGTGGTCAGGGATGATGGGAACTGTAGTCCCAAAACATCTGGGGACCCAGGGTTGAGAAAGGCTGCCCTAGACACTGTTATCTCCAGAAATATTCCAAACCTATTTTAAAGTCATCGCTTCCTCCTGTGGGAGGGAGTTCCGTAGCTTAACTGCACGCTGGGCGAAGGAGTCGTTCTGTCGGTCTGTGCTGAACCTCCTGGCTTTCAGCCCCATATGATGGCCACCAAGCCCCAGTGTCACAAGAAGGGGAGAAAAACAACTCCCTATCCCCCTTCTCTCTCTCAAAAAGGCACTCCTTCACACACACACACACCCATCCTTTCATTTTATTAAAAGCACCTTCACCCTTGGACAGAAAAAAGAGGCTTCCTTGTAGTCTAAATGACACCACACAAAAGGAAAAGGAACGAGGAGGGAGGAGGAAAAACGGCAAACAGGCGCTAGTTCCTGTAATGACCAGCTGGAACGGAAAGAATCCAAGGAGAGGTAGAGAGTTGAAATGGTGGAGGGAGCAGGGCCTCTGAATACCAGTTGCTGGAAACCGCAGGAGGGGAGAGAACTCTTGTGGGTTTCCGTTTGGGGCATGGCAGGGGGTTGGACTAGATGACCCTTGGGGTCCCCTCCAACTCTACGATTCTATGATTCTAACCCCCTCCGACGTAGGAATAGCCTGTGGCAGAAGTTCCAAAAGCACACCTTCAACCTGCCCTCATAGAAGATGCCTTCTGGGACAATGCCGGTGCTGAGGAGCAGCCCGAATCTGCCCGCAAGAACATAAGGAGAACGTTGCTGGAACAGGCCAAGAGGCCCACCTGGTCCAGCCTCTCACAGTGGCTTGTGGGACACCTGCGAGCAGGATTTGAACACAAGAGCCCTTTGGGATTCAGAAGAATTATTGCTGCCTCCCACCTTGGAGGCACAGAAATAGCCTTTGAGGCATCATTGGTCCTCACCTTTAGGAGCCAGGCCTTCGACTAATTAAACAATCTATGGCCTTTTAATCTCTCTCTCTCTCTCTCTCTCTCTCTCTGTGTGTGTGTGTCTGTGTGTGGTGGATTTACTGTTTGCATTTGGTATCTCTGGCATGCATCTATGTGTTTTTATATTGCAAACAGCCCTGTGACCCTCGGAGAAAGAGAGGCAGAGAAATTTAACAAACAACAACACTGATATGAATAATCACGAATGATCACTTCTCCATCCTTTCCGCTCTCCTCCTCTTTCGCCCCCACCCCACCCCATCTCCAAGGCACAGAGAGTCAGGGATCCCCCCCTCCAATAACCTGTCTATCACCCAGAAGGCACATACTCCCTCCCTCCCCCTCTCCCTTTAACCCCCCCCCTCCGAGATTGGCGCGCTTCATTACTGAACCAAGATGAAGATAGATTGCCTGATTTAGCGTAAACATATGCTGCAATTCCAGTTCTGGGCAGCGTTCGTGCAGGAGTAATTGGTATTGATTTTCTCCCTGCTCGCCCCCCCTCCTAGAAGGCCTTTCATGGGCCAGAGCACACGGGATTAGCCATGCGACGAGGGGGGTAGGTGGGTGGGATGACACACACACACACAGAGAGAGAGAGAGAAAGAGAGAGAGATGTGGCCAAAGGGTTGTGCTTTGGGGGACAGGGGGGGACGGGCCGAGACGGGGTCCTGACAGCTTCACCGTTCTGAATTTCACGCGTGGGCTCAGATGCGTGAAGGGCAAGGCCAGAGCATGTGCCCCGATAGTCCCAGAGGCGGGGTGTGTGTGATTTATATATGCCTGGCCCTGCCGTTGGGGAACCGGTATGATGAAAAGCTAAGAAGACTCTGCCGTCCAGCCCAGCATCCTGCTCTCACAGCGGGCAGCCAGGGAAACCCACAAGCAGGATTCGAACACAAGAGCCACTCCACCTCCCTGCGGTTTCCAGCAACCGGTATTCAGAGGCAGAGCATAGCCATAGCGGCTAGTAGTCAACGCCAGCCCTCTCCTGCCCCCCCCCCCCCGTCCATGAATTTTTCTAACCCTCTTTTAAAGCCACCCAGAGAGGTGCCCATCACTGCCTCCTGTGGCAGAGAGTTCCGTAGTTCAACTACGCAAAGGCGGGCTTCCTTTGATCTCTCCCAAAGTTGCACCGGCCGCTCGCAGCCCACCCAAGGAGATCGGAAGAGCGCCGTCATTTCACAGCAGAGCCAGAGGTTCCAAAGGCCGTGAGCTGTCTGGGCAGAAAAGCCAATATCCGCCACCCCCCTTGCACCGTCTCCCCACAAAAGAAGACGCCCCCCCCTCACCAGTGTAAACAAAGCGTCCCGGCGCTCCTTTGCAGAACTGCTTCGATTTGTAGGAGAGGGTCACCTCCACCACCCCGGGGATGTGCCTCGGCGGAGTCTGCACACGGATTGCATGCGGCGTGATGAGCTGTTGAGATAGGTGGGCAGACATATAAAAGCATAACGAGGGCCAATGGCAAATTGAGACCAGCATCCTGCTCTCATGGTGGCCCCTTCCTGAACTTTTACGGAGCTCTGGGGCTGCCGCTGGAGAGCCAGAGGCCTCTGATCCTGAATCTTACGGACCGGAGACCCCAGAAACACCTCCCAGAGCACTGTCAGGCCAGAGTCGGGACCCTCATGCGCGCCTTTCCCCGAGGAACCCAATGTCCCCAATAGGACCTTCCTTATCCAGCAGGTCAGGGAGGGCAGGAGACTACGGAAAGGAGGAGGAGGTGACCATCGCAGGGGGTTGGACTAGATGACCCTCGGGTCCCTTACAACGATTCTATGGTTCTATCTTAAGGCCAGAAGGCTGCCCCTTTAAGAGCTAAACACAAGGCGGGAGACCTGTAGCTCAGAAGAAGAGCATCTGCTGCCTTGGGTTCAAGCCCCCAGAGATCTCTGCCTGCAACCCTGGAGAACAGCTGCCAGACAGAGAAGACAATACTGAGCCAGATGGGCCAGACAGTGGTCTGGCTCTGGATAAGTCAGCGTGCTTCTTTCCCCTGTGGGATCCAGCATCAGACCAGAACAGAACACTCTTCCTGATCGGGCATGATTTTCTTGTCAAACCGCCCCCCCCCATTTCTCGAAACAGCCCCCTTTCATCGGTTAAGTTGCCAACCACAGCTGTGGGACCAGACGCAGAGGCCTATCTATGCTGCAAACCTCCATTGTTTCGCTGCCAGCCTGAACCGTCATGGCTCCCTGCAAAGCACCCTGGGAGCTGGAGTTTGGCGAGGCTGCTCGGAATTCTCCGTTTCTCGGGGAATGGTTGGCGAACCAAGTTTCAAGTCCTCGGCGCGCACCCGGAGACTCACCTCGCTCCACACCAGCATGGTGCCAAAGACCACCTGCAGCCCATCGAAAAAGTTGTCCCCGATCACGATGACGGTGGCGCCGCCCGTCGTCCAGCCTTCGCTGGGGCTGATGGCTTTGATGCAGGGGGTGGCAGCTTCAGGCAGGGAGTGGGGGGGGGAGACAAGGCAGAGAGTCAGCAACTGGGGCGAGCGGAAGAAGAGGAGGTGGAGATCATCGTAACAAGGGAAAGCGGGCAGTGATGTGGGACGCAGAGGAGGGCAAACGGGGGGTGGCGCAGTACATGTTGGAGGGAAGGAAAAACAGGCATTGCAGGGGGTTGGACTAGATGAGCCTCGGGGGTCCCTCCCAACTCTACAGTTCTTTGGTTCCAGGCTTCTGAGCCAATGAGGATGATAGAGAATCATAGACTGTGAAAGCCCCAAGAGAAAGGTGGTCCTTCTTCGCAGAATCGTAGAGTTGGAAGGCACGCCATGGGTAATCTAGTCCAACCACAAACCATTTGCCCACATTAAAGGTAAAGGTAAAGGGACCCCTGACCATTAGGTCCAGTCGTGGACCACTCTGGGGTTGCGGCGCTCATCTCGCTTTGCTGGCCGAGGGAGCCGGCGTACAGCTTCCGGGTCATGTGGCCAGCATGACTAAGGCACTTCTGGTGAACCAGAGCAGCGCATGGAAATGCCGTTTACCTTCCCGCCGGAGTGGTACCTATTTATCTACTTGCACTTTGACGTGCTTTCGAACTGCTAGGTTGGCAGGAGCAGGGACCGAGCAATGGGAGCTCACTCCGTCACGGGGATTCGAACCGCCAACCTTCCGATCGGCAAGCCCTAGGCTCTGTGGTTTAACCCACAGCGCCACCCGCGTCCCGTGCCCACATTAGTGCACAGAAAATAGATGTTGTTGTCATCCGTCTGTCTCGAGAGTCAATGGAGTGTGCCTCTGGGGTGAAGTCAAACCACTACATTAGCAGCAGCAAAGGGCGCAACTCTGGGCAGCGTGCGGGGGGGGGACCTGGGCTGCCCAGACGACAAGACCCCCCTCTCAGCCTCACTGATGGGGTCCAATGAAAAGCAGAGTGATATGTTAGGCACCAGCTTGGCTGCAGGAGTTGCCGGAAGGAGGCGTACAAGGCGCCATAGAAAATAATATATGGAGATGTGCAGCGACCATTGCAACGCATCGATGTACAACTGCGAGATTCTTTCGGAAACCTAGAATCTGTGATAAGGTCTGGCTACGATAATCATGAATGGAACCTGAGTTTGCCACCGCACTGCTACACACAGACCTTCAGTGGGGTCCAGCCTCCTTGCCCGCCTCCCGTGCTTGGAGTTGTTGTGCACAAACATGTTATCGGACACCGCCAGGACGTGGCCATCCACATTGACTGTCGTCGACACCACAACCTAAAGGTGAAGGGAGATTAGGGGTTTGCCAAGGAGGAGGAGGAGGAGGAGGAGGGGACATCTAGACTCCCCCAAAACAGCAATTTCCTGGTCCTCAGAATGTAGAAAAACAGGCTAGACAACCACCGGGGTCATTCCATCAGCGAGAGGGCAACACCCAGGACTATAGGGTGATGTGTGCCCCTGTCCTGCCCCGCCGAGGATCTCTGATGCAATTTGTCACGGCCAGATTTGCCCTTTGATGCCTTTCAGCTGCTTGGCTGCACATTCTCTGCACAAAGAAATAAGGTGGAAGGCCAGCTGCCAATTTGGACACTGGCAGGTGCGCAGCCTGGGGGTCCCTTTGGACTCACAGCTGTCCATGGAGTCGCAGGTCAATTCTGCGTCCAGGGCAGCTGTCTACCAGCTCCATCCGCTACGCCGGCTGAGACCCTCCCTGCCCGCAGACGGTCCTACCAGAGTGGTGCACGCTCTAGTTATCTCTCGCTTGGACTACTGCAATGCGCTCTACGTGGGGCTACCTTTGAAGGTGACCCGGAAACTACAACTAATCCAGAATGCGGCAGCTAGACTGGTGACTGGGAGCGGCCGCCGAGACCATATAACACCGGTCCTGGAAGTTCTATATTGGCTCACAGGACATTTCTGAGCACAATTCAAAGTGTGGGTGCTGACCTTTAAAGCCCTAAATGGCCTCAACTCAGTATACCTGAAGGAGCGTCTCTGCCCCCATTGCTCAGCCCGGACACTGAGGTCCAGCTCCGAGGGTCTTCTGCTGGTTCCCTCACTGCAAGAGGCTAGAGAACCAGGCAGAGGGCCTTCTTGGTAGTGGCGCCCGCCCTGTGGAAGGCCCTCCCATCAGATGTCAAGGAGATAAGCAACTATCTGACTTTTAGAAGACATCTGAAGGCAGCCCTGTACAGGGAAACTGGTTTTTAATGTTTTATTATGTTTTTATATGTGTTAGAAGCCGCCCAGAGTGGCTTGGGCAATGCAACCAGATGGTATAAATGTTAAACTATTATTATTATTATTATTATTATTATTATTATTATTATTATTATTATTATTATTTCTCTGTTGAGTTCATTTAAAGAAGTTTTAAAATGCCCATTGCGGTCTGGCTATTGCAGGGGTATGCGTGGAATCGCACATAAACTGTGTTTCTGCAGGGGAATGGAGAATCTAGAACATTTTAAAGTCATCTGGCGGGATTTTTACTTATAGGAAAAATTTACTTATATGCTTCGGACGCAAGACGCTCAACATTCAGTATCCACGCCAGCTTGGGAAATATTGACGCCTGGGACACCAGCAGGACCCAGAGGGGCCACGCTGTCTGTGGGGAGAAGAAGGGGCTCCCTGGGCATCAACCGGCTCTGGCTGGCTGGGGGGCTTCATCATCAGGTTCCTCTCCTAACGATATGGTAATTGTGACATTTTTACATGATTAGCAGCCATTCCAATTTGCATAGCGCGGGTGCCTGGGAGCGGCAGGAGCAGACGAGAGCACACCCACCTTGATGAGGAAAGGAGAAGGAGCAGCAGCAGCAGGCGCTGCCGCTACGGGCGAGGGGCGAGTGCGAGCCACGCTTGGTAGCAGAGGTGGATTTAGGCAAGCGAGGCCGACTCGCTCGCTCGCACTGGGTGCTGAGCCCAGAGGGCATCGCGGGGGGGGGGGGGCGGGGGCGGCGGATTGCAACAATGACAAACAACGGAAGGCAAGAGGTGAGGGGGCACCGAATTTTGGTGTCGCACGGGGCACTGCTGAAGTTTTAAAGCTCAAATTTCAGTTGAAATTCCTGCATTGCAGCGGGTTGGACTGGATGACCCTTGGGGGTCCCTTCCAACTCTATGATTCAAAGTCTGCTCTAGGTAATGGCGGAAGGCAGCAGGCCACAGGCACACCTGTCCCCACCTTAACACTGTGACCCTGGTTGCAAATTGTTTCCCGAGCTCAACTCAAGGTGCTCCGTTTGACGTTCGAAGCCCTAAGGCTTGGGGACCCGGTCATCTGCAAGGAAGCCTTTTCCCATATCAACCAGCCCATGACTGAAGCTCAGCGGGTGAGCCCCACCCCCACCCCATGGGACTCCCTCACTGGGGCAGGGCCTTTTCAGTGATGGCTCCTTGTGTGTGGAACTCCCTCCCTCCCGACTAAGGTGTGTCTCTGGCCCCATCTCACTGGAGCATCTTTCTCAGCGGCTGTTTGGGGAGGTGGGGAGACCACATCGCCCCTGCTGCGGTTTTTGTCAGGAAAGAACGGAGAAGGTTCGAAGTAGCAGGTGAAAGGGGAAATGGGGTGCATCTCACCTGGAAGCGGCGCATGTCTCGGGGGTTCCCTGCATTCTTCAGGCAGTTCTGGTTGCATTTGAGGAAAAACTTGAGGAAAAATCTGGAAGGAAGAGGAGAAAAGAGGGCATTGCACTTACCCGGAGAGAAGCCATTGCTGTGGCCCTCCTCAGTGGTCAAATCAGAGATTGTGTCTGCTGGGCCCCCTTGGGGCTGGTAGGGCAGAATGCAAGGAGCCCAACAGCAGGGGGCGCCAGAGCCAATGTTGGGCAGAGCCAACCTCTGAACTGGCTGTAAGTAAAGATGCCAGTAGTAGGTAGGAGCAGGCTGAGGTTGGCAAAGCGCTGCCCAATTTCCCCCCCGATGGACGAGGTTTCATGGTGGTCACCGGATTCCAAGTCCCGGTTCCTCACCTGGTGGTTTGGCGCAGGTGCGCTGGGCAAAACCACTTCCGGCCATGAGCAGGAGGTGGAGTTGCGGGCAGGCAGTCACGACCCCATCACGCACACAGGGGCTGACAGCTCAGCCCCTGCGCCATTGGAGGGATTCCCGCCTGCATTGCTCACGGGCCGACCAATCCGGCCAGCCGGGGTGTGGATGTGTGTCTTGCTTCCTTTAAGCAAGAGATGGGTGGGAATCCTCCCTCTTTTGCCCCACTCCCAAGCTGCATCGGTTCACCCGCCCACCCGCCCTTTAGGTTTATCTCTTGACATCGTTATGGAACTCGGTTGGTCGTCTTGGTTGGCCAAGGGGCCTGGTAGGACTTTTTCCACTTGGACTTGCCAAGGGTTTTTTTTTTTTGCCTTGTTGTTGTTGTTCAGTCGTTCAGTTGTGTCCGACTCTTTGTGACCCCATGGACCAGAGCACACCAGGCACCCCTAACCTCCACTGCCTCCTGTAGTTTGACGAAACGCATGCCAGTCGCTTCGAGAACACTGTCCAACCATCTCGTCCTCTGTCGTCCCCTTCTCCTTGCGCCCTCCATCTTTCCCAACATCAGGGTCTTTTCCAGGGAGTCTTCTCTTCTCATGAGGTGGCCAAAGTACTGGAGCCTCAGCTTCAGGATCTGTCCTTCCAGTGAGCACTCAGGGCTGATTTCTTTAAGGATGGATGAGTTTGATCTTTTTGCAGTCCATGGGACTCTCAAGAGCCTCCTCCAGCCTACCTCGTAGCAATTTTCGCCTACCTCGTAGCAATTCGTCACAACTCTTTGTTTTGGCGGTTAGGCATTGGAAATTCTTTAGAGGTGAGGAGGGGAGGTAGCGCCATCACCTGCCCCTCAATGTGAAGGGTATTCCGTTAAAGGATTCCGGGGGCGTGGCCCTGTCCGAAGCCTAGGGAGGTTAGGGCCCAAGGCACGCTCCTAACGGTGATCACAGGGGGAGTTCCAGTCGATGTGCATCACTGGGCTCCTTACTGGTGGTTAACCCTTCCCGGACTTCCAACACACGGGTTTGGGTCGGATATAGTCGATTTAGGGTCCAATGCCTAGGCCAATACCGCTCAACATCCGTAACCAATAAAGTTGTGGCCTTTTCGCCCATTAAACTTATATGATGTGTCACGTGTCATTATTTCCACGGGGAGGGAGGGACGTTGCCACGCAACTTGGCTGCAGAGAAGTTCAAGAAAGTTTTTTTAAATAAATAAATGAGAAATCAACAGTATCCAAGCACCTTCTCTGGTCATACCAGTCTGGACTGTGGCCGGAGCCTGTCCAAACACCTTTCCCAGCACCCTCGTTCACTCACCCCCACAATCCTGGCCTAGATGGAGCACGCAACCTTTGCCTCTCTTCCTCCCAAGTGCCTGGTGGTCGCGCTGGCCCTTTAAGGCAGCCCTGAAATGCACCCTTCTCTGCTTAAGAGGGTATTGATTGGAAACTGATCCCCGGCTGCCTCCGAGGCAGCTAATGGGCTTTATTGCTGCAGAGAACGATCAATCAGGGAATACAAACCCTGGAGATATCTGAGCCCAGGAAGGGGGGGGGGGGTCGGCGGCGCAGAAGGCAGGGGGTGTGCGGCGAGGGAGGCCTGCGCTGGATGCAGATCTGAGCCACGGCTGCACACGCCCAGCTCCTTCCAGGAGATGCAGAAATACCTGGAGTCGCCCCAAATTGCCACTGGGGTGCGTGTTATAGTGTTCTGCTTTCTGTGCCTTTCGTGGCAGCCCGAGAATTGCTCGCTTTACTTCTGTCTGCTGTTCAAGGCAAGAAAGTTTTTGAAGCAGAGGTTGGATGGCCGTCCGTCAAGGTTGCTTTAGCTGAAATTCCTACATTGCGCAGGGTTGGAATTGATGACCCTTTAATGGGCTTTGCCCATGGCCCAGTAGACAACTGCGGAGAGCGCCAGGCCCTCAGAGGAGGGCACACAACTGGCAACCTCTGTGCATCTTGGGAGCCGTTAGCAGTTGAAGTCACTAGCCACACCCTCACGGTAATAATAATAATAATAATAATAATAATAATAATAATAATAATAATAATAATTTATTTGTACACCGACCACCTGGCTGGGTTTCCCCAGCCACTCTGGGCAGCTTCCAACAAGGATTAAAAATACATTAAAATGTCACACCTTAAAAACTTCCCTAAACAGGGCTGCCTTCGGATGTCTTCAGAATGTAAGGTAGTTGTTTATTTCCTTGACATCTAGTGGGAGGGCATTACACAGGGCGGGTGCCACTACCGAGAAGGCCCTCTGCCTGGTTCCCTGTAACTTTGCTTCTCGCAGTGAGGGAACCGCCAGAAGGCCCTCGGAGCTGGACCTCAGTGTCTGGGCAGAACGACAGGCACGTTTAAAGCGGCAGGTACATTTACAGTGCATGCTGCTGTTGTTGTTTAGTTGTTTAGTCATGTCTGACTCTTCGTGACCCCATGGACCAGAGCACGCCAGGCACGCCTATCCTCCACTGCCTCCCGCGATTTGGCCAGACTCATGCCAGTCGCTTCGAGAACACTGTCCAACCATCTCGTCCTCTGTCGTCCCCTTCTCCTTGTGCCCTCCATCTTTCCCAACATCAGGGTCCTTTCCCAGGGAGTCTTCTCTTCTTTTCTTAAAGTGCATGGCTTACCCCAAAGAGTCCTGGGAGCTGTAGTTTGTTAAGGGTGCTGGGAATGCTAAAGGCCTGAGGGGCAAACCGCAGTTCCCGGGGTTCTTTGGAAGAAGCCACAGGTTTTAAACGTACGATGTGGATTTGACCTTTCTTGGCTCGGCTTGGAAGTGGCGGAAGCTCACTGGTTTTGGGCTTCCGTCAGCAACACCAGGAGAAGGGATTCCATGAGGCATTTCCAAAGATCTTTTGCCAAGATCACAGGGAGCCCTGGAAAGCGGACCGGGTGCATGCTCTGCAATGGCTTCCCAGACACTCGGTGGATCGCGAGGTGTGGCAAAGATCCCTTGATTGTTTGCCAGGGTTCCAAGGATACTGACAAGGTGTGCTGCAGATGATGGCCGAGGGACGATCCGGGGTCCCAAAACCAAGCCTTATGAGGAGTGGTTGAGGGAACTGGGTATGTTTATCTTGGATAAGAAAGGACTCAGGGAGGATATGATAGCCGTCTTCACACATTCAAGGGGTTGTCACATGGAAGACGGAGCAAGCTGGTTTTCTGCTGCTCCGGAGAAGAGGAACTGAACCAGTGGATTCAATCGACAAGGAAGGAGATCCTGAATAAACTTTCCGACGCCGAGAACTGTTTGACAGTGGAACGGAATACCTCAGAAGGTGGTGAACTCCCCTTGGCTGGAGGTTCTGAGGTTGGGTGGCCAACTGCCAGGGATTCTGTAGCTGCGATCCATGCATTGCAGGGGGTTGGACTAGATGACCCTCGGAAGCCCTTCCAACTCTACAATTTACGATTCCGCAGTCTTTTGAAAAGGACCGGGGAAGAGGGGAGGGAGAGGGAGGTGGGCCGAGGGGAGAAGGAGCAGCTGAGAAAAAAATCCTGAAAAGATGGATGGAAGCCAGAGAGTACGATTCCTTCCCCAACCGCATTCCGGGCTGATGAAATATTTAGGATGCTTGTGTAGGGTCCTATAATTGTCATCCTAGCATCAATAATTAAGGGGCGGCAGCCGTGCCTGCTCCGGAGAGGACCGGGAAGGCTGGGAAGAGAGGAGAAGCCAGCTCTAACCACACACACACACACACACACACTGCCCAGCTCTGCCCAGCCGTTGCTTTGCAGAACAACTTAGGTTGGCGATTTAATGGCAATGAATGCAATACTAGGGTTTTGGGTTTTAGTTTTTTTTTTTTTAGAAGCAGGGGAATCTGCCTTATACTGAGTCGCGGGTTGTCCAACCAGCTCAGTAACATACCCTTCAACATTTCTCCAGTGAAAATAAACGGAAAGGGAAAGGGACCCCTGACCGTTAGGTCCAGTAGCGGACGACTCTGGGGTTGCGGTGCTCATCTCGCTTTATTGGCCAAGGGAGGCGGCGTGCAGCTTCCGGGTCATGTGGCCAGCATGACAAAGCCGCTTCTGGCGAAGCAGAGCAGTGCACGGAAACGCCGTTTACCTTCCCGCTGGAGCGGTGCCTATTTATCTACTTGCACTTAGACGTGCTTTCGAACTGCTAGGTTGGCAGGAGCCAGTGAAAATAGGGACGTCCAAATTATTATTATTATTATTATTATTATTATTATTATTAATTATACACGGCCCATCTGACTGGCTTGCCCCAGCCACTCTGGGCGGCTTCCAAAATATATAAAAACATAATAAAACATTCAACATTTTTAAAAGAATCTTCCCTGTACAGGGCTGCCCTCAGATGTCTTCTAAAGGTTGTATAGTTACTTATCTACTTGGCTTGGTTTTGGGATTTTTTTTTGCATAATTCCCTACCCTCCAACATTTCTCCAATGAAAATAGGGATATCCTAAGGCGGGGGTCAGCAACCTGCGGCTCCGGAGCCGCATGCGGCTCTTTTACACGGTTGCCGCGGCTCTGGGGCTCCGGGGCGGATACGCCCGCCCACTTCTCCAGCTGGCAGCGACTGCCCTCCAGCTGGCCGGCGGCCTGCCCTCCGGAGGCTGAGGGCGCTGCTCAGGGGCGTACCCAGGATCACCTGGCCTTGAACAGCGGGGCAGCGAGGCTCGGAGGCGGTGGGGACGCAGTAGAGGTGGCGCAGCTCAGCCGAGGGCTCTGGCAGGGAGCGCGTCTGAGGCGCGCACACTCCTTCGGGAAGAGATGGAGCTGGGCGAGCGGGAGGGGGAACTTTGAAGACCCCGCCTCCGCCTCCGAAGCAGGCGCCCATGGGAGAGGCCGCCCCCCGAGCCTGCCTGGCGGGACCAACCCTACCCAGCTCCGGGAGTCTTCCTAGCATGGGAGGCGGCCTTGGGGTGGACAGGGGAGCTCCAGGGTCGGCGGGTATGTGGGACCCCGCGGCATCCAGAGGCAGCTGGGAGGCGGGACGGGATGGGGGCAGGAAGGGGGCCTTCAGACGCGTCCCTGCACGGGCACTGGAGGCCAGGACTCCTCGGCTGGGTCGTGGGACCGCGGGGGAGGGCTGGCCGCGGTTCCTCTTGGAAGGCTGCTGGCTGCTGAGTCGAGGCGACGACGAGGTAGGCAGCTGTGGGCTGGGCCAGGGGTGGCGGGTGGCGGGCGAGGGGGGAAGCCCTCTTTTTAAAAATGGTTGAGGAAGCAGCGCCTGTTTCCCTGCCGCTGCCTCCTTCACTCCTGGTTCCGCTCGCAGCCTCAGACCACGCTCTCGCGAGCGCGCGTCTCTCTCCGCACCAGAGCAAGGCCGGGACGTTTTGCAGTTTTTCCTCTGTCCTGAGTGTGTGTTAGGGGAGCCTTGACAAAGCACCTGTTGGCGTGGAAGAGAGGAGTCCTAACTTGGATCTGTGTTCATGTGCAAAATCTATCGCCATT
Organism: Lacerta agilis; assembly: GCF_009819535.1. Taxonomy (NCBI): domain Eukaryota; kingdom Metazoa; phylum Chordata; class Lepidosauria; order Squamata; family Lacertidae; genus Lacerta; species Lacerta agilis. The sequence goes on from NC_046320.1 coordinate 70,688,261, forward strand.
GTCATTAAGGGGGCAGGGAACTCCCCTAAAAAGGTTTGAACACTACGAACTACTACAGCCACCTGTATGCAAGTCAGCACAAACATCACAGGCTTCTCTGGTGCAATTCTGTGCTTTATTTAGCAAGAGAGGAGGTTGGAAGAGGTGAACATAGCCTCTGGTCTGGAATATTAAGGGTAAAAGACACTAAGATTATTGTAAAAGCCAGCAGTCTTCAATAAGACATGGGACAAACATTTAACACAAGTGTGCAGTTGAGGACTCATTTTTTTTAAAAAAACAACAACAACAAATCAAATATTTGTATGCTGTTGCAACCCACCTTGGATCAGGCTGTGACCTGGTAGTGGTCCCCAGGGTGGATAAAAATGAATGATTTTTTTAATTAAAAAAATGGATTTTTTTAAATTTAAATCGGATTTTTTAATTTAAATCGGATTTTTTAAAATTTAAATCGGATTTTTAATAATAAAATGCAGTGTTATATTTGTTTTAAATGTCGCAATGGTTTTGCGGCTCCCAGGTTTTTTTTCCCCTTCGGAAACGGGTCCAAGTGGCTCTTTTGGTCTTAAAGGTTGCAGACCCCTGTCCTAAGGGAAAGTGGGATGAAACCAGAAACCGGGATGGCTTCTGCAAATCTGGGACTGTCCCTGGAAAACAGGGACACTTGAGAGGGTCTGCTGACCTCTATACAAATTGGCATTAACTTTCCAAGGGTTCACACTGTGGACGTTCTCAGCCCTACCCGGAGATGCCAGGGACTGAACCTCTGGCTTTCAAAGCAGGTGATCCTCTGTGTCCTTCCCCATTCCTCCCCTCCGGCTCCATCCCTTGTAGTAACTCCTTTCCTACAAGCCTCTGGATCCTGCCCTCTTTCTTCGCCAGCTGTGCTTGCTGAGGGCAGCTGTAGTCCAAAACATCTGGGCCAGGCTGGGGAATGAGGAGGCTGAGCTGCGCTGGGGTTTCCTGCCCTTGGACCTACAGCTTAATCTTTGATATCCCAGTAATGCTTCCGCACCCCCCCCCCTCCCGAAAAATAGTGTACCAACCAACCAGAAACTGTCTGCAGCGGAAAGACTGCTGGATCCATCAAGGGGTGAACTTTTCGACTTACTTTCCTCCCTGATAAACAGGAGCTGTTCCCCAAATATTTACTCTTGCATGCTCCCTCTTTTCCAGAGTGGCTGGGGCAACCCAGTCAGATGGGCAGGGTACAAGTAAATATAATAATAATAATAATAATAATAATAATAATAATAATAATAATCCTTTTTGTGGGGACTGCCCTTTGCATTTTTGGCAGGGACACAAATGCATTTGGTTTGAAATATTTTTCCAAATGTTAAGATCTTGCATATTTTTACAAGCTGCATTGCTGGCATATCCGCTCCACTTACCCGTGGGGAGGAGTTGCGGTGGATCGCGTGGCCGCCCTCTCACTTCCGGGTGGGCGGGGGACTTTGTCCCTTGCCGCCCAGAGGAGTCCCGGCCGCGTCAGCAAACAGCCGGCCAATCGGCCGGCTGGGGGGCGTGGCCAGGACCCACCTTTAAAAGAGAGGCGCGGTCGGAGGGTTTCCTTTCGGCGCGCTTTCCTCAATCTCCCACCCTCCCTCCCTCCCTTCAATGGCCTTGCTCTGGACTTCGGTTGGTCGCCTGCCCTTGTCAGGGGCCTGGTAGGAATTTTTCCACTTGGCAGATTGGCTTGGCCATGTGGTTTTCGCCTACCGCTTAGCAACTGTCACAGCTTTGTCAGGTGTTGCGGTTAGGCATTGGGTGACCTTATGTTGGGGGAGGGGAGGCCTGGCCATCGCCTGCCCCTCCAAGCTTAAGGGTATTCCGTTAAAGGAATCCGGGGGTGCGGATCTTGTCCGAAGCCCGGGGCGGGGCGGGGCTAGGGCCATGCCGCGGCCCCTTGGGAACCCAGGAGGAGCTCCAGTTGGTCTGAATTGACGGAGCTCCCCCTACCAGTGGTTTACCCTTACTGGACTCCCTGCTCTGCGGGCAGGAGTCAGATATAGTCAGGTCCACTCAATGCCTAAGCCAATTACTGCTCACATTCTGTAACCAATAGAGTTGTGGCCAAATTTTGCCCAATAACATAAACCTTATATCCTGTGTCCCTGTGTTTTATTTCATCCTCGAGGGGGCGGCCGCGGGGTCTCGACACGCAGCTGAATTTTGTCACCGTGTGTTATTCTTTTGGTCCAAAGGTAGCAAATAAACAAACAAACAGTAAACAACAACAACAACAACAACAACAACAACGCAGTCCAGTTGTGTGTGTGTGTTTTGCCTGTGGGCCCACTGTCAGAATTTCCCCCCAGGGAAAAGTCAGCGGCTTCATTTTAGACTTTGCGCATCTGTTCAAACTGTGTGCCCCAGGCGTGTGCCCTCATGTGCCAAGTTCTTGCTCTTGATGGGACATGGGCCGAACCCTGCTTGGCCACACGTTATTCCTGCACACGCTTCTGCTTGAGGCGGACATAGGTTCAGAGGTACCACCACCTCCATGAGGACTAGCTGCTTCTCAAGTACGGAGGAGCTGGTGGCAGTGCTTGAAATCCTGCATGGATTGCAGCATCTGCAGCAAGCTCTCCCAGGTGACCCATGTTTAAATAAAAAAAAGCTCTGCACCGAGCCTAACGGAAACGCACAGTCCTTGCTTTTCAATATTACTTGTTCAGAAAAACCAAACTTTGGAGGTTAATCGCAGGAATGAAATCCCGGGGAAATGGAGAGGTGCAGATTTAAGTCTCAGGTAGGCTGGAGTTCCTGCTTTGCTTGCAGGTGGTAATCAAGGGAAGGAAGACATGCAGAAAGGTGGAGGAGATGGATAGATATATTTGGAGGGATAGGGGGGGTACCCCCTCCCCCTATGGCAAGATTGACAGGGAGCCAGCAGAGCCCCCCTCCCTGCTTCTGCCATGCGCACTGCCCTCCCCTCTGGTGCCACTGACTTCAGCTGAGAGACAAGAGAAGAGAAATAACAAAAATAAACAGACGTCGTCGGACTCCTTCACCTCCTTTAGCGGCAGCGGCGCACAGAGGCCCGCGGAGTTAAAAATAAAGACAATGTGAATACATTAGCATCCAT